>NC_136865.1:27346065-27781065 GCF_951799975.1 Gobius niger | reverse complement strand
AAATATATAAATGAATATATAAACTGTATTTTTTTTGTTAGTTTGTTTCAGTGGAATAGTTTTATAAAGGGGGGGGAGGGGGTGTAGCGCTCCTGCTTTACAGCTAGAAGGTCCCAGGTTTGATTCCCACCTGGGCGGGGCCTTCCTGGAGTTTGTATGTTCCCCTCCGTGTCTGCCTAGGTTCCCTCCGGGTACTCCGGTTTCCCCTATCACTAAAAACATGTACAATAGGCCATGATGAATGAGAGTGTGTTAACGGATGTAACTTAGCCTAAGGCTACAATCCGGCGTGGCATGTTTACATGCATGTATCCATGTATGTTCATTAAAGGGACTATACAGAGTTTAAAAATGTTAAAATTAAGTATTTTTCTCCCCCCACATGTTCCAACAATGTCCTAATGTTTAGAATGAGCTCAGACCTGTTCACCACAACTGCCTCTAAAATCCTGCACTGTCACTAAAAACGGTGTTACTTCGGGTCCAAAGTGCCGTCATGCACGAGCTTAATATAGAAGCTGCAGTTACGCATATCACCTGAGGTGGCAGTAGTGAGCATAAAATGGTAAACCTCCGTCTAGTCCTTTTAACATGCACTGATCTAACCAAAAAATAAATAAAAACAAATAGTAATATTGTTGTGATGTTCATTACAAAACAAACAAATACATACTAAACATGAACAAGTGTAATCTAGCAGTGATTTTCAAGCCGGTCATGAAACCATATTCAGTGAACCTGGCAAAAGCCAGACTGATCAATCCGGGGCCGACTGGAATCACTCGGTTCCACATTTGGAGCAGCATTTGCGGCTGATTGGATCGGGAACAAATGCAAATCTATTTTTCTGTTTTCATTTCTGTATCTGTTTTCACCGCGTTGTTAATTATTTGCAAACCAATTTTGGTTTGTAAACTCACAAATACCATGAGAATTCATCTAGGTACATTTTCAGTGGGTTGCGAGCCTTTTCCAGGTAAACATTTTTCAATATTTTCCACCTGAAACTGGAGTCTGTTCAAATTGATGTTATTGGATTGTTTTGTCATAATTTCAGTCTTATTATAGGCATATCTACTGCCTGTTCAATAAAACTTCAGAGAGTGTTGCTTTATCTTTATGATTATAACCCTAATGTTGAACCTATTTACAGTATGCAATATCCAGGATGTGGAATGGCCGTTCACCAAACAACACATTTCAAGCCTTGCCCACCACAGCAGCCTCGTATTGCCTTGGACATTTGTAACCCACTCCTCCCGCGGTCCCTTCTGCGCAGCTTATTGCTTTTTCCTCCAGTGAAATCTCCATTCCGCACCGCACGCCATTACTCTGTGCTTGAACAGATGTGCGCCACCTTTATATTTTTTCTCCCAAGCCTCACCCTTGCCATTTGCCTTTCCAACTGGGTAATCTTGCTTCGAAAATTGCACACGGCCGATGCAAATGTGGCGAGAGGAACAGAGAGAGCACGTCCGATATCACAGGATCGACTCAGGGCTTGCGGAGGAGGGTTTAAATGAGCATACGTATAGTAATGGATCTGCTATATCAAGATTATAGACAATGAAATGAATGACAGGCTTTAAGCTGAAGTGTTACGAAATGGGGAATGTTGTTAGATCCCAAAGGATATCCACTACAATAAGCCACACAAACAACCAGTCACTCAAAATAATAAAACTGTGTCGAAAGCACAAACTGAATCATGAAGGAGGATATTGTCTATTACCAACAATTGTGTCAGCAGTTTAGCAAGACAGAGATGGGAAAACAGAACAAAAGTTTCCCCGAGTCGATATAAAGCAATATCAAATTCAAAAACAGAGGTGGCCGAGCTTTTGTTTTCACCATGTCTGCTGTTTTTCGGCGCGATTTCTCTTTTCCCTTTTCCCCATCTACTTACTGTCACTCCCGGTTAAGCTATGAGATCCAAAAATACAGCGCCACGAAACGCTGACTGCGGAAGAATGGTCGCCAGTAAAACCAATTGTACAAATGTGCTTATGGCTGTGTACAGAGTGACCGTACGCCACCGCCGCCTCTGTCCCGCCGTACTGTCCACACATTTCAGTCAACAAAAAAAAAAGAAAAACAGTAGCAAAAAATGTAAGAAAGATGGATGGTGCCGCCTGGAGAGATGACCCGGCGGACTCGGAGCGGCCGGGACGGCGGTCGTTTGTCTCCGTCAGGATCGGGAGAATGAGTCCACTGCGACTCACTGCAAACCTCTGACTCTGGGGCAAAGTCTAAAGGCTTTGATCCTTTTTGTCTCAGTGCGTGGAACAAGTCAAGCTGTTTTTGGAACTATCGGCAACTATCTTAAATGAAGGTTCTTGAGTCGTCGTCTGTGCTCAGTAGTTGAAGTCTGGAACGTTTCGTCCTCTCATCCAAAAGGTTTCGTCAGGTTCAGCTCAGCCCGCAGCCCACATACAGCCCTTTTCCACCAAGCTGGTGCCGGTGCTGGTTCTGGGCCAGTTCCAGTTTCAGGACCGGTTCTTTCGTTTTCCACTGAAAAAACGCTGGCTCTTGGTTCCAAAATCTGGTGCCGGTTGGGAACCAATTAAAAGCTGGACCAAGGAACGAGCACCAGTGATGTCAGCAGCTGGGGGCGTGGCTCTCTCCTCCAACAAACAATCAATATTAGCTAGTTTGTGCTTATAACTTCCTGGAGAAGCCAAAACAGTCTCTGTGGAGGAAACTGTTGTTTTGCTTTGCTAAGATGTTACTTGCTATGACAATAGGCACAGCTCTCATTTTGGTGGAAAACTAAGTCAGTATGGAACCAACCCGGCACCAGAACCATCTCTGAACCAGCTCTGAACCAGCCCAGAACCAACACCTTGGTGGAAAAGCCCTAATAAAGACCCCAAGGAGGAGCTGGGCTTGGCCCGGCTCCTCCCCTCTAATTGATTAGAACTTTAGCTCGCAGACGAAGCCTTTTGGATGAGAGGCAAAATGATCGAGACTTCAACTACTGAGTATAGAAGATGACTCATTGAAGATGGACAACTCCTGTGCGATTGAGAGCCTCAACTATGTAAACATGTAATGAGGGAAATGTTGCAATCAAGCTTGTGTGAATTATGAGGGGTCTTACGTAAAACATGTTTATCTAGTGAGAAACTCTTACTGAAGTAGTTTGATTAATTTTATTTCAGCCGTTTTTTCTTTGTTTTTAAAGAATTATGTAGGCTAATGTTCCTATTTACCACGGTGTGACCCGGGGGGAGGTCGCAAACCCCTTTACCTGTTATAATGGGGGTCGCGGCTCCAAAAGGTTGAGAACCGCTGGCTTAGATGATAGTATGGAGACTTAGGAGGAGTTCATAGAGCTGGATAGTCCCGCCTTCCTAATATTGCTGTAAGATTTAGTTCTTCTTCCTCTCCAGAAATCAATACATGACCCGCAGCGAGTCTAAGAAAAGCAACATGAACGTGTGAGCAGATTATTAGCTGCTTCAGTGCAAATGCAGATGTTTTCTTAAAGGAACAGGCCACCGTTTCTCCATACTGAGATATGTTCGTACCGGAGCTTTGACGAGTTGATGCGTAACTGTTTGGTCTTTGTGCCTGTGGAAGAGCTTGGTAACCTCCGACTTCTCCCCCATTTGGAGCTATAGGAATATGTTTGGAGAGGCCAAATGCTAACAACATCTTTGGTCATTTTGCTTGACTGAGCGAACGCACAAACACCAGACAGGTGCGCATCAACTCGTCTAAGCTCAGGTAAGAACATATCTCAGTATGGAAAATCGGTGGCCTGTTCCTTTAAAGCGGAGCAAGGCTTTAACTGACTAAAACCTTTGTAATTATTAGAGATGGCAGAGCCGGTCTGTGACAGGTCTGAGCCAGGACTTTGACTAAACTGGTTACAATCCAGGACTAAGCCAGGACTGAATAAGAAACTGTAGAGTTCTTAGGCAAACTGAAAAGCACAGCATAGCAGTGACAAGAAAGACCTTTTACTTTTAGCCACAGACCCTCAGAAACTGTTGTTTACAACCAGCTGCAGAGTGTGGGTAATATCGAAGATTGTGTGCTATGTATTAGACCTTTTTGGTACAGTTTGGTAGTTTCGCTGAACGCTCCAAACGTGAAGATGCATTTGACACTGCTGTTGCTTTCTGTGCTGTTTCAGGACATCCTGAACGATACTTTTTACACCCATGTTATTACAAAATCTATTAATATAGGCATCGGAAAAAAGTATTATTAAGGTACTGGTATCGGGGGATACGGTACACAGCCTTGTCTCCCAATAATTCAGACAAGAGTAGAGGCTGAAGATAAACAATAGTCCATAACAATGACAAAGCACATTTCAAACTGTCTATGTTGCTCAATCAGAATTGGTTTCATTTAGGGCTGCAACTAACGATTATTTTGGTAATCGATTAATCTACCGATTATTTTTACGATTAATCGATTAATCGCTTGGCTGTGAATGGTGTATGAAAATTGTATTTTTTCATTTATTTTTAATCACATGAAGCTAAAGTGGCATTTCATGACATGTTGATGGAGTAAACTTAAACTGTGTTGTAAAGTGTTTTTGTAGTGCCAGTTCTGCTTTATTAATTGGATGAGACACAGACAGATAACTATGACATTTTCAATGCACAAAACTCTACAGACCCATACTTGAAAAACAAAGTAGGTTTCCATAAAAAAAAATTAAAAAAAATGTAATTTTTGCTCTTTTTAAGTCTGTGTTTACTAGAAAACGATTAATCGATTACTAAAATTGTTGGCAACTATTTCAATAATCGATTAGTTATCGATTAATCGATTAGTTGTTTCAGCCCTAGTTTCATTGCCATTGTCAGTGAGCAGGTTCACAAACTAGGAATTGTCTTCAGAGCAATTGTGCAACATGAAACAAAACATAAACTTGGTCGAGATAAGTAACAAACGAAACCCTTTAAAACTATGAACAAACAGAGCATGGAGAGGTCCACCCAAGATACATTTATCCTTCTTTAGCGCCTGCCCCTTCCAAAGAGAATGTAAGTCTCTTTTGCTCATACCCATTGAGCTCCATAGACTTTACAAAAATAGTAAAGTGTGTATTCATGTCTCGTAATTGATACGATGGCTGCATGAAACTGCTCTAGTGAACTGATTTTGTGTTCATGGGGGGAGACATTATAAGCTTCTCCTTTTTGAATGAATGAAATAAACAATGAAATGAAATGGCTCCGTGATCGTCACCGTGATGGCGTCAGTCAGTCCACCGCACATAACCAGGAAGTGAGGTTAGTTGAGTTTAAGCGATTAAGCTAATGTGGCTAATGTTCAAGTAACTGTGGCTAATCTGCAGGTGCCCCACTCAGCAATTAGGTCTCGTCGTTCTCTGCCCGGCGACACGAAAACAAAATGAGCCTGTCCGTCCATGACTGCAAAAACCGAAAGAGAGAGAGGGGGCACAATGACTCAGCTGAGAGGAGTGTTTACCTTTGGATCTCTGGATGTTTGCTCTCTCTCTCTCTCTGAATGTGACACAAGAAGAACCAGGCCTGGATTAAAGACCACGTCCAAAAGATCTGCTGCTGGGACCCGGTGACTGTTTCCCATTCAGAAACCAGAGTCAACAACCCAGTCTACAATTACGTACAACACTACGAACTTCAGCGATGGAGCGACGGGTTTGTGTCACATGTTCAGAGGCAGGAACTGACCACAGTCTAAAAAAAATCATCCATCCATCCATCCATCCATCCATCCATCCATCCATCCATCCATCTTCTTCCACTTGTCCGTTGCTGGGTCGTTGATTGCACCAGCCCCTCATGGCGCCTCCTGCAGGTGGTGGGCCTCATGGTTCTAACCCGCCTGTTGGTCTCTCATAAGGGGCTTGTAAACCGCTCTTTGTCTGACTCGTCACCTAGGACCTGTTTGCCATGGGAGACCCTACCAGGGGCACGAAGCCCCGACAACAGAGCCCCCAGGATCAATTTGGTTCTCAAACCCCTCCACCACGTTAAAGGGATGTTTCAGGATTTTTGACATAGGGCCTTATTTCCTAGTTATTGAGAGTGTTGCTGATATCTGGAGATAAGTTTTTTGTAATTCAAGCAGTTCTTATATTTGAAGAGTTTTGTGGTGCCAGGCTAGTGCAAGGCTAGTGCATTTCTATGGTATCAGCTAGCCTGCATTAAAAAACAGTCTGACACTCCACAGTGCACCTGAGACAAATCATTTATAACACCAGACTAACCATATAAATGTCTGTGTCGATGGAGTAATTTTAACCATTTTGCATTTAAAATAACTTATATTTGAGCAGCATCAGCTTCGTGGTTGTATAAGCTACGCAGCGGCGGAGTGATCTGCAAGAAAATAGTCCCTCAAAATGCGATCATTCATGTGATGCAAGGTCAGTTATATTCCAAAAATTATTCTATGGACACAGACATTTATATGGTTAGTCTGGTGTTATAAGTCATTTGCCTCAGGTGCTCTGTGGAGCGGGTCAGACTGTTTTTAATGCAGGCTAGCTGATACCATAGAAATGCACTAGCCCTGCACTAGCCTAGCACCACAAAACTCTTCAAATATAAGAACTGCATGAATTACAAAAAAAATATCTCCAGAAATCAGCAACACTCTGGATAACTAGGAAATGAGGCCCTATGTCAAAAATCCTAAAATATCCCATTAAGGTGGCGGTTCCAGGAGGGGCAATCCTAATACACTCTATTTGATTTCTCCACTTCTCTAAGAAGAGGGAGGAAAGGCGTCGAACCGCTACAAATGGCCCCAACTCGTTTCTAGCTGTCACAGTCTCTTACATACCAAATCCTCAAAACTGGAAACAATCTATCCTTTAATTTGTAGAGGCACGTGCTGAATGAGGATATTTCCAAGTGTGTAACGGTTGATAATAAAATATGAGCAGAACACAATGGTCTAATCTTTGTAGGCAAAGGTTCGTAAGCATTCACCTGTACTTTGATGTATTGGATATTTAGTCTTTGTCAGCAGCACTACTGATGTGTACTGTGTTGAAGTTAAAGAAAAACCGACACATAAAAAATTTGCATAATGATGACGCTCATTGGGCTTCTGTTTCCAGGCTGGGACATCATTTGCATACCCTTCCACCCACACGCAGTGGAGCCCGATATGTTCCAGCCGAGTGTTTGAGACCAGGCTGTGCAGTTATTTCATCCCTCAGTGTTGGGACGTTTGACCCGGCGGCGTCTGTGTGGTCTTACTTGATGCGGTCAGGCACTCGGTGGGTGTGGTTTCCGTCGCTCTGGCAGTTTCCCGCATACTGCGTCTTTCCCAGAGGCCCCTGGTCCCGGCGCAGAGCCATGGCTCCATGGGTCAGCACCGACACCCCTTTGGCTATCCGCCTGCGGGACAAGAGGACACACGGAACAGTTTTAGACAGCTCAGTAGACATAAAGCATTTGTTCCCTGGACCCACTATCCTGCAACATTACACAGAATCCATCAATAGGAACTCACAGGTTAAGCTTTAAAGTTGTGGAACTTTTCGATATTATAATAGTTTTCAGGAATCTTGAGGTTATTCTTGTTACCACAATAATTCCTATTCCTGTCAGAAGTTGTCTGTTATCTGTGTTTCCCGTTTCCAGGGTGTGAAAGGCACTGTCCAAACTCCTTTCTAGCTCTCATAATACCTCTTGCGCGTACCAAATGAACATTTCGGGCAAGTGCAAAGCTTTGTCACACAGTAAAGCCAAGCAAGGAAGCCAACAAATGTATACTTTATTAATTTAGACTCTCAGCGATTGATAAAAATGTCTTTGTATTTTATTAACAATATATGGAAAAAGTGGCAAAAGACATTTACTCTATTACAAGATATAATAACTGGCTAACGTTTACATGGAGACCAAAAATGTTATCCTAATCTGATTGCTGGAGTTCTCAGATTATTGGCGTGGCTGTAAACAGAATAATCTTATATATATATATATATATATATCTTAGAGTCATCCATGTTTCCACAGAACAATCAAGGGCGACTTCTGTTCTTAATTTCCATGCACTTTTATTACACTGCCCTCTAAGTTACAGCTGAGGTAAGTCTTATGGACCAACTGTGTCCATTTAAACCAAGTGTGACTTTAACAAAGAAAAGAGCAATTACACTTCCACAGACCGTGACAAGGCCAGAATCTCCCCTTTCTCTAAATGAGCTCCGGTGTCTGGTACAGCGAAGTGCGCCTCGTGCTGCATACGCTTAAAAGACGAGCGCTAAAAAAAAGGTTCAGAGCCGCAGTCCCACGCTTTGGTTTCAAATAAATCATCACAGAGCATTCCAAACTAAAAAGAATCCTCAGTCTTCTCACTCGCCGTTTCTGTCTTCCTCACTGGCAGGAGAAGGATCATCGAGCAGCCAGCCTCGCGAGACGCCGCCTCTTTTTGTTTTAAATTCCATTAAGGCAAACTCTCTTATGTGCATTTGTAAGTCGGCGCTTTAGGGATTCTTGCACTTTTCGGCTTTCGAGAAGGAGCTTCGTAAAGTGTCTGTGCAACACTGTAACATTTCTAAGGATGAGTGTGACACAAAGGTGAATAGAGGTTCGGATTCCAAACTGTAAAAGAGACAGTTTGAAAGTTCGGGATGAATAAATCACATTGTTTCTTGGCTCTGCGTCCAAACTGCTGGAACTTGTGGCTTGAGGCTGTCATCTTGCATGCACACACCTGCTCCGTCAGCAGCCGGAGGACGTCGTTTAGAAACAAGAGGTCCCTCTGCAGCCTCCTCATCTCTTCCTCCCTCGCGGAACAGCCTCATGTGCTTCATTCAGCATTTAGGCTGTTTATTACACTGTGAGTTCAACACCGTCCACGTCCCGAGAGAAAGAGAATGACGCGGTGGTCCTGCTGGCATCAAAGAGAGACAGAAACCTGAGCAAACACCCTCACGTGACCCCTGCCCACAATGCCCCGCGGAAAATAATCAAGTCTTACTGCACAAAGGACCACTGCTCTGCATAGCATTGCCGTTCTCCATGGGTATCATGCAACTCCAGTCTCCGATATTAGCAGCCAATGATAAGTGGAGCTCTGACCATGACGTCACCTCCACAAGACAACGCAATCTTAAACTCATCCAAACTATCTGTATATCTGACCCTAACCCTAACTCTAAGGAGAGTGGAGTTTACAAAAGGTGAGTCCCAGTCATGGAGTCGATATGCAAATGTGGCCATTCCTGTCCTGGGAAAAAGAAAAAATCATATTCAGCCAACACCCAGTAAACTTACTGCATCAGGTCTAAACTGAAGATTTTGCAGAGGGCCTCCTGTCAGCACATAAGTCTAGACTCTAGTCTATGGTCTGCGTTTAGAAACACCAGATCGAGCCCTTACACATAAAGAAACAGGCCACCGTTTTTACATATTGAGATTATGTTCTTACCTGACCTTAGACGAGTTGAGACGTACCTGTCTGGTCTTTGTGCCCATGGAAGAGCGTGGTAACTTCAAACTTCACCACGTTTGGGGCACACACAAAGACCAGACAGGTACACATCAACTCATCTTAGCTCAGGTAAGAACATATCTCCATATGGAAAAACGGTGGCCAGTTCCTTTGATTCACTCACAAGGACCTCAAATTAAAGTAAAATAACTTTATTGAACCAGCAAGATGACGAAGGCGAATAATGTATGTATTACCGCTCTGCAACAGGTTCACATTCCAGCTAATGCTGTTGCAGCCTGACGTTGTGGCAATACACTTCACCCATTCAGAAACATCTTGCCTGTTTATGAATGCAGCGTGTGAGTGAGTGGTTGGAGGTGGCTCACTTCCAGGTCAGCTGTGGCTGAAATAGTGGCTTATCATCATTGGGTATGAAGTGAAGGACTAATGACTACAGTGGAGCGCTCTACTCTCTCTTATGAAGTGATATCACAACTACAACCTATGGCCATTGTCAAAGCTGGTGAAGGAAGACAAACAAATAAACACATACATACATTTGTAAAGCAAAAGAATGTGAGGGTCAAAGCAGGGACGCCGACTAGGTAGTGGTTTAGCGAGACTGATGACACTGAATGAAAGTCATTTCTGTTCCACAGCAGCGGTGGATTAAGCGCGTAAAAGTTTGTGCTTGTCAAAATTGTGATTACTGCTTTTGTCGACTTCCAGAAGACGTCGCCGCTGGTTTTGATTGGAAAACGCAGCATAAAGGTGCATTTTGTTGCGATAAACTCCTCCAGAGAAGCGAAGTAAATATAGTGTCTTCCTTTCCGCATCACAAAGGCATCATCTCTCAGACCCATTTTCCATTTGTTGGTATAATGGCTTCTCTTTTGTTCCACTTTGTTTAGCGCGCCGCTCCTTGATAAGCATTACCTCGCGCTATAGCTCTGAAAACAATGTGCTTATGCTCTAAACGCCCTTCCCCATTTCCTGGTCTCCATCTTCGTTCCAACAAACAGAAAAGCGCCGGTCCTGTCTGCTCGGCTGTCTCCAGGTGCGTTAATAATAGATCCGGCTTTGATCCGCGCGGAGCTTTCAGACGCCAACATCAGAAAGTGAAGACCAACGTGTTTAGACTGAGGAAAGTGAAAGCTGCTCAAAAATAACACTAAAAGTCGGTTCTAATTAGGTCTAATGTTATGCGTAAATGCTTCAGACGGTGGTATAATCAGACGGAACGAGCAGGCGGATTGTACGCTCTTAAAACTTTGAATTACTGACTTTGTGTTTAGATGTGTGGACTTACATTATCTGTTTGTTTTAAGAAAGAAATACAAAAAGGTCAGCGCTGGAACACTTTTGTGAATGCTTGCATGTTGAATGTACAGCCACCACGACGTCATTTAAAAGGTTCACCAAAGGCTTACGTGAGGCTTAGCAGACACCATGTAGGCACTTGATGATAGTAACTCTTTTGTGTCTGTACATGTGGAGCAGATATTTATTTTCTTACCTCTAATAACGTAAAAATGAGCAAATTGGATAATGGGACGGATCGTGTTCGGTCTCATCCTAATCGCTATGAGCTGTTGCTTTGTGCATGTTTAATCTGATAGAATTTTTACAAAACTTCCTCTCCTTCCTTCCTTCGTTTATTGTGTACAGCAGCGTTTGGTCAAAGGAACTCGGCTTGATTGCGGGCATACAGTACGTAGGGCCTATCCCCTAGAGCATAGGTGTCAAACTCTGGCCCGCGGGCTATACCAAATGACTACTCGAGCTGGCCCACCGGTATTATACTTTTTTTTTTTTCAGATTTTGCATATCTGGACTATTAAGTTATATATTGTATAGTAATAAGTGTTGCTTGTTCCATATTCAATGTTAAAGCAAATCTTGTTTGGGTCCATATTAAAAGGTTCATTTGTTCAATGGTGGCCCGCGACTTTGATCAAGTTTTACATTTTGGCCCACTGTGTATTTGAGTTTGACACTCCTGCCCTAGAAACTAGCTGGAGACTAGAGTCACCCTAGTCGCGCAGATATCTCCGAGACTAGCGACGTCGTCTTCTGGAAATAAGGCGAATCTCCAGGTAGTCTCGGTGAAAACGAAGGGCTCGACCCATTAGTCCAACGACCCATTCGTCCGACATCTCATTATTCCCAAAATACCCCATTGAGTAGGGGTTGAAAAACAAGATTAGGCTCAGGCAAGAGTCCACTGACCTTAAAGGTGCACTATGCAACTTTTTATGTGAAAAAAAAACCCTTGCTTTTTGTGCATATTTGACCTTCTAGTGACTCAGTGGCATTATGGGTGCAGCTTGGCACCTTTGCTTTACCTCATAGTGGCCTCTATGATGCTCCAGAATCAATTGGTTTTAGGAGTTTGTGCTAGAAACTGACCAGAAACCCAAAAACAATTGATTCTGGAGGATCATAGAGGCCACTGTGAGGGAAAGCAAAGGTGCCACGCTGCACCCATAATGCCACTGAGTCACTAAAAGGTCAAATATGTACAAATATCAAGTTTTTTTTTTTCACATAAAAAGTTACATAGTGCAGGTTAGGGCCAGTGGTTGTATATGGCTCTCTAATCCACAACACAACTGGGTTAGAGATGTCGGACTAATGGCACCTCTGCTCAATGGTACATTTTCGGAAAAATGACACGTCGGACTAATGGGGTTGTTGGACCAATAACATGGCAGCAAACTGAACAGGTTCGATTTCAGCAGAGTCTCCGCATGGTCTCCGAGAGGTCTACGTGGTCTCAAGCAGCTAATGGGACCACTAGTAGTTGTTGTCCTCCACCTGTGAGATGTTTCTATGACGTCCCTGCGATGTCTCTGAGACCTGTTGGACACCAAGGAGATCTCAAAGAGTCAGATGGAGTCTCACACATTTTCAAGTCTCCATGCAGTCTCCACTGACACCTGGAGATTTGCCTTATCTCCAGGGGACGTCTCGGAAACAGCTACTCAAGTCTCCAACTAGTCTCCAGGCCAGTGAGATAGGCCCTTTTGCTATGTTTTTTCGATATTTAACATTACTGGGTTTGTTCATGAAGCTTAAATATCTCTACCCTCCATTTCAGACAATGTCTTTAGCCCCATCTCCACCACAGCAGAAGCAAAAGCCGCCTCCTGCTCTTCCTCTTCTTAATCATATACACTGGAAGCAATATATAAAAGGTAAACTCTCTGATCCCTGTTCGACATCGTTCGCTGCCTTCCGTGTCAACAATAGTCGATAAATGTGGTTTCCTATTCGACGTGACAATTCATTGCATCTCCCTGTCTGTTCCGTGATCTCTCTTCACTGTATCCGGCGTCAGTCAGAATCCATTTGTGTCATTACAGTAACAGCCGGCTCCCAAATCCAACATCTCGCAGCCCGCTTTTGTGGCGGCGTTTAATTTCGCTTCCAACAAGGACGCACTGCGGCGAGGAGAAGCCTTTGAGAGCGAGTGCAAGAGTTCACAGGAGCTGCCTCAACAGTCGCCCCGTCACAAATACAGTGTTGTCTCTTTGGGGGATCGTTCCTCTGACAGTGTTTCCTGGAGGCGAAGACGCTCACGGCTGCAACAAAGGCCCCTAAACCCCGCAGGAGAATGACAAAATGAAAAATGATCCGCTGCCAGTGCCCTATTTCAATCCGAGGTGTTCCTTTGTATGACGATCTTGCTTCAAAACGATATACAGTATGTAAAAATGGCCCGCTCCCAATCTGATCCAAAATGGCCGTCCGTGCAGTGCAGTTGCTCTATCGCGTTCCCAGGGCTGCCGTTTCCAGGGTCGTAAGGATCATGCTTTAGAGACTGGGGACTCTCTGTGGTGCTTGTGTCGTTGAGCAAAGAAATAACCATAAAACACCCGGGCAGAAGGCAACATTAACACGGCCAAGCAGCACCGGGGGAGGAGCAGGAGACATTTATTTAATGATAGTAAAGCCACGGATAGGTTTTCTTCTTTTTTTCCTTCTTCATCTTTGTGCAATAAGCCCCTGTGTCTAAAGTACAGTGAAGTACTTGGACATTAGTATCGGAATAGGGTCAGTGGAGGTAATGCGTTCTTTATACTTGTGGATATTTGTACGTTCTAAATACAGTATAACAAAGTGCGATCATAACGCAGTAGTTGTGTGTTCATGAGCAGTTAAGCTGTGGTCAATTTGGCAACTTCTCGACAGAAACGTGCATCGGGGAGACCGGGTATGGTTGTAACACTTTTTGCTTCAGCACCAATTCAAACCTCTGTGAGAATATCACAGACCTCGTAAGGTGAAATACATGGCGGTCCTTAGTTACAACCTACCACACTACCGGGGAAGGTTGTAACAGTTAGACAAGAGAAATAAAAACAGAGGCCACGTCATGTGATCTGTTTTAAAAAATAGGCATCCAGAACAATATCTTTCTCTCTCTAGCCTGTCATATGCTTATCTTAAGTGGAGTCAGTCAATAATACAAGTCTGTGTCTGAGTCAAAGAGTCGGCCAACACTTCCTCCTGCACCTCAGAGATAACTGGATGCTAGAGTGTGACCTACACCAGGATGATCCCTGGACACCGGTCTCTCAGCTTCTGCAGTGTTTTGCAGCATATGCTCAGTTTTACATGGCAGATCCCATGTGCCTTTGCATCTGATCTGACTGGCACAAATCTGTCAGTCTTTCTTTTCCACTGCATAGGCATTCTTTAAAGGAATAGGCCACCGTTTTTACATACTGAGATATGTTCTTACCTAACCTTAGACCAGTTAATATATTCCCGTCTGGTCTTTGTCCGTGCGCTCTGTCACGCAAACGGAGCACATACTCAGCCTCTCCCACATGTCACATAGCTCCAAAAAAGCTCACGATAGAAGCTACCAAGCTCTTCCACGTGTTCCCTATTTAGATAAAGTTACGGGAAGTGTTTTCATGCGAAGTATATTTACACAGAAATGTAACATGTCGATTTTATAAGCAAATAAAAAGGGGTACTATATTGTGAGGCGTAATGATACAAGGACCAAAACGTCCGCGCAGTAACTCCTAAAGACTTCCCCGCTCACTTCCGTCAATAGAAGCTGCGTGACTTGTAGAGACCAGACGGGTATATATTAACTCGACTAAGGTTAGGTAAGAACATATCTTAGTATATAAAAACGGTGGCCTATTCCTTTAAAAGTATAAAACCAAGTAAGTGTTATTAACTGTATACAGGGGATGATTGTGTTACAACCATCCTCACCCCTGTCAGCCATTGTTTAGCTAGCTGTATTAGCATAATGGTTTGAAATTAGCAGGGGAAATGTGCATCACATTTCGCCTGCAGAAACTACAATTTAATCTAATGTAAGTCATATGGTTTTATGTGCAATAGTAAAAGCACTAAAAAAATATGGTCAAAAAATGTACTTTCTTACTTTATTTTTTATTTTTTTCTCAATAGAATCTGCATGAACCTGTTCTTGACTATCACCATGTGGGATCAGGGAGGAAGTGGGTAAACACTGATATGACCTTCATGTGACTCCTGTCTTATCTCTGAGTGGTGGAGGTGGTAGTTTTACAACTCTCCCCATGTTACAACCATCACAACCATTGGTTTAACAACCTTCCCATGTTAAACCAATAGGTCTCCCCTATTTACAGTTCTTTGTGATGGATTGATATCAACCTCTTAACCAACACCTGTACCGACCACACCTAAATCAAAAAGCCTCTTGAAAAAAGTGTCAAAATCGCAACATAAACGAGAGGAAAGTGCAAAAGAAAGCTATAAAAAAAAAGTGACAAAAATGTAGCCTATAGACTGTGAGCTTTTAGCTTTTAGACTTGGGTAAAGCCGGTAAAGGTTCTATACATTTGTTTTGTCCTCCTTTAGTGAATTATAATCATTTCGTCACACCTCGGCTCTCTCGGCTCCTCACTCAAATCAAGCCTCAGAAACCTTTTGGACCAGGCCATGTCCAAACAGCCCGGCCGAAATTACTTTCATCACCTTTTGGGAACATCTCTAGAATTTGCAAAATGTTGTCAAAAGGGTCCCTGGGAAGAGTAATTCATGCTTTCATATCAACAAGGCTTGACTATTGCAGCTCTGTCTTTACCGGTCTGAATAAGTCAAACTGCAAATCTCCATTGGCTACCTGTACATTTCAGGATTGATTTATTATTGATCAGAACAACTTTGGGTAGTGTTTTAAATTCATCTTAAATTTGGTGTCCTTTGTCATTTTAAGTCTGATGGTAATTTCTTCCAGAGCCTCGGGCTGGGCGATATATCGATATATTTTTTAAATGAGATATGGAAACAGACCATATCACGTATATTGGAATATTTCCAATTCAGATAAGCTATTAAGTTAACAAAAAGAAACAGGTAATCTCAAGGTAATTTTTAAAAAAGTGTATCTTAAACTGAGTACTTTATGTTATTTTCTCTTTATATATAAATGCTGCCCTCAGAAATAGAGTGACCTATTTTATTTTACAGGCTATTTTCATCCAAGATTTTTTATTTATTTAAATGTGTACCTTACAGAGCTTTGTTATACAGTGTTTATGTTTACATTTTATAGCGAGTTTTCAATAAAACTACTCGTGTTTGGCTTTGACTTTGACTTAACATTTCATTTCACAACTCTCACTTTGCCGAAAAAATATCGGGATATATATCGTATATGGATATTCAACCTAATCTATCGGGACATGACTTTTGGTCCATGTCGCCCAGCCCTACCAGAGCCTGGTCCCAACAGCTGAGAAGGAAGTCGGACCAAAGCTCGACCTAAACATTGGAACAATACAATTACCATTGGGTACACCAGCGGTTCCCAACTTGGGCGGCGGGCCTCCTCAAGGGGACCCAGAGTCTGGTCAGAGGGTCAATGTCATAAGTGATATTGTTTGAGCAAATTAAAAGGTTTAAAAGGAGTACAGGACCACCCAATTTCATTTTGAACAGGGGGCTAAAAATCTAAAAATATTTATTTTGTCCTTAGGCAAATGTGTGTCAGGAACGGCAACCTCGCAATATTTAACTAATGATGTTCTTTTGTTCGACTCTTTCTTCCACTTGTGTTAATACGCAGGGATGAAATAACAACTAGATGATACATTTGACATTCTCCTCGAGCAGTTTTAGCATTTCACTATTTCAGACTGAGCTTCTGTAAATGTCAGAGATGAGACGGGACGCACACACAGAGTAAATGTACAGTTCCACATAAATCTGAGGTTATATACTTTACACCGTGACTCATTTTGACAGGGCAACAAAACCAACTTAGTTTGAGCACGGCTGAGAGTAGAGTCACATTTTATTGAGGACATCATACTGAAATGTTATTGTATCTGGCTTTCCACATACCATTATACTGTATATAAACCGGGACATGCAGGTCTATAGTAAGACTTACAGAGGTCAGGCTCAAACTGCTCTAAAATAAGATGAAGACTTCCGAGGACCCAGAATAATAATGCCGTCCCTCTCAAATAAAGGACTGCCCATTGTTCAATTGGGTAAGGGTATTTTTTCTGTATTTCACTGTCCTCGTCCTTGATGTTTTCACTGTATCCCACACGGATCACGACCCAGTGCAGCGCTCCCATGGTCTTTCATGAAAAAAAAATCTACTATGACTGAGACAGGGAGGAACAGGTGCAGAAAACACCCACATCTGTGGGAATGCACTGAAATAAATAACTATCAACATTTACTTAGAAAAATACTGTATGGTATGTAAGTATTTGCTTGATGATATTTGATTTAAATTTGAATTACTCTAAATCAAGTAAAACCTAAATGATATTTGTAAATAAATCTTATGTGAAATAATGAAGTAAGGTGTATGTGATATTTTGAATATTTCTGTGTATCATAGAAATACTGAGTAACTTTTGTGTGTGCTGATCACATACAAAAATGGATTACTTTATTAAATGCTATTTATATTGTATCTGTTGCATCAGTTTATTTATCCTTATTGCAAAAATAATCAACCCTTGTGTGGTCTTTGCGGGTCATTTTGACCCGCTGGTTTGTTCCAGGCATTTGGATGCAAGGTGACACAAGGGGGCGCCCTTCTGACCTTCTCAGTGTAAATGTGAGTTGACTCTTCAGAGTGAGACTTTAGGTCAGACACCATCAGTGACAGTAACATGACGCTAAATACAGTGAGCTCTTTGTTTCCAGTAAAAAGGCTGAAGCCTCATTGCTCTTCAGCCACAGACTGAGAAGTGAAGAAGGAAGATTTATTTACAAATATCATTTAGGTTTTACTTGATTTAGAGTTATACAATTTAATTCAAATATCATCACGCAAATACATACCTTACAGTATTTTTCTAAGTACATGTTAATAGTTATTTCTTTCAGTGTGGGGAGGCGGGACTTGGCCTGACAATGGAGATAAAAAGTCCTACCTCAAAAAACACAGACGTTTCCTGCAGTCAAGAATTTACATCCAGCGTAATGTTTTTAACACGTAGCGAGTCACTTCAGACCAGTATCTGTCAGGGATGTTTCCTTGAACAATTTTTTTTTTTAGACAAGACCTCATAGGGAAATAACGGACACGCAACCACAGGATCCACTTGGAAGTCACGTGTGATTTGCGTGCATAGAGCCTATATTGACAGTATCACTCATTTAGTCTGTGTTCTGCTCTGACGAGGACCGCGAGTGTGATGATCTATTAGCATTAACAGACCTCACCTCAGTCCCCCACCCCTGTGGAGACAGCTGCTGCTGCTGCTGCTGCTGCTCCTGCTCCTGCTTGACAAAAATGACCTCCTTACCCCTCGCTCATGCCACATCTCCTCCCTCGCTATATTTACATCTTTATCCTCAAGAGTGCGGGTAATGGTTTTTAGATGGAGATGCACAGACGACTATGGACCACTGCTATATGCACTTTACATGTTTTAAATACATCTGAAGTTTATTAAAACACCTTTAAAAAGTAAAAAATAACAGAAGAATAAGATAATGCTATTTCAATATGATTCATATCAAGCTACACTACATGTGTTTGTGGCTCCAAATCAGTTTTCATTCTGAAGGCAGTTTGTGCCAGTGTTTCTACCTCAGACGTTTAACCATAAATGGAGCCTGTCTGTCTCCTCCCACTGCAGACTCTCATGTTTGTCAAAGCGAAACTAACGTTTGTCATTTACTAACACGCCCCAACTTCCGTGCCTTCTGTAGACCCTTTAACAACCCTTTAACCCCCACCCTCGTCACTTCCTCCTGCTCCGCTCCCGCTGCTGCTCAAAGCTCCTCCTGCTGTGGCCAAGAAAAAACACACTTGTGCAAGTCCGTGAAAAGTCCTGAGCGGTTCTCTTTGCCGTGTGCTCCGGTAGTGCTCCGCTGTGCTCCGGTGTGCGCCGCTGTGCTCCGGTGTGCGCCGCTGTGCTCCGGTGTGCTCCGGTCTCCTCACCGGTGAGTTGATCAGCGCCCAATATCTCAAGCGTTTGATAACATTGCGAACGCCTACTGTTTACTAAAAGCTACTATTTCAATGATAATACGTAGATCCTGTCAGCTGTACCCGTCCCGTCCTGCTCGGTGACCCATCTGATTCCCCACTCACCGGTGAGTCGATCTGTGTTATGGTTTTCGTGCATTTTCCGTGTTTACGTTGCCGCGAATTTCCATTCAACTCCGCCGCTAACTTAACGCTACCGTAGCATATAAACAGACACGGTCCGCGCAGCTCTCGGCGTCGTAACCCCTTCAATGTCTGCTTTTTTTTAAGTCGTTATTGAAGCCGAACTATACGTTAGACCGCATTAACTTAGGATCATACCCCGCTTTTTGTGATTCAGGCTGTTTATGCCTACTTTTGTAACTTTTCTGAACCGAAAGCACAAGCGGCTATGCGCTTTTGAATTGGCTTCAAACCTTTTGAAGAAATGAATCCTGCTGCGCAACAAGTATTATTTATTTATATATTTTGACCCTTTTGTACAATATTGGATACTCACTTAGCTTTAATGCTAATGATATTGATTTAAGTGCACTTTCTTTGACATTCTGGCATCTCTGAAGTTTCACTTTCATTTATTGACCTTCATATTGAATGTGTGTATCATTAAGATAACCTACTGAGAATTGATGTATTTGTTGATGTGAATTAAAGTTATATATAGTGTATATTATATTGCAGTGTACGATCTAATTGTTTTTTTTATCAACAATTTTTGTTATATTTGACTAATTGGAGTTTTCCCTTGGCCTTGTTTAGGTCCGTTTTCTTCCGCCCTGAAATCATCATGTTCTAAACCCCTGGATGCCGAGCTGCCCAGTGACTGCCCTCCTACCAGCGATAGGACTATCGGACCTTATCTGTTTCTTATATAAACTGAACTGCCTTCCACAAACAAACAAATGGGAACAAACAGACTAAATGGAAACCCAACAAGGAACTTTAAACCTTGAAGATTTGAACCACTGCTGTGTTTTGTTTTTGGTTTGAATATTATTTGATTATTATTATACAACATATGTAATATATATACATGTAACTAAATTAATACCTTTTTAATATTCAATAACTCTTTAAACCATAATACCTTACTCTCTTCTCAAAGTAGTACTTGAAACATACTTTTTGCTTAGTTTTTATTCACACACTTGGCTCCGTGGCCGGGCACACTTCAGGTTGTACTTTCGGCTGCAGTTAACGCCCGAGCCCTACAACGTTTCACATTCTGACCGAGCACAGAGATGGCGCAGAGAGTACGTGAAGTCACACGTGAAGACGCCTTAAACTGTCCAATCTGTTTGGATACAATGAAGGTTCCAGCGACTCTTCCCTGTGGACACAGCTACTGCATGGACTGTATTCAAACCGAATGGCACCAAAAGGTGCAGTACAGATGTCCTCAATGCAGGAAAATGTTCACTCACAAGCCTGTCCTGGCCAAAAACACAGTGTTAGCCAATCTTGTGGAGGAGCTGAATAAGACAGGGCTCACAGCGCCCCCTGCTGACCACTGCTATGCCGGTCCTGGAGATGTGAGCTGTGATGTGTGCACTGGGAGGAAGCTAAAGGCGGTCAGATCCTGTCTGCAGTGCTTGGTCTCTTACTGTGAGACCCACCTCCAGCCTCATCGAAATGTTGCAGTGTTAAAGAGACACCAGCTGGTGGCGCCCTCTGACGAGCTCCAGGAAAACCTCTGCTCTGAGCACAATGAGCTGAAGAAGTTGTTCTGCCGCACAGACCAGCAGATCATCTGCTCCCTCTGTGTGGACCAGCACCAGGGCCACCACACAGTGTCCTGTGCAGCAGAGAGGGCTCACAGGCAGAAACCGCTGCAGGCCAAGAAGGTTCTGCTGCAACAAAACCTCCAGCACAAAGAGACAGAGCAGGAGAGGCTCCGACAGGAGGCCCAGAACATCAGCCACTCTGCCCAAACAGCAGTGCAGCACAGTGGGGACAGCTTCAGAAAAATGGCCCTTCTCCTGGAGAAGAGACGCTCTGAAGTGGAGCAGCAGATCCGCTCTGAGGAGCAGATCCAACTGAAACAAGTCCAAGAGCTTCAGGACCAACTGCAGCGGGACGTCACTGAGCTGAAGAGGAGCATCTCTGAGCTGGACACACTGTCCCGCACACCGGACCACAACCAGTTCCTCCTGCTCTGCCCCTCACTGTCCACAGACTCAGAGAAGACTGAGTCCAGGCTCCAGACCAGACCAAGGACAGACTTGACAGATGTGACCAGAGCTGTGTCAGCGCTGAGGAACCAACTACAGCTCAGTCTGAGAGAGTTTAACATGTTTGAGCCTGAGCCCCGCTCCAGAGAGGACTTCCTCAGGTATGCGAGTGACGTCACACTGGACCCAAACACAGCACACAGACGACTGTCTCTGTCTGATGGAAACAGAAGAGCAACATTTACGTCTAATGAGCAGAGTATTCCTGATCACCCGGACAGATTTGTTAATGACCGTCAGGTCCTGAGTGCAGAAGGTCTGAAGAGCCGCTGTTACTGTGAAGTGGAGTGGAGCTCCACGTACCCGGTGTGTATAGCAGTGTCATACAGGGACATAAAGAGACAGGGAACCAGCAATCAATGTGCATTTGGATACAATGATAAATCCTGGGCTTTACGTTGCTCTAAAAACAGTTACTCATTTTATTTTAATAGAGTTGAGTCTGAGGTCTCGGGTCCAGTTTCTGGGAGGATCGGGGTTTACCTGGACCACAGGGCAGGGGCTCTGTCCTTTTACAGCGTCAAGGACAAAACCATGAGCCTCCTCCACAGAGTCCAGACCACCTTCACTCAGCCGCTGTTTGCTGGAGTCCACTTTGATGGAGACATGTTTGGCTATATTGGAGACACTGCTCATTTCCTTAAACTCAAATAAAACCATTATTTGTGGTTGTTGTGCTGAGGTTCAGAGTTAAGGTACAAGAGTTTGTGGTTTGAAATATGTCAATTTATGCAAAAAACAAACTGTATTAACCTGATGACAGATGAGACTTTACTTCAACATTCATCAGAGGTGGTTCGTGCGAAAGGTTCTGATTGAAAATATTGTTATTATCATGTTTTATTTCTACAGCAAAATCACACATAGTTTACTACAGTTTCTGTTTTTATCCTTTTGGTGGAGTTTTTTTCTGTTATTTTGTACTTTTTGTTTGGTATGCACCGATACCAATATCGGGTCTCGAGCCGATACCACATGCTTGTACTTATACTCATACTCATTAATGAGGTCCCGATACCATAAACCGATACCACTTGACGACTTTCTCTCCTCTCCGCTGAGGAGAGAAAATAGCAACAAACTGGAGAATTGTTTAGTGTAAATCCAATCTTCCACATAGAGCTGACTCTATTACAGACGACCCTCCCTAAACCAGAGCCTGTGCTGGATTTAACCAGAGCTAAATGTTGTTAGTGCTGCAGCGTGGAGTCTGCAGTGTTTACAAGATACAGGCTAATGTTGCTAATGTTGCTAATGTTGCTAACCAGCCGCTAACTCGATGCTAACAGTTCTGGCAATTCGTATGCTGTTTTATGCCCAGGAGCTTATTCAGCTGAAAAACTAACACAGGGACAAAAAAGTCCTCAGAAAAATCCAAATAAAGAGACACAGCATGTTTATATTGAGCCAAAATGAGCTGCAGCAGAACTGTCCAATCTGTTTGGATACAATGAAGGATCCAGCGACTCTTCCCTAATCAAAATGCTGAAGCTACTGGATAAGTTACTATAAACCAGTGTGCCATGAGATAATGTCTGCTGTGCCTTGGGAAATTATCCAATTTTAACCAAGTTGCTTTTTTGAAAACAAATTCATTATTATCCGCAAATAATGTACCATTTTCGAGTGTCTGTGCTGTCTAGTGATCGGCAGAGTAACCATGTAATACTCTATATCAGGTAGCTAATTTCTTTGAGACAAGAGACTTAGTGATGCATGGATGCGGCGGGTGGCTGTGACAGTGGCATCGTGGCTCGCGAGACTATACGATGATCCTATTCAAGACACTTTGATGGGATTTCTGTTGGTGGTGTGCCTCGTGAATTTTTCAATGAAAAACATGTGCTCAAAAAATGTTGAAAAACACTGCCATAAACACACGAGAAAATCCACACGGGGCTGAAGTAAAGGCGAAAAGAGACCATTTATCTGCAGTAATAACAGTAACACCTCAATACTATTGTTAAATAAAAACAGATAAATGAATAAAGCACAAGCATTGAGGAGCTTTTGGACATGAGCTGTTCTGTCTATGATGGACAGAGCAATAAAAAAGAAAAACTACATTGAATGAAAAAAAAAAAAGGCATCTGTTCAATTCTGATATAACTTCTCTTAAAAGTGTCACCTACTTTACTTAAGGAAATGTACATGAGTAAATTAACTAATTACTAACCAAAAGAAAATGCCTTGTACTCGTATTGGTGTTTGGTATCGGCATATAAATCAAAGTACTCGTATCGGTTTTAGAAAAAGTGGTATCGGTGCGTCCCTAAGTCTATGCCCTCATTTATTTACAATTTTAACAAACTCCTTCAAATCCAGCCTCCCATTTCATGCTACTTTTCTCAGTGGGACATGACGACGGCGTAAATACTCATTAGTGCTTCATCATAATCATCCCTGTAATGTAATTTTTTTTTTTTTTTATTAGATTAGACTCAAGTTGAACGACCCCTGCAGTTAATGAGGGATTTTTCAACAATAACGTCGCGATCATAGCGATAAAACGCCGACGATTACTCACCGAGCGTTAGAAAATAGAAAATAAAGAGGACATTTGTATTCTTTTGATGTTGCTCATGAATATTTAAAACATTATTCCGGAGTTTAAAGTCCCCGAATGAATGCAAATGCCAAAGCAAGTATGCAAGTGAAAATGCAGAGGTAATTTTGGGAAAGCGCCGCGATTAAAGCCGAATGTTGTACGTCATAATCAGACGTGTAATTGCGAAATAATTCTCGTAATCATCCGAGTACACTTTAAGCATTAAGACGTATTAAACATTCAGGGAGCCGCGGCGCAAGAGGAATTATTATTACCATTGTGTTTCGTTCAACCCTCTATCAGAGAAGTTTTAATACAGTGCAGTTTCTCAAATTGTTCTCTCAAGACTAAGGACTAAGGAAACGCAAAAGGGTGAAAAAATTCTTCAAAAGTGACACCCTTTATTCTCGGCATTTTCCTCAAAGAGCTTCATAAGGTCGGCCCTGAAATGGTTTCGAACGGTGTGTGAAGTCAGAACCGTTTGCGGTGACGACAACGTGAAGCTCGATGAGAAAGTGTCCGAAGTGCAAAGCTGTGATCAAAGCGAAAGGCGGCGATTTTGAAGAAGGTCTTCAACTTTTTGTGTAAAACGTAATTCCATTCGTGTTCATTCATAGGTCGGCGCCTTTAGAGAGAATCTACAATGTAAATGGTCTTGGAAAGAAAAAAAAAGCATTTCCATTTTCTTATATTTATACACATATCTAAAATCAGAAAATTGTATACAAATCAATGATAAATAACTTGTAAATACTTGTTACGGACCCTGGCCTCCAGTCTCCCTCCTTTTTTGCATTAATTCTGTCTTTTCTCCATGTTACCCGGGATTGGAGAATTAGATCCAGGCTCTGATCTGGTTGGCTACTGCTTTCTGGTCCTGATTGGTGTAGCACAGGGGTCTCCAACAGGCGGCCTGCGGGCCAAATCCGGCCCCTGACTTGTAGCGCACAAATTCCTGAGCATGTAAAAAAAAAGGGAAGTCTCTAGCTCATTCCTGTGCAGAGTTATGACTGTTTAAGGAAATAATCTGTGTGCTCACTCCAGCCACTAGGGGGCAACTTAAATAAAAAAACACTTGTCCAGCAGAGGGCACTGACATAAAAAGAGATCAGGATAAAAACAACAAATTATAGCCACGTATTAAATGGTCAGTCTGCCCCAGGGCGGCTGTACAATAGTAGCTTACCACCACCAAGTGCTGAGCGAATGAATAATGACTACAGTGTAGCAGAGACTTGTGGCACGAGCTTAAGTGCAATACAAGTTTAAGCCGAGGCTACAGTCCTGTCAGGCTCGTTATTATTCATTTATTTGTATTAAAGGCCCCCAGGAAAATTGACTTGAAGACCCCTGATCTGAACACATGTTGCAGCCACGCCTTAAAAGCTGAGCTCATTCTGATGCTAGTATTTATTTATTTTTTTCATTTTGTGTTGTCTGTGTTCCTTCATGTCTGTAAAAACTTGGGGGGTCATTTACCAAGCGTTGGTAAATGACCCCCATGAGCGTTTGCTCATGTAAAAACAAGTAGCATGTACTCCTGTAGCATTCTCTCATATACATATCAGATTTGTGGCCCTATTACTGTGACACACTTTATCTCAAATGTTAAATCAGGTCAAACACAGCCACAAAATAACATATTTTATTTTTCACTTTGCACTCACTCATTAGCACCTGTGTCGGTAAATGACCCTTGATGTGTTTTCCAGGAACATTCATGTTTACTTTAGATTCTGTCTCATTTTGTTTATCACTCGTTTTTGTTCAGGCCTATAATTGTGACTTTTTAAAAAAAAAATTATTTCTGTTGCCCCTTGTTAAAAGGAATAGGCCACCGTTTTTACATACTGAGATATGCTCTTACCTCACTTTAGCCGAGTTAATATATCCCCGTCTGGTCTTTGTCCGTGCGCTCTGTCACGCAAACGGAGCACATACGCAGCCTCTCCCACATGTCACATAGCTCCAAAAAAGCTCACGATAGAAGCTACCAAGCTCTTCCACGTGTTCCCTATTTAAATAAAGTTACGTGAAGTGTTTTCATGCGAAGTATATTTACACAGAAATGTAACATGTCGATTTTATAAGCAGATAAAAAGGGGGACTATATTGTGAGGCGTAATGATACGAGGAGCAAAACGTCCGCGCAGTAACTCCTAAAGACTTCCCCCGCTCACTTCCGTCAATAGCCTTTAGGAGTTACTGCGCGGACGTTTTGCTCCTCGTATCATTACGTGGAAGAGCTTGGTAGCTTCTATCGTGAGCTTTTTCGGAGCTATGTGATATGTGGGAGAGGCTGCGTATGTGCTCCGTTTGCCTGGCAGAGTGCACGGACAAAGACCAGACGGGGATATATTAACTCGGCTAAAGTGAGGTAAGAGCATATCTCAGTATGTAAAAACGATGGCCTATTCCTTTAAGTTTAACATTCCTTTTTTATTAAATTATAACTTTATCAAACCTTTTACATCTTGTTACTTTTGTTGTGCTTTCCTCCATCCTCGTGCTGGGTTTTAACAATAGTAAACACAAGGGGCAGATCCATATTGTTTATGTTGAAATATCATTTTTGCTACTGACTGGACTCCGCTGAAGTCCTATTAATACGGTCACTTTGAATGACAGGACTAAACCAAACCTAAACCAGTGTTAACCCAGGACTATGATAAATAGTCAGAGAGCAGCTGCATGTAGCTCAGGATGCAGCTGCTCTAGGTGCATCAATCTCATGAAATATTCAACGTATTTCATGAGATTGTGCTCTTTTCTTTGTAGCAGAGGCAAACACAGAAATACTTGAGCATCTGTCACACACGAGCTCAGATATGCAGGAAGCTGAAGTGTCCCACGGCTGAGCACCAGTGTTGACCCGTGTTACCTGCGAGGCTCGTCCCTCCATCCCTGCGGCCGGATGGCGAACAGCGCTTTGGGCAGCCCCTCCAGGCCCAGACCGGAGAGCGCGGGACCCACAGCGAACCACATGTGGCTGGGCCCCGCCTGACCCGCCGCCCAGGCCGCTTTGAAGATCACCTCGGCCTCCTCCAGGGAGCAGTACAGCAGACGCACCTGCACAAGAGAGAGAGAGAGGGTTCTTTTGTCATATCAGGAGCATTTTCATTCAGCCAGAACCATTTTTCCACAATCGTTAGAAGCAGGAGCTCAGCCCTGAAACTATGGGCTTTACTGTTGTTTAAAAGATCTCACTTATTCATTATTTGCCCATTGTAGTAAAAGTTGTCAGCTGGGTAATGGCTGAATGTCTGGAAAAGCACTATATATATAATACATTATTCTATATAGTGGGCCTTGGGCTGTCACGATAATTGAATTGAATGAATGACAGATAAATACATTTTGGGCTCAGTATTTATCGTCTGTACATTTATTTGCATATTTTTCCATTTGTAATACATATGTCTCATTGTATTTCATGTTCATTGTGGGATATTTTAGTACTAAGAACTTCTCAAACAAAGCTTCACAATATTTTTTGTTTGTTTCAGTGGCAATAAAAGGTCTTCAATAATTCAAAGATTCAAATGATTTGTCAATTCAATAACGTGAATCGAAATGTTCACTCTCTCAAGTCCTTGTTGTGGGGTGGGGGGTGGAAGCACATTTTACTAGCCTGGCTGATCCTCACGACTGATCCTCCATGTTAATAGATACATGGGGATACAGTCTGGAATTGGGTGATTTGAATCTCGCTGACTCCGGCAAAACCAAGACAAGCCAATCATAGCGCGGGAGGCGGGAGTTAACGGTGTGTCATCTTCCACGCTAGGATTTCCCATCAACCACCAGTGCTCCTCCTGTAACCACAACAGTGAAGATGTCGGCTGCGACTCAACGATCTTTTACCAGAGCCTTTTGTTCTGTTTTAAATGAGCCGGACTTGTCCTTAAAGGGATATTTCAGGATTTTTGACATAGGGCCTCAATTCCTAGTTATCCAGAGTGTTGCTGATTTCTGGAGATAATTTTTTTTTTTTGTAATTCATGCAGTTCTTATATTTGAAGAGCTACGTGACACTAGGCTTGTGCTAGGCTAGCACATTTCTATGGTATCAGCTAGCCTGCATTAAAAACAGTCTGACCCGCTCCACAGTGCACCCGAGGAACAGGCCATCGTTTTTCCATACTGAGATATGTTCTCGCCTGAGCTTAGACGAGTTGATACGTACCTGTCTGGTCTGTGTGCGTGCCCTCAGTCACGCAAAACGACCAAAGATGTTGTTAGCATTTGGCCTCTCCCAGTACATCCCTATAGCTTCAAACAGGGGTGAAGTTGGAAGCGACCAAGCTCTTCCATGAGCACAAAGACCAGACAGGTACATATCAACTCATCTAAGCTCAGGTAAGAACATATCTCAGTATGGAAAAACGGTGGCCTGTTCCTTTAAAGCCACAGTAAGAAGTTGCTCTGAGGGTTTCCACCGGAACATTTACTGGACGACAAACAATCATGGCGGAGGACGTAAAAACAGAGCGTAAGGCGTTTTGTGTTTGATTGGTTCGTTCTCGTTCAAACTCCAGTCTCCATTTGGAAATTGCGTCCTATTAATTCCTGAATATCTTCTTATGTATAATGAATACATAAATAAAGTCAGTCTGGCTTCATACCAGGCTAAAATTTTACTGCCTCAATATTTTGAACTACAAATGTTGTTATCGTGACCGTGACAGGCCTAAGTGCAACAAATGGAAATGAAATGAAGCCCTAATAAACTGAATACTCACAGACAGATGACTAAAACTATTCCTTTTGAGCTTGATTCACTAAGGGTCGGCACCAGTGCGTGTCAAAGTGGATCAAAAAGCGGGGACAGTTTTGTTCATGAGATTTTTTGCCAGTAACAATGTGTCCAGTCTCAAAAGGGCACACGGCGAAACACTTTGGATTATACAGCAACACAGAACGTGCTCCTTATGAACAGCTGGACACAGAACATGCTATTGTTGCAGGAGGTGCTGCATCTGAATGGATTTGGATGAGGACCTATTTAAATCTCATGCGGCTGCTTTTAGTCAACATCACCATGGAGACGAGCCGGAGACGTTAGAGGACACATGTTTTGACAATGAAATTATCTCTACTAAAATAAATGCTAGTATTTTCTCTATATATGGGGTTAAATCAGATGTAATACATTCAGTCATAATTTCAGCCAACTAAAATGAGATTAAAACTAAATAAAAAACTGTTTTCCGAGACTAAAACTATGAGTAGAATCCTCAGATATTTGGATAGACTTAAATATGACTAAATAAAAATGAAAAAAATCATCCAAACGTCCAATGACAGTTTGAAAGAGCCGCATCATTTAAATCCATTGCCAAAGGAGCAGCTCTTTGTTCATGTGGAGAACAAACATGAAGCCGAGGACCTTGATTAAACAGGGTTATTATTATGAATATTATAAATGCAAAGTACTACATTACTGCACAGTCTGCACCATAGACATAATAGAAATGCCTTTAGCTCTGAGCCTGTTCCCACAAATGCACACATTATGTTAGCTGTCGAGTCCCAGACCGGATTTACATTGAAGGTTCTATCGACGTACAAATGAATAAGGAAGCCAGGCACAATACTAACGCATGGTGAGCTCGTTACCTACTCTTGACACATCTGTTCTTCATTCTTACCTAACGATAATGTCACGGACGGAGAAAAAGAAGCGCGTTTGGCTACGAGGACGAGGAGTTTATATTCAACCCTTTTCAGGAAGAGGCCACTCAGCTGTTTTTTTCTCCGGGATTCAGCGACTTTCACCAAAATATTGTTTTTCTGTGACTGTCACTGATGGATGTTTGGTGAACCTTCGCCAGAATCAAAGTGGATTAACTTTTATAACCAACGCGAGTCCCATAATGTAAACAGCGATGGACCAGAGCGGTGAGTCAGTCCAAAAGCGGGTTAGCTTGTGTGTTAGCATATTAGCATGTGTGTTAGCCATTTATGAAGCTGTGTTGCAGATGTCAACTCCGTATAACTGCATCGTGAAGTGACTTCACTTCTTGCTGTTTATTTATATTTCGGTAAAGTTGTATGCGCGGAGAGGGGGCGGAGTTAACTGAATCGAAGCGTTCTGTCTTCCGGGTTTGAAAAATACCTCCAGAAAATACTTATATTTATCACAAAAATGAGTGCTCCATAATGGTAGAGGTACAATATATCATATACATGCCTATACTTAACTTTGGAATGGCTAAAATAGCATGATATAGCCCCTTTAACAAACGCTGAATTATGAATATAGTTTCTACTAAATAAAGAAACAAAGACACATAAACACATAAATAACGGAGAATGCTAACTTCATGCTACATGTTAGCATCGCGCTAATGCTATCGGTTAGCTAGCGCTTGCTACAACTGCCGTTTTTTAACTTCTACTGAACAATGTGCTGTGAGAAAATAGCCATATGGGCCCGATTTACATTTGACTTTATTTATGTGTGATAAATAAGTTCATATTCCACCAGAAAATGGCTAAAAAGAGGGAAAATTGTGTTTCTCTAAATATTCTATTTTCCCCCTTGGCGAAGCCACGCCCCCTTCTATGACGAGATGCCGTCTGTATCTATGGGCTAGCCGACTTGCTAACTCTCCACGTCTGTTCTTTTTATTAGCTATGGTCCGCACCAGCCAGGATTCAAACTGCCAACCTTCCAGCTGCAGGGAGACCCACTGAGCCCAACATCTGAGCCACTGAATGCAGAGACCTCAATATGTATGCCCCAAAATACAGGCAAAACGCGGTCCAAGATGTGCAATGAAACAATTGAGAGAGGGGTGTAGAAATCCTCTCACGTCGCCTGTGCCGTCTCGTGCATTATTCATGAGCGTGCACGATACGGCCACTTGATTATGAAGATGATTACTTATAGCGAGCGCCAGAAATATTTGACGAACAATCTCGCAAAACAAATTAGACCAAAACAAAAAAAAGATGTCACCGATAATGGGGGGTAGTGTTGGATACATTTAAATTAACACAATCAGAATTCAGTCAGTGGGAAAAAAAAATAAAAATACATAATGCCTCCTGGGTGTTGTAGTCTTTTTTAAACGTATGCAATCAAGTAGGAGACTGAGAACGCCCGCAGCAAGAAGAGCTGCTTCATTTGGCATGTTTTCCATTTATCTGCTGATTAGATCTGCGAGTATTCCGAACTTTATTATTTCAGAACTTACCCAAATGAAAAAATGCCATGACGAGATACTAACTGCCAGGCTGTTGCTGCATGTTATGGCATCACACGCATATATCACTGGAAAAAGTCATCTGGAAATAAGTCAAAGCTTCTTGTAATAATGCTGCATTCCACTTGTTAAATATCAACGTGAAAAAGGATAAGCTTCAGTGCTCTGTTGCTAACGTCTCAATTAACGGTTAAAAGGAAAAGTGCTAAACTATAAATATTTAACACTATTTTATAATACTACAATGAAGTTTCTCTGTAAACTGATATGATGATCAAACATGAGCCACAAAGTTGTAACTTTTACTAACGATTTTACTTCTGATGTTTTCGACCTGGACAACTGGAACCGATACAACTCGGAGAAAACGTTTTATCCGACAGAAGTGGAAGTTAGCATTAGTACTGGAGAAATCTATCCATGGCATAAGTTTTTTTTACGCTTAAAGGGACTATAAGGAGTTTAAAAATGTTAAAACTAAGTATTTTGTTCCAGCCATGTCCTAATGTGTAGAATGAGCTCAGACCTGTTCACCACAACTGCCTCTAAAATCCTGCACTGTCACTCAGAAAGGTGTTACTTCGGGTCCGAAGTGCCGTTATGCACAAGCTTAAAATAGAAGCTGCAGTTACGCGTAAGACCTGAGGTGGCAGTAGTGAGCATAAAATGACCAACTTGCATTTAGTCTCTTTAAATCACGAAAAAAAACTATTTACAACGATATTATAGAAAGTAAATGTTTTTGGGTTTGTTTTGTCATCATTAGTTTTTTGGACGGTAGATAAATCAATGCAAGCTGCAACATTTATCCTGTACATTTTTTAGTTGACTTTTATTAAACCATGAAAGTCCCACTGAGGTCAGAAATCTCATTTTCACTGGAACCCATTGTACATGTTTTAGTAGTAGGCGAAACCAGAGGAAACCTACGCAGACATGGGGAGAACATGCACAGACACAGAAAGGCCCCGTCTGTCCGGGGATCAAACCCGAGACCTTCTTGCTGTGAGGCACGGGCGCTAACCGCTGCACCACTGTGTTAACCAATGTACAAAACAAATAGAAAAATAAATATACAGAACATAAAATAAATTAGATGTGTGTGTTTTTTAGTTTTTTATCCAATTTGGAGTACAATGAGATGTTTAAATGTAAAAAAGGACAGACTTTTTTTTAATGAGTTTCTCAAATCAAAGCCAAATGTACTTCTTTAAAGACAATACTTCTTTCCTGATCCCTTTATGCAGAGCAACATGTAACACACTGCACAGCAAAGCACTAAACACTGTTCCTGTGAAACTGCAACGGCAACACTGTGTGAACGTGTGTCATGTGAGCGACAAATGTGATCAAAGTGCAAGAATGTGCCTAAAGAGAGGAAGATTTGGGAAACCGTCAGAACAGAGTTTGGAAGCAAAACTGTAGAAGCCCAGAAACTATAAAAAGGCCAAGAACTGGTCGAAATATACAGGCTATGTACTGTCCCTTTATATGTTTTTGATGGAGGCTTACAATGTCAGAGCAAATACAACTAGAGCACAATTGTGTTTGAAAGTTTAAATCCTGAGCAAAAGTATAGCTAATCTAATACAATAGCATGTTTTAAAACAGCCATGCGGGGCCGGTTAAATCAGTAAAAAGCCGTACAGGGCTGGAGTTCCATTGACTATTCCCGACAAGAACAGTTCTTTTATGGAAACGGTGTGCTAACTATGTCGATCCACACTTAGCCCTGAGTGAAAGAGCGGCAGGAGGCGCGTGGCGTGTGCTAATGCCCTCTGCTCACTCTCCTTGTGTTACGAGCGTCAGAGCGGTCCACAAACGTGACGCCATGCTTCCCACTCACTCGCAGCTCACGGCGCTAACGCAGCCGGCGGGGCCGCGGAACGTACGGGGATGACGCTAATGCTACGAGCTGCTGCCAATCACGGCTCGATATTCAGACGTCTTGGCGTATGGAGCCGTGTCTCTGCTGTCTATAATCCTGTCTGTCAGAGTGTGCTTTACTACTGAGGGATTTACATCAAGCCTGTTACGTTCCATTTACGTGATTAGATTTGATAAAAAACAGACGTTGAAGTGAGGTTTAATAGCACTAGGATTGGTTTTAGGGTCCAGCCTCATCCAGGCTTTATACTTTACACCCCTTAGCCTTCATATTTTAAAGCATAATTGAAATGAACGTATGTGTATACAAAATATTTCAATCTTTGCTAATAGCAGACGGCACTTCCTCCATGAGAACAGCGGCAGAGCCAAAACAAGACTAACAAAAAGATGTATGGACGAGTCAGCACAGTAAAGAGAGTTTGACCTCAAGGTGAAGATATTGTGGGACTGGTGGGTCTGGATACAAAAGTAGGTCGCAGAAACCATTTTCATTTCTTTCAATCTACCTACAAAATACATATAAGATAACAGGTCCATCCATCCACTTTCTTCGGCGGCACGGTAGCACAGCGGTTAGTGCTCTCGCTTCACAGCTAGAAGGTCCGGGTTCAATTCCCACCAGGGACGGGGCCTTTCTGTGTGGAGTTTGCATGTTCTCCCCGTGTCTGCGTAGGTTTCCTCCGGGCACTCCGGTTTCCCCTACCACTAAAAACATGTACAATAGGCCAGGATGAATGATGTGTGTGAGTGAATGTATGGTGGTGTCAGAGGGTCCGTTGGCGCAGACGTGTGTAGTCGCGAAAGCCCCTCTGACAGTCTCCTCCAGGGGAAACTGAAGCTACAAACGTAGCTTTCCACCACCGAGTATGGAGTGAATGTACAATTGTCTCATGTAAAGCGCTTTGTGACCATGTCTGTGAAAGGCGCTATATAAATAAAGATCTTCTTCTTCTTCTTCTTCTTCTTCTTCTACTTTATCCGAGGTCGGTTCGTGGAGGCAACAGTCTCTGCACAGATCCACGCACCCCTCCTCCAGCTATTCTGGGGGGACCCTGAGGCGACACCAGGCCAGCTCAGAGACACTGTCTCTGCAGCGTGTCCTGGGTCTTCCACAAGGCCTACTCCCAATAGGACATGCCAGGAACACCTACTGAGGGAGGCGACCAGGAGGCATCCGATACAGATGCCAAAGCCTCAGCTGCTCCTTTAAACATGAAGGAGCAGTGACTCTACTCCGAGCTCCTCCCGGGCAACTGAGCTCCTCACCCGATCTCGAAGGGTGCGCCCAGCCACTCTGCGAAGGAAACTCATTTCAGCCGCTTGTATCCACGATCTTGTCCTTTCGGTCATTACCCAAATCTCATGACCATAGGTGAGGGTGGGAACTTAGATCGATCGGTAAATCGAGAGCTTTGCCCCGACTCAGCTCCCTCTTCACTATAACAGTCCGATACAGTGACCACATCACTGCTGACTCAGCTCCCGATCCATCCATCGATCTCACGCTCCATCTGTCCCTCACTCGTGAACAAGACCCCGAGATACTTGAACTCTTGCACTTGAGGCAAGGACTCTCCACCGACCAAAGATAATGAGTGGAGAAGATAATGTGGACTAGACGTTGGGGCGCTCTGTGAAATCTTCAGCTTCATACCTGGCGCAGAAAGTGGGCCGGACAGACACCATTGGCGAATGGTGATGTTACGTACAACAGTGGTGCCTCCCAACCTTGGATATTCTCCTCGGACTGTGGGTGGTGGTGGGTGTGTGTGTGGGGGGGGCACGTTGTTGTGTTTTGACGACATTTCTGCAGCGTGGAGATTAACCCGTGCTATTCAATACCACCGTCAGAGTGGGACCATTGGTATATTCTCTCAAGACATGGACAGTGTTTAACTCACAGTGGGAGAATGAAGTTAGTGAGAGCTTAGACTGTAAATATTGAATGAAGTACATGAGGCTGCGTGCAATTTTACTGTCAAGATAATTCGAGCGAAGGAGAAGCACCAAGCGCTCGTTCAAGCCTCAGTCAGCCACACCCTCAGGTATACTGGTGTTACGCAAGATACCAGCCACAATTCCTACTTTATTATTGGCCTATTTCTGTTATGGCTTGGCCTTGGTGCATGTGTTTTGTCTCCCTCTTGTGGGTCTTTGTTTGTTTTTCTTTAAGGCTTGGTCCTGGAGGGGAGAGGACTCCGAGCAGAGCAAAGCCGCAAACGAGTAAGGAAACAAATGCGGAACTTTGGAACTGTGAAACTGTGCTAAAAACTTTATGCCACTTGCCACTTTTTTGCTTTCCTAAAAGGTCAAATAATTTCCATGTAAATATGAATTCAATTCCAGCATGTCTTCCTCTAACCCGCCAGTCTCCCTGCTTTTATTCTAAGGTCATAATTTATCATTTCGTGCCATCAATCACTTTGTTGGACTCATTTTTCAAAGGCCGGACATCTCATTTAGGAAGAAAACATTCCGCTGAGACCTCGGCATGACTTCTTATTTCATCACAGCGCTGTTTAACTGCATTATAATCCAAGACTGAGCCAAGAGCGAACGCAGGGAGCCATACAGCACAGGCTTAATGTCTATTATTGAAAAGGCCATTGCAGGAGCACGGTTTCTGCATCTTCAGTGATTTAGTGCAGCTTTCTCGCAAAAATCAGCACCATGTTTGGGTTACAGGACCTTTTGGGATGTTTTGCTTTCCACAATGACACATCATTCATTGAAATAAGTATATGATCTTACTGTTTCAGCACATGTACAGAATCCCCAAAGACAAATCATCTCGGCAGTCGATGAGCTGTAGGCGAGTTATCCCAGCAGACCTCCAGTTCTGATCCTTCCATTACGAGCGTCTTACTCCCAAAATCACTCCATTTTTTTGACACTAAATCACACGTTTCGCACTCGGGTCCTCGGCTCTATCAGGAACAATTGTGCCGACCTATCCGGGTAATTCTCCCATGATGCAACGCTGTGAGATTCACCACTCAGACAAAGTACAAACTGCGGAAACAAGCCTCTTCTGCTCATGTAAACCTTTGAAATAGTCACATCAGAGCCATGGTATCAAATGTGCTTTAAATCCTCCATGTATTTGTGGACATGGTAAGTTTATTTGTAGTGCAGAACGATATGACAGTGAACGTAAAGCTGAATCACACATTTCATTTAAAGAGGGGGTTTTATGCTTTCTGCAGGTGTTTGATAATACACATCTGTATCAGTAACTAACAGTGGGTTAGAAAATGCAGTGTTGATCTAAAACAGCTGAAATGCCCCCCTCTTCTTGCTCTCCTTTGCTGTTTCAATAAAGATGAAACTAAAAAGTCATTGCTGTTATGTGGCTGTAGTGAAGCAACGGAGAGAGTTTTTAATTTGTGATGAAAGGATTAAGCTTGGCAAGAGGTGGAGAGGTGAGAAAAGCATTGATATATAGGATCTCAGAGAAACAATCTAATTTGCTGATGAGGGAGTGTCTGTTTACCTGGAATTAGGATTTGTGGAAAATTGTCTTATCTGATTTTGAACATGATAATGTTTCATTCTCATTTAAATTAGATTATATGTGAATGAATGATAAAATGTACAAATCCGTGGTCACATACTCATCTAATTTGGAATCGGTTTGTACTCATCAACATGCCCTGGGACGACAGGTGGATATTTGCATTTTGCTATAATGTTGGACATTGCATCTTTCCTTTATGGTCAGTGTTTAATTGTGCATTGTCTCTGATCTTTTTAGGGAGCTGTGTTACACCCTGGCTCAATGACTGCACATAAAGGAGTACAAACCAGCGAGTTTAACCATTTATTACAAAACTAGGGGATAAATGAACATAACAAAAATGGGGTAAAAAGGAGAAGAGGTGGAGTGCCACTGCTGCATTGCTGCCAGCCAGAGAAGACAGAAAGAGGGAGGAGCCAAGCCAGACTTAAAAGAACAGGCCACTGTTTTTCCACACTGAGATACGTTCTTACCTGAGCTTAGACGAGTTGATACATGCGTGCCCTCAGTCATGCTGTTAGCATTTGGCCACTCCCAATGTGTTCCTATAGCTCCAAATGGGGTGAAGTTAGAAGCGACCAAGCTCTTCCACGGGCACAAAGACCAAACAGGTACAGTACATATCAACTCGTCTAAGCTCAGGTAAGAACATATCTCAGTATGGAAAAACGGTGGCCTGTTCCTTTAAGAAGACTCCAGGTTCAAGGGTAGGATGGAAAACCTTCAACTGGAATACAGTCTTTAATGGTGGCTCTACAGAACAAGCTTTCCCAGCAATGCTAAGAACAGCCACTGAAGAAGATTCAAAGATTACTCAAAGATACATGAGTGGGTCAAAACACAGCTCCAGTTCTACTTTTGCTTGGTGTTTTGTTGTTCTCTCAAACAGCATGGTTACCTGATTACAAGGTCTCTCTTGCAAAGGAGACTCAAGGGACAAACCTGTACAAAGAAATACATAAAAAATAAGCTCTGAAAGTTGATTTTGCATAACAAACTCCTTTAAATATCACTGACTGAAACTCCATTACTCTGCCATATGGTAATAACCCAACCCCAGCACAAAATCTGCAGACTGAAGACACATTTCTCTTGCCCAAGTGTTTCAAGGTTATATTCATCAAATGTCACGGATGCCTAAAAATAGTTCTGCATAAAATCACGGCACAATATTTCTGAGGGCCTTGGGTACACATAATAGGATTTGTAGCGGCTCAACAACGGTGGGAAGGGGCCAATATTACTGTAGGGGTGAAACTTCAAGCAACAAATTCACAAATGTTGGTTCACATTCACAAGCCAGATTTCTCTCACGGATAAAAGTCTTTCACGTTATCGTCAGTGCATCTCGGGCAAAAGAGTGAAGAGTTCTCCAATCTCCAGAGGTGAAACAAGTCAAGACCGAGCGCCACTGAAGATGATCCTCCTGATTGAGAGAAACAGATCCTCGCACAGAAACACGCCGCACCAAAAGCCGGGGATGCATTGCAGGAGTTTTTAACCTGGTTTGAGCCTGATTTGTCCCTCCTCGAGTTAAGGGAGCCGTGATCCCGGTAGCATTTCTCCAATACAACCTTTCTCACAGGCGACCACTTGTTGTTGCACTGCTCGAGTTAGTTTGATCAAATCATTCCAAACGTAAAAGGGAAATGTGCAGTTTCAAGCTCAGTCTATTACGTTTAGGGATATACAGTGGGGGAAAAAAGTATTTGGTCAGTTTCACATAGACATTGTATTGGATTTTGCCCAAATACTTTTTTCCCCACTGTACATGTTGTTCTTCACTATTTTACCAACTTATAATGCAAATTGTGTTTCAGTGTCAAAAAGGTGTTGTGAAAAATGACGTTCACATCATAAAGCAGACCACCATTTTCAAGCAATATAGGAAAGAAAAAGGATCTCTCTGCTGATGAAAAGTGTGACATAGTTGAATGCCTTGGACTAGGAATGAAAACCTTTGATATTTCATTAAAGATTAAGCGTAATCATCATACTGATAAGAGATTTGTGGCTGATTCAGAGCACGGGTTTGTTCAGATAAAGGCACAATAAGGATGGTTTCAGTCTGATAAATACATCAGATTAAGAGAACTATTTGAAGCTGCTGGTGCCTACACCTTGATGTTGGTGAGACTCCAGAGGCTGCAGTTGTGCCTAAACCTTCTATCCGGGCCTCCACTAAACTGTTCATTGAAGCTGATGAACAGAAGCGGCTGCAGTGGCTGAGAAATACATGAGGACTCATTTTCAGTCTTGTTCACTGATGAGGCCGTGTAACCCTGGATGGTCAGATGGATGGAGCAGTGGATGGTTGGTGAACGGCCACAATGTCCCAACAAGGCTGTGATGTCAGTAAGGAGGGGGCGGAGTCACGTTTTGGGCCAGAATCATGGGGAGAGAGCTGGTCAGTTTAGGATCCCTGAAGGTGTGAAAATGACCTCTGAAAAATATATGGAGTTTCTGCCTGACCACAGTCTTCTATGCTACAAAAAGAAGAGTGGTGCTTTCCCAAACAAGATCATCACGCACCATGTCATACTGCAAAGAAAACCTTCATCATTGGCTGCTATGGGCATAAAAGGAGAGAAACTCATGATGTGGACCCCCTCCTCCCCTGACCTCAACCTTATTGAGAACCTTTGGAGCCTCAACAAAAAAAAAAAACTTCTATGAGGGTGGTAGGCAGTTTTCATCCGAACAGCAGCTCTGGGAGGCTATTCTGACATCATGCAAAGAAATCCAAGCAGAAACTCTCCAAAAACTCACAAGTTTAATGGATTTAAGAATTGAAGCTGCTATCTCACAAGGGCGTATTCCAAGATGACAATGCCAGGATTCATCGGGCTCACATTGCGAAAGAGTGGTTGAGACATCGTTTTTTTTCACTCATGGATCGGCCGCCACACAGTCCAGATCTTAACCCCATTGAGAATCTTTGGGGGAAGGCTGGAAGGCTACTGGAGAAGGTCACACTCTCAAATCATCAATACAAGATCTTGGCGAATAATGAACACTGGGTGGAAAAAAATCACAGAAGCTTATGGAAACAGTTGTCAGGTCTTTTCATCAATTGTGGCACAAGATTATACTTAGAAATTCGCTTTTCAAAGGGTGAAACTGAACCTCATCGTAAGTTCTAAAAGATAATCTGACTTATTTAGCTCGGGGCCATTAAAAAATCTATCTAAAAGCCAGCCAGTCTTTTGAATGGCTCTTGAGATTGAAGTGATTACTAAGACTTGGGTCCCAGGGTGAGACCAATCCCTACTAATGTGCCCCCAAATAAAGTGAATAACATTAAAATCCAGCATAAGATCATTTCCTGGTCGGCTTTCTTACCATAATAAGCAAGAATAACAGATGCAAATATCCTGCTCACTGTACACTGCACCACCACATGACAGACATAGAAATACTGTAACCCACGCCTCAGCAAACCTGACAACTCTCATGCGCCAGTATTAATCTTCCATGTCGCCTCTGCAGACTCTGATGGTGATGGGGGGGTGGGGGGTGGGGGGGTGGCGTTGATGCACGGCCCATTTGTTTCACTGCAGACCCTCAGCGATTAGCATACTGCAGGCATCAGCTGGGAGCCCCCTCTAAGTGCGTTTGATACGAGCAAACAAAGCAGCAGACAACTTGGCTTCGGCCTGGCGTGACTGACTACAGCTTCATTAGAGCACAGCGCCGCTTCTCAAACTACAGTGCGGGCACTTGTGGTAGTATGAGAGCGCGTAACGGCGGTGCCCAGAAGTCCTTTGGTGATATTTGAGCCAGTCAGAGGCGATCTTTAGACCTGGTTTAGTGTGAGGGGGCTTTGCTAAGCGACAGTAAGCTCCTGCACATGTCGAGATCTGATTTAGTCTGACATCAAATTAGTTTTATGTACTGAAACTTTAGCTGAACATTATTGATATAATCATGAGAAAAACATATTGCAAGGTTTCTGTCATTTTATATTTTTCATATAAAAATAAGGATAAAAATGCCAAAATTGAATTCAGCAACAAAATCTAAATAATGCATGGATCCAGGTAGAGACTATACAGAGTTTCAAAAGTATTTTCCTCCCCCTACATGTTCCAGCCATGTCCTAATGTGTAAAATGAGCTCTATTCACCACAACTGCCTCTAAAATCCTGCACTGTCACTCAAAAAGGTGTTACTTCAGGTCCGAATTGCCGTCATGCACAAGCTTAATATAGAAGCTGCAGTGACGCATAAGACCTGAGGTGGCAGTAGTGAGCGTAAAATCACCAACTTGCATCTAGTCCCTTTAAAACGGACATAAAACATTATTTTGGAGCCTCAGTTCTCCATTTTATGATTTGAAATTAGGCCCCTGTATGAATTATATAGTTAAATGAAGCGAAAGAGCTGGTGAAGACTTGTGCTTGGGGCTCCCCCTGCTGGCAGCCGTGGGAATAACTTTAAAAAAGAAACTAGGCACTGAACAAATTGAGGGTAATACAGGACAGAATATGAAAAGGAAACATCGAAAGCCACCAGACACCAACAAGCAGAACATGAGCAGCTAAAGTCGGCCGTATCAGACTCTGCAAGAGGGAGAACCACCTCATGGATGGGATAATGCCCAAGACATCGACACCAAGGGCAACAAATACCACCGTTGGATCAGAGAAGCCAACGAGATCCAGAAGCACGAGCTCCAGACTGTGAACCGGGACGAGGGGGTGTGATACACCCCCTCGTCCCGGTTTCCCACACCTGGGACACGGTTCTGAAGAAGTCGGGCTGCAGATGGCGCTGTCAGCCTGATACGTAAGGATTAAACAACGAGGAGCCGTGCATTAGACGGTTATAATGCACGACACGGAGTCAAGAACACCACGACGCGCAGCGGAGTGGTGCTACTCCGCGAAGTGCATTATAACCGTCGAATGCACGGCTCCGAGTTGTTTAATCCGCTTATACCATGGTCCCACAAACGTAACATTTATAATAAATATTTGTTTCATTTACTAAAGTCACTAAATATGCCAGACCACCGGGACTATTTTATGTTGGTTATTAGCCGGTCACTGAAGGCTCGTCTCAGAGCGAGTCATTCTCCGCAGCTATTACGAGGATCTCAGTCAGGCTCAACCAAACAACATAAGCACACGCTGCATCGCCAGAATCACAACAAAACGGGACTAACCCGGCACTTTTCCGTGGAAGTAAACACCGATGTGCGGCACTCGTGGGCAGGAGTTGTTTCACTTTTACGCTGTTTAACCTGAAGCTAGCTAGCTAGCTCAACTGTTTATGGAAACAGCTGCGGTGGAGTCCGCTTACACCTGAGCCCCACGAACTGAAACTTTTATGTTTGACTTTACTAATCCAGCCAAATATTTTTAAATGCAGAGATCATTTTATGTACGCCTGAAAATCATGAATAGTGCCTTAACCGTTTTCAATAGAAATGGAAAGCTCATATTTTATTAACAGTAGCTAACCTGCTCACTCTCCTCTACTTCCCATTTATCAAACATTTTGTTTTGGCCAAAAACGTTGAAATTAAACAAAATCCATCTCATACGTTCCTGTCAGTCACTAATTACGTGTTTATCTGATTCAGCTGTGTCATGCGTTGCTATGGCGATGCCCACAGCGGAGTGACATCCCAGTGATTTAACTACCGGACTACGTGTGCGGTTATACGAAAATAATGCACGCTTGTTAGCACCCACCAGCCAATCAGAATCGAGTATTCACCCAGACCATGGTATAATTTTACTTATACTATTTCCAAGATGCTGCTTGTGGAACTGCTTGATGATCACTGATAAGGAATCGCACGAAAGACTAGCGCTAATTAAACACAATTGTCCAGTTAGTTTTGTTGATATAACCCAGTTCATTAATTCATAATCCCCCTTTATGAGCCTCTGAGAGAGAGGGAATGTTTGCTTGTTTGAAGATAATGTGTGTTTAGGGGAAATTATCACCACTTAACCCTGAACAACAGCACCCCAATTAAAAATACATGCATTAATGCAGATAACAAGCATGTAAGGCATATGGCCGTACATGCTTGTTATCTGCATTAATGCATCAAAATGGTATTGAGGCTCCAATTAAGATGAATTTAGTACAAAAAGTATGTTTTCCCGTTGTTCTGCATGAGTTAGGTGATTAATAGTGCTCATTATTAAATGGTAAATGCAGAGTTTTCTTTGATTAATGCAAACGTTCCACACGCTTTCCAAATGTTTAAATCTGGCAAATGAGCTGTGTAAAATCCACATAATTGACTTTACAGAAAATTTACAGAGAACAGGACTCAGCAGCTCAGTGAGGAATTGCAGCGGACCGGACTAAAACTGTACCAAAATATCTGCACAGTGTGTTCCAACCAGTCCCGACCAGCCTCCCCCAGACTTTGGACAGACCGGCACCAGGACGGAAGACATTATAAAGACAATACTCTTCGGCAGAATTTAGCCGGGGGTAATTAACTGTACCTGCAAAAACCAGTGTGATTTTTTTTGATTCGGCATCGAAATTATCCTAAATCACAAAGCAAACACCAAACTTAGATGCCAAATTTGTTGTAAACAAGTTTAAAACAGATTCATTTGTATTTCTATTGGTTGAAATCCAGTGCTCAGAACAAGTTGCTCCAGTGAGAGGACAGAACTTTTTTTTCCAAACCAACGTGTACAATTAAAAGGTCTGGCGGATTCTTTTACTAGAGAGTCTGTACTGGCCTTTTAAGGAAACAACAAACAGCTGAAGTGCTTAAAGGGAGTTTAAAAATGTTAAAATGATGTATTTTCCGCCCCCTGCATGTTCCAGCCATGTCCTAAGGTGCAGAATGAGCTCAGACCTGTTCACCACAACTGCCTCTAAAATCCTGCACTGTCACTCAAATAGGTGTTACTTTGGGTCCGAAGTCAGGCACGAGCTTAACATGGAAGGTGCAGTTACACGTATGACCTGAGGTGGCAGTAGTGAGTATAAAATGGCTAGATGCATCTCGCCCCTTTAAGGTTATTGAGCGACATTTGAGACCTACAAATCCATAGATTTGTTTGGAAACACTGAAGAGCCCCCCACACCTGCAGCACAGTGGAGGCGTCACAAGATGCGCCACGGGAAACAAAAAAGGGGCAAACGAGGAGGTATCCGGGCAAGATACAGGGCAAGATTCGCAGCTAAGCCAAATGTATACATTCACTGCGAACGTAATAAATATAGCACTTTATTTATTTAACCTTTATTTAATAAATAAAATAAATAAATAACTGTACCTTACAAAAAGAAAAAAAAATCAGGTATAGCTTCTTTAAGAATCTCTTTCAGGGGAGTCCTGTGCTGCGTCCGAAACGAGCAGATTGGTAAGGGATGTGCCGGATGTGGGCCTGCGTCCGCCATGACAAGAAGCTTCCGAATTGGTCTGTCAGTTAGGAAGTAGTTAGGAAAAGGAGCCTCAATGCTAACTATCAGAGCCACTTTAGCATAGGAACCTCTAGTGCTAACTAACCGGTGATTGGGAGCTATGTGCCATCCCAAAAGCCACTGCGCCAATCCCCCCACCCCCCTCGGCCCCACCCTCGAGTGATTCATGCGCAACCACTGTTGAATGACAGGTGCACATAGCTCTGAAGCCCTAGTTCACTAACTGCATAGAGATCTAATAGTCATGAAAGGTTAAGGATTAGTTGCTAGTGTTAGTGCTTAGAGGCTACAATTTGATGGTTTTCGGTGGGAATCGAACCCGGGACCTTGTAGTTGTGAAGCACGAGCGTGTTGCCGTGCCGCCCAAACTTACATACTTAATTAAAGATTCCATTTTTAAAGGCTTAGAGAAAACTAAGAAATACATGTTTCAGAGCAACTACACAGACAGAGCAACAAACCAACCATTCAGTTTGCAATATTGAGCCCTGGTGTCAAACACAAAACTGTCCAATATCTAGCATTTTTGAACTTTTTTTTCAAAATCAGGCAAAAGCGCTAATGGCTGCTATTCACACTCTTTAATTTCCCTCTAATGGATGCATAACAGACTGAATTTTAATTGATTTTTCCACATGGCCAAGGCCTCTCCACACTTTCGCCAAATGCCCTGACCTCCATAACTTTGCAAGGTCCTCGCTCTGCGCTGCATTGTAACTTTAAAAGAGATTAAATCGCTTCGGGGGTCATCTCTGAAAAACGCAAAATCATAAAATATCCAGCACTGACAGGATCCACTGACGCAAACTGCACTCATTTGTCCCATAGGGGGGGAAACAAATCTAAAAAGTGAGGCCGTTTTTTTTTTACATTTCCAAGGTTGTGCTCTGTTGTCCCGGGTTAAAAATAGCACATTTAGATGGATGGCACTGACCCTCCAGCACAACATTCAGCCCTAATAGACTTTCTCGGGGTGCGTCCAAATCCTGTGTGTCGCTGCCTTGAATATTTATCTAAGGTGGGTAGAATAGCAACATACATAACGTTACAGAAGCGGGTCTTTGAGCATGACAAAACAAAACTACCTGTAAAGAAGTGCACAAATAATAATACAAAAAGAGTAGAAAATGCTTCTTAAATACTATTATTGGAATCAGACATATTTCATTCACATAATAGTATGTAATAATATCTATGAAAGGTCACATTTGCACATTCTGAAAGTAAATGACAAATGGAAAAGAGACCATTCAGTATGTATAGTTACTGTATTCCTTTTCTAAATGTATTTTACGTTGATGAGGTTCTTTGCCAGCAGCGTTGCCGAGTAATAGGATTATTATGCATTCAAATTACAGTTGCACAACCGATAATTAGATTTGTAATTACTCTATTGAATTACTATTGATTACTTTTTGGAATATTTTGACAGCTGAAAATGTCTTGTTATTCATAAAATGTCATAAATGTAGAAAAACTAGTCTATAACTAGGAAATGAATCAGAATATTGTGGTTCGTTGTTAGAAATAAAATGTTCTCAACTGTGGGCTTCACAGAACACTTATTGAAATGCTTGAAAGTGCAGCACAGATGCTAGAAATCAGAATCGGAATACTTTTATTGAGTAACACTGGAGTATATTGCTCATTTAACAGCTCACGCAAAAGCAGCTAACATTAAAGGGATATTTCAGGATTTTTGATTTAGGGCCTCATTTCCTAGTTATCCAGAGTGTTGTTGATTTCTGGAGATTATTTTTATTTTTTATTCATGCAGTCCTGATATTCGAAGAGTTTAGTGGTGCTAGGCTATTGCTATGCTAGTGCATGTCTATGGTAACTAGTAGCCTGCATTAAAAACCTCTTCTAAATCATGGGGTCGTCCTCCAAACGTTGCCATATGTGATTTGTAAAAAGCTCCTTCGTGAATTCCACGTGTAGTAATGCCGGCCACAGGTAAACAAACTACTGTAGGTCCGGTAACCGAGCAGATCACTCCGCCGCTGCGTAGCTACAACCAGGAAGCTGATGCTGCTTTTAAATGCAAAATGGTTATATTTCAATAACGATTCAGTCAACAGACATTTATATGGGTCGTCTGGTGTTAAAACTGATTTGCCTCAGGTGCACTGTTTTTAATGGAGGCTACTAGTTACCATAGACATGCGCTAGCTTAGCACTAGCCTAGCATCACTAAACTCTTCAAATTAATCTACAATAAGACTGCAAAAAATCTCCAGAAATCAACAACACTCTGGATAACTAAGAAATGAGGCCCTAGGTCAAACATCCTGAAATATCCCTTTAACAACAAATATCCCTTTAACAACCCCACTGTTCTCTTTTCACTCTCAGAACACATTGAACCGTCTGGTGGCTTTCGATGCTCACTACTTTTTGAGGTGCATTTTAACCAAAACAGGTAAAAAAAAATAAAAAAAAGAGGAATATTTGAATGTATGTACTTAAAGGCTCTATACTTGAATTATTTTTATAACAAACAATGGGAGAAGAAGCCACTAAATAACATGTTAGTTGAGTCCAAAGTCATTCCAAACTTTGCTAACATATTTGTAGCATCCCAGTTCTTCACAGAGACAAATGTATGAGCATATTTCACAACAAACCACTGCTTCATTGTGCCGCCAGTGACACCGCGGTTTTGCCTGATTGCCAGTGCAGCAGTTTTTGTAACTTGTAGATCATTACACTGGAATTTGAAGTCTGTATTGTTGTCCTTCAGTATATTGTGAACGCAGCCATGAGGGAAAAGGACCTTTGTGCAAAGTGCATCTAATTATAAAGCAATTTTGAGTACCTAGTTGTTGGTGTTTACATTACTGTGACGGTAATGCTCTCTGGAATTTGTAGAGTGTGTTTCTAAACTCATCCCTCTGAAGAATTAGGATGTTAGAAATAACATTTGCAAAGTGAAAGGCCCCATACCTGATTGCTTTCATTTCAAACAATGACAGAGGAAAACACTATATTAAAATGTTAGTTGAGGTACAAACTCATCCCCAATCTAACATATTTGTAGCATCCACATTCTTCACAGGGACATGTTTATAGGCACATTTCACAACTTGCAGGGTCACTTTTCAGGGTCACTTTTCAGGGTCACTTACACAAAAATGCATGAAAACTATCCTGCAAGTTCATGGAATTGCTACAAATGCTTTATAATTAGATCTATGTCTGAGTTCACAATATACTAAAGGAAAACAAACAAATTCCATTCCAGAGCTGAAAAAAATATCATGTATAGGGCCTTTGAAGAAGAACTAAGTAACTTGTTTACCTTAATAAATACTTTCCATAGTTCCTCTGGGGGTAATACAAGTGTTAATGTGAAGATTGGGGGTCTTTCGTCTCCCCCTGGTGTCTCTGGCCAGAAAACCACAATTGCAACTTTCCCTGCCACCGAAGCAGAGGTGCAATACACACTAAAAGAATCACGAAGAAGAAACTAACAGGCTAACGGGCAAAGCTAGCTGCGGGCTAACGCCACTTAAACAGTATTTACAGCCAAGTTTGAGTGAAAAAAATGATCTCCATTGTGTTATTGGATGTACAATATCCCTCTCTCCCTTTGTCTTTTCTGTCAGCGTAGTATTTACTCTAACGGACAATTAATGAGTATAAAAATGCAACATGCTACGACACCTGCAGTGGCGCTTATGGCCTCTAGGGGCATGAGCCTTTGTTGTTTCCGGCAGACGAGCGCTTGATGAAAAGAGAAGCATTCCCTCCTCTTAGTTTGTTGGTTGGTTGTGAGCCCAAACAGACAAATTGCTTTTCACACTCAATGTTTTAAGGTTGTCTGACATTTCCAGTACAAGGTGGAATTTAAGCAGCGATCAATACGTCTGAACTGCTGCGAGCCAGCCGCTTTGTCCGAGCGGCAGCGCTGTCCGGAACCGGAGGAGCGGGAAGAACTACTTAGATTACCATGGCATTACGTTGTTTCGCTCTTCATGCACATTTGGAGATTAGCTCGAACAAACATCAAGGATTTGCTTAAAAAACAATCAATGGTGGACAAGCTTTGGTTCATTAGGAAACACGGGTTAAGGATTAGAATAACTGTATGAGAGATAGGCCAGTGCAATAGATGTTTTTAGTTGATTTGTGCAGCCCCAATGGGAGACGGGTTCTGCCTGGTAGCACCCGATAAAAATAGAGCCGGTTTTGGTATAGCTTTTGGAAAGTTTTGAATAAAAGACCTTGATCGAACAAAGCAGAGATTGATGGAGAACGACTGAAGGAGAGCTGTCTGGAACTGAACAAAAGTAAACTATCAGCAGCAGGATAATCTAAGAGACCAAATGTCAAAGTGTCATGGATGGAGAATATAAGGAGAACATTCTGCGGTGGATTTTAACCATGACATAACGGCAGAAAAGAAGACGCTAAACTACCTCAGTACAGTCAATTACATCTACAATGGTTTGGGGCTTCAAACCCTGAAAAAAGCTACAAATGGAGGAGGAAATATATCTGACACCCAAGAAAAGTCTTTGACGTGGAGTTTGCATGTTCTCCTGGTTCCCTTTGATCATGAACCTACACCGTCTGAAAAAAAAATAAGTGTCCACCTGGATGTGACAGACTGTTCTGATCTGGGGTCGCTGCAGTCGGGTCTAGGCTCCGCAACCCAAAGATGGAGATCAGCTGACGAACTGAACACCCTGAAGGACCAGATTTCTTCTTCCCTGATGGCACAGGCATATCCCAAGATGACAATGCAAGGATTCATCAGGTTCAGATTGATAAAGAGTGGTTCAGGGAGTGGTTCACACATGTATTGGCCACAACAGAGCTGAATGTGCTGGTTCCACTCTCCCGTTGTCAAGATCTTGGTAAGAAATGAATGCAACACTGGATCATTTTGACATTGAAGCTTATTGGAACAAAGCCACAGCGAATGTGAGCTGCGATCAAACCTTTTATCGAGACTACTTGTTTTTTTATCTTAAGCCTAAGTCACAACCAGACGTTCAACTTTATGGCCGTGCGATTTTTGGCGTTTCCCAATGCGCTGCCTTTAATTTTTGTGTGTGGAGACCATAGTTGTGGTGTTCATATTACTGCAGACCCAACGCACAAACTTTAAGTCAAACATGCGTCACACGGTGGCTGCTCGGACGTATGGCTGTCACTTCATTCGTACAGCAAATGCACGGACTCTGCGTTTGTCTTAAAGGGATATTTCAGGCTTTTTGACATAGGGCCTCATTTCCTAGTAATCCAGGTGTTGCTGATTTCTGGAGATATTTTTTTGTAATTAAAGCAGTTCTTATATTTGAAGAGTTTCGTGGCGCTAGGCTAGTGCAAGGCTAGTGCATTTCTATGGTATCAGCTAGCCTGCATTAAAAACACTCTGACCCGCTCCACAGAGCACCTGAGGCAAATCACTTATAACACCAGACTAGCCATAAATGTCTGTGTCCATAGAGCAATTTTAACCATTTTGCATTTAAAAGACCTTATATTTGAGCAGCATAAGCTTTGTGGTTGTATAAGCTACACAGCGGCGGAGTGATCTGCTAGAAAATAGTCAAAATGCGACAATTCATGTGATGACTCCACAGTGCAGTGTTTTTAATGCAGTGAAGCTGATACCACAGAAGTGCACTAGCCTAGCACAAGCCTATCACCACGAAACTCTTCAAATATAAAAACTGCATGAATTACAAAAAAAAATATCTCCAGAAAACAGCAACACTCTGGATAACTAGGAAATGAGGCCCTATGTCAAAAAATCCTGAAATATCCCTTTAAGATTAACCGGTTAGTTGGAGGGGTTTAGTCTATATCCGTCCTTGGATACAGAGAAGGCTCTTGTTTGGGCAGCATGACAGACTTTTCCGGGAGTTGGAGAGAGAAAGCCGTGGTGAGTATTCCCTGTCTGCCACCCTCCCTCTTTAACACCTGTTCTCTCTGACACCTTCACTCTTCCCCTCGGCATATTGCAAAAACTTTGTACACATGGTCACAGCCAGGCACCTGTGAAGCTTTATATATCTATATGTTTTCGAGCGATTGATGCACTCTCTCCGAACGGGCAATTCACAAACGACTTAAGCGACATGTATAAAGGACGTACGAGATATCTGAACGTGCATTGGCTGCTCTGATATAAGAATCAACATAAGCGCCCGTAGAGTTTGTTTGACATGACAAAGAACCTCTGAGACGGATCATGTCACACGTGCTCTCCATGCGTTTCTTGCGTGTTTTGCACGTAGAGCGGCCGTAGGAGCCCGTACGACCGGTGGTGACCTCGGCTTTAGTCAGGTAGTGTAAAACATCCACACCAGGCGAGAAGGGGATCGCTGCAGAGCGAGAGACAGAAACACCGTGAAGCGAATCCACCGTGAAAGTGCGCCCTCTCCTGGTAAAGACGGATATACGACGGTATTAGGTCTTGGGAAGTTTGATTTTGATCAACTCAACGTACGTGAGTAGACTTTAACCGAGTTATTTCATTTTTTGATTTCTTGTGAACCAATTTTGAAATCGTAGATGCTAGTTGTAAATTAGTAAAAACAATAAAAAAGCCCAATTACATGCTACCCAAAAAATGCAATTGCACGCTGTAAAGTAAATATATAATTTATTCATAATGATGTATTAAGGGTACCTTTTACTTTCTGTGGCAAATTATTGCATATTTTAATTTTAAAGAATCTTGGCCTGGACACTAGGCCTGGATAAATAAAGGACAAATATAATTAAAATTAATGGCACATTGTTGAATGTATATGTCATTCCGGACTAGTTCTGACTGTGTTATAATTATTGTTATCATTATTATCCCAGGATTACAACATTTGATTTTTACACATTTATGACGTCAGTGTTGATCTTTTGTGTCAGTGAAGTTGAGGAATTCAACAGAAAGATGCTGCTGAATTTAGAAAACAGGGAAGACCCTGAAGGTACAAATTGTATTTTTTACTTTGTCATTGCATCTGCAAGCTAAAAATATTAACCCCATGATTTCTCTCCTTTCTTTACTGATTACAGCAATGGCCTGTTACCACAATAAACATTTTATTTTGTTCCAAAAGATTGTCTCTGTCCCTTATTGAAAAAATGAAGGCACTGTCCTACAAAATACAATGAAATATTGGAGTAAAACATACAGTTTTAATTTCATAAAATAACCCAAATGATAGTACATGTAAACTAAGTTACATGTCAACACTAACTTACACAAAATAATCCCAACAATACCGTCGTATATCCGTCGCTTTTCACGGTAAATCTGTCTCGGCTCCGGCTCTGCAGCTTTCCATTATTGCACCAGGCTAATCCATCAGCTACAAAAGGCATGTATCTTAAGCTAAAAATGTAGAGAGGAGTCTTCTTTTCAGCCGTCCACTTCCCCCTGATAGTTTGCCCCAGTGACAGTGAAAGATGGGTCGAATTCATCGGACTAGTATTCCCCATGGAGACAAGAAAAAAGTGTTCCATTGACAACATTTTCCCATTGACTTCAGCTTTAAAAATGCACTCCGCTCCGCCGTCTCGCTCTGCATCAACCTCTGAACCCAAACTTAACAAAGCCTGGTCGAAAGGTTATTGCAGTTCGCAGCCGCTCTACAATCACTTTCATCCGTGTTACATCATGTTCTCCCCATAGCCTTTCTGCTTTTAGTTCTCTTTTTTCGCCTCATTCCAGTGCTTCCCTTTCACAGACTGGTCCTCGACAAAAGGTCATTTACTCCGGCGACAATAAAGTGATGAGAGCCGAGCGAGGCAGCGCGACCGAGGCCACAAAAGCCCCCAAAATGGCGTCCGCTGTGGAAGATTTATGCGACCCATTGTGTGTGAGGGCCCGTCTGCTTTCCCGCGGACTGTGAAATTACGAGGAAACCGTGCACTTTCCTCGGATAATGTGATGTTGTTTGTCGGACGTTCTTTCTGCCCCAGGGGTGCTGTAATTTAAACAATAACAAAAGCTGTACTCGGATGCACCAGAAAGAAGGGAGTGTCTCAAGGCGATTTATTGTTTTCAGAGATGTTTTTGTCTTTTCAATAAAAGAGTTCTGTCAAAGTATTCGTGCTAGAATGCATCAACAAAGAGTTCTCCAACCTTTTCCAAGTCCATGAAATGAAAATAAATAAATCCAGGAACCATTCTTTAGGCGACATTTAGATTTTCCTTTTTGGTGCGTGCATGAGAGGGCAAGAGAAGGTGAAATACTTTGTGACTTTCTGCAGTTGAACTATTAAGGTGGACAGATGGGGCTTAAAACAGACTGAAACATTGATATTTTATATCCATCCATCCATCCATCCATCCATTTTCTTCCACTTGTCCGTTTCCGGGTCGTGGGGGCAGCTATTGGAGCTGCCCAAATCACATTGCACCAGCCTCCTATAGCTCCTCCTGCAGGTGGTGGGTCCACAGAAGGACGGCCATGGTTCAAGCTGGGCCTGTTGGTCTCTCATAAGGGGCTTCTGACCCACTCTTTGTCTGCCCCGTCACCTAGGACCTGTTTGCCATGGGAGACCCTACCAGGGGCACGAAGCCCCCGACAACAGAGCTCCCAGGGTCATTTAGGTGATCAAACCCCTCCACCACATCAAGGTAGCGGTTCCAGGAGGGGTGACATTTTATATTTTGAAATAATATAGCTGTAAGAATAAATCAGCAACAGTGAAACACAGGTGAACAACTTGGCAAAAAACAGAACCTATTGGATTATGGGCTTTAAAATCTGGAGAGCACTTTTGGGTTTTAACAATAACACAATATAACCCTGAAACTGTAGGAGGAGGAAGAACAGTGTGAATGAATTGAAATACCCTATGTTTTGGACTAGGGAACTACCGTAAATTCTGTAATATAAGCCGGGGCCTTTATTTACTCAAGGGCATCAAGGACCAGGCCTTTATTGGAACCAGGCCACAATTAGAGACAGGCCTTTATTTCTATTTGAGCAAAACGTACGACCAGGAAAATGAAGAAAAACAAGATTTGTGTCCATTTGCACCTAAAATATTAGGTTCATTTATTAATTAACATTTCAAACCCTCTCCCAGCGGCTGGAACGTTGACGCCTTTTATTTTGTAGAGACAACAGGAAGTGTTTCGTTGCTGAACTTTGACATCAATGTCACTGCAGGTTTCTGTTTCGTTTTTACCGCGGACCGGATTATTTGCTGTTGTCTTGTGTAAAAGGCAAGTTTAGACGGAGCGTTTGTGTTTGTGATCGATCATGAGACTGACCCGAGAGAAGACGAGACGCTCGCGCTGATCGGAGGAGTTATTTTGAGACGTGGGACTGACCTGCACACGGAGCAGCTGGACGTGCTTTGAAGACGCAATGGTGACTTTATTAAAATCCCGGAGGGTCACACAACATTTGTTGCTTTCCCTGTTTCTAAATATAGTCACCGGAAGTTTGAAAAGTGGCTAAATCTGGGTCAAAGTTACGCTCGGATCAGCTCCTCCGCATCGTCCCCCCTCGGCCCGGGTTCCCGTTTGTTTACTTCCTGCATGTGAGTTATCATTTACACGAGTATGAGACAAATTCCTAACATGGGGAATATTTCTACCGTTATAGTTTCTAATAAAAGCCCCGGCCTGTTTTAGAGACTGGCTTTAATTTGCCTCCGCCAGCCGCGAACCCGGCCACTATTAGAGACCCGGCCGCTAATGGAATACAGACTGTGACGATCTATCCTTTAGACTTCACAACCAGACGAGAACTCTTTATTGACCTTCGAATTGGACTAAAGACTGAATCTCAAACATCCGATTTGAGTAATAAGCCAATTCTTTAATTCATGGACAGTGAGAATGAACTCAACCGATTTGTTCTAATGATGAATTCTTCCCCAGGTCAAAAAGATGCAATGTACATACATACTGTTCGAAATGTTGGAATGCATTTAGAAAGTTTGTGAAGTTGTCAATGTGTTTATCGCAAAAGGAATGTATTTCATGAATTTCTCGCCAAGATAAGGCTTCCTCCCTTCCCACTTGGGCCCTAATAATATCGGGTTACGGACTGAACGAATTGGTCGAATCCCGCGGAGAAAAAGGGGCCGCCCCCTTGGTATAAATGAAGGAGAAATAGCCAGAAACACTCTTCCTCTTCCTTTTAAAACGTGCTTCTGCTGAGAGTTGGAGGGTGGTGGGACAGGAGGAGAGACGGCAGGATGAGCACATGCCTGACATCCCCCGCTGAACTTTGACCTCTCCTTTGTCTCAGATGGACCACAAGAACTTTAAGTTTGAGCCCGTCATTTTGACGTGATTTGTAACTACCAGTTACTTCTTTTAAGAACATTTGCATTTTTCCTACAAGACAACAACATTTTTGATCGCTGAGCTTTCAGCGAAACCAATTTGAGTCTAGCTGGTCAATCCAAACCCCAAGGCCCCGAGGAGCTGGAGAGAGACCCCAGCCGCGCCTGCATGAGCTTGAGAATCGCCGCGCGAGAGACCACGACCACAGGCCGTCGGACACCAGAACTTTGGAACGCCGGACCACAGTTGGCGTGGAAAACTTTTCTCACGGTCGTAAGCGCAGCTCATAGACCTAGCTCAATAAGACTCACATAACCACCTTACTGACTTTCAGATACAATTTTAGAACATTTTATCTGATTATTCATCCTGTTAGCCTTCTAGGTTATTCTGTTTGCACTTTAATATTTAATGCCGTCTGTTAATTGATTTTGATCATTAAACCTCCATAAACCACAGTTTGCTTTGGTAATGTCTGTGTTTATTATTCCAGAATAAGGGTCCATGTGTACGTCCAAGACCTTACATCCTTCAGATAAATCTGTAGTTTAGCCTCCTATTCTTACTTTTATTTTGTTCGCTTTTCGAACTGGTGCCCCGTTAAATTTTAAGGCTAATCTACAACTTATTAATTAATTAATAAACAAATTAATTGATTAATAAACCCTCATACCCTACAACTGTGATTTCGCTTGGTATGGTGCAGGCACGTGAGCGCCTTGTGGCCAGGTCTTTGCATCCTTCTTTTGGGCCCCATCGTAGACGCAGAGAGGACATCTGGCTGTCACCTCACTGGTGTAGAAAAGCCTGAACTTGTGCAGGAGGTTGATATGTACCAGCTACAGTACTGTCAAAAGTTTGGAAACACTTTGTTTGTATCGGCATCTCATTGAGAAAATGTTTAGTGTTTAAAGAAAACAAAAATGTTTTGTTTGTTTAAAGGAAAAAGTCCATACTGAGATATGTTCTTGCTTGAGCTTAGACGAGTTGATGCATACCTGTCTGGTCTTTGTGCATGCGCTTAGTCATGCAAAATGACCAAAGATGTTGTTAGCATTTGGCCGCTCCCAATTTATTCCTATGGCTCCAAACGGGGTGAAGTTAGAAGTGACCAAGCTCTTCCCCGGGCACAAAGACCAGACAGGAACGCATCAACTTGTCTAAGCTCAAGCTAGAACATATCACAGTATGGAAAAACTGTGGCCTGTTCCTTATAAACGTAATTCCATACTTCATAAATGAATGCCTTCAGTGAGAATCTAAAATGGTAATATTCTTGAAATAAATACACCAATACATAACAAAGTGATTCCAAACTTTAGTCGGGCTCTGGAAAGCGTTTGGAACCTCCTCTGTTCTGGTGTTGCTCATAAGAAAAGGCGGCGGGCAAGTGGGCGTGGTCTTCCTCACAGTGCCAAGTGCCACATATTGACTTTTGGGTCCAATCAAAATGCAAACACTAACCATTTCACGATCCTGCCGAGTATTTACACCATGGTTGCATTTGCGAATGAAGTGCCCTCTCCTCGGGTCAAACAAACCAAGATGAATCACTCTTAAAACTTGCCTCTGATGTTGAGACCCGCGAGCGGGCGGCGGATCGAGCGGTCCAACTTGATTAACCTGATGTTGAGTTTCCAAAGTCGCAATAATTAAAGCCCTGGTTCATTCACTGCTACTGCTTAAAGGCTCGAATACAAGTCACCAGGGGAAAGAGGACGCGACATGGACTAAGAGACAAATAACATGCAGCGGCCTTCAATTATACAGACACTGAAAGCCAGATCACCCATATTATCTCAGACCGAGTCGCTGAGAGGCGAAACTTTTGATTAAAACCGTCAAAGCGGGACAGTTTTTAACCCGTGGAATGATGTTTCAGCTCCGTATCGTTTGGCTTGTGCAAATGATTAACATATATAGCTCCAGACGCAGCTCTGTCAATAGTGCAGCAGCAACCCTTCACTTGGATGATGGACGCGCAAACAGACTGGCCAGTATAACAAGTCGATACTTGGCCCCTTCCCTTCTTTACCGACACTACAGACTCAATAACTCTTTCAATAATAATTATTCAGTGTCCAAAAGCTACGGGTGCCTAAAACCAAGACCGATCGATAGGATGCATTATCGTTATTATTGCACACAAGATCATATTCATCTTTCAATTGACAGCTAAGAACTATTAGCTTGATAGAACTCTGGTCGGATATAAAAGACCGTTCATTCTCTCATTAGATTAAACTCTTAATAAGGACTTTAACGCAATCCTTTAGTTATGGCTCTCGAAGTATATACCTGAAATATGTGAGGTCGTGACAGCAATAACCCATTCATAGCTTTCTTTAACCTTGCAGCTCTGGTGTTTTACATGTGGGAGGTGGTGCATGAGCTTCACACATGAACAATTTCAGCTGCTTTCCCTGCAACGACCCTGATGTTTATAGGGCTATTGTTCTTGACCTGGAACATGTGACATGTCTACATTTATTTATTCTTAGCAATTCTTGAGCGACTTGCGACTAGCTAGCTTCCTCTTAAGATGAGTATAATCGATAATTCATTAGCATTCACCCCCAGCCACACAAATTAATTGCTCCCGATTCCACCGCTCTCCTGCGCTTGTTTTCCTCTGTTTGCCGCCCGCACCAATCCAAGCAAGGTAGTTCAAATGAATGATTTTGATGGAATATATATAATACAGAAAAAGAGCAACAACAGCACAAACGTGAGCACATCACTGGTCCCTGTTAACCATTCACTACAGTTTTGTAGTCGGTCCTAATATACAGTAACATACAGCAACACACACTAACATGCAGTAACATGCAGTAACACACACTAACATGCAGTAACATGCAGTAACATGCAGTAACATACAGGATGCACAGTGAAGTGCATTTAACACTTTGAGCCGTCATCTTTTTCAAACAGCATTTTTGAGAGAAATGCCCGAAATTAATGCTAGCAAAAAAATGTACATTAATATTTTATCAAATTAAGAAGATAGTAGCTTCTGAGATGCTAACGTTGAATTCAAATGGTTAGTGGAGCTAAGCGCTAATCAGTGATAAAAGTAAAAAAAAATAATGACCTTAAATCCCCACTTTCCCACATAAAAAACACATAAACACAAACCGGCTCTTTTGAATTTTTGAAAAGAATCGGATCTTTCGCTGTCATTTTTTAAAGCATTTTCATACAAGTTTCGTTAAATAACTTGGTAAGGCAGCCTGCGCCTAGTAAATTTAATACAAATATATTTAAAAGCTGAATCTCTCTCTGTAAACATATGTAATTCTAATAAATGTGTGTACCTTTGAGCAAATTACCAAAGATTCGGCTCCCGTTAAAGAGTCAAAAATCCCATCACAATTACCATTATTGAGTTGCCTTGTATACAAAATGTGCGGCATTAATAAAGTTGCCTTGCCTTTCCAGAACAATCAGAGAAAAAAGGGCCATTGCCAAAGATATTGTTCAAAGCAAAATCTTCTATCTAATGACTGCTCAGTGTGTTTCAATGTTTCAGTGTAGTCATGATCCGACACGTCTTAACCAGCTGTGATGTCCGGGCCTCTGTGTCACTGACCTGAGCCTCGTTGTCCTTCAGCAGCCGCTTGGCCTTCGCTCCCCCGGGGTCGTCCGTGATGTTGAGGACCACCACGCTCTTCTTCTCCCATCCGATGAACGAGCCGTCCGTCATGCCCTCCACCATGGCCAGGAAGTCCTCGTATCCATGGTGACGGGTGGTGACCACGGAGAACGACGTCCAGTCGTACTCCTCGAGCACTTCGAAGATCACCTCCAGCTGCAGCAGCGTGGAGCAGGTGAACTGGAGGTAGATTGACCCACTCTCCTGGGGACGAGGGAAAGGACAGAGGAAACCTTTCAGCGAGAAGTTTGAGTGTTTTCTACCAGTTACTGAGTTTGATGGAGTAAGGATGGCTGTGGCGACCAGCAAGGAAACAATTCTATGATGAAAAATAATGTATGCTCTGAAACACTTAGGACATAGCAATAGGGAAAGTTCCATAGACATGTGACTCATGCCTGGCCCATTGGAGATTTACAGTAAAAGTATAAGGAATAAGTACAAACAATAACAGGCAACACAACAGTGAAACGCAGATCAATCTGTGTTAAACGCCAGAGAAAAAAGGTGTGTTTTTAGGAGAGATTTAAAAACAGGTAGACACTGGGCTTGTCTAATCTCTAACGGCAGCTGGTTCCACAGCCGCAACAGAGAAGGCCCGATCGCCCCGATGTTTGTGCTTGGTATATGGAAGAACCAGTTGACCTGCTGACCTGAGAGCACGAGAGGGAGCGTAAGGCTGAATCAGGTTCAGACAGATAGGAGGGGGCGAGGCCATTCAGACTTGACAGACGACAGGAGCACATTACACCTGTGCTTTCCTCTCTCCACTGGCTTCCTGTGACTTTTAGAATCCAGTTTAAAATGTTACTGTTTGTTTTTAAATCTCTTCATGACATGGCACCTTCGTACCTAAAAGACTTGCTGAATTTGCACACTCCTGGCAGATCATTGAGGTCCTCGGACCAGTTGCTCTTAGACTGCACACGGTCCAAACGAAAAACCAGAGGAGATCGAGCCTTTGCTGTTGCTGGCCCTAAACTCTGGAACTCTCTGCCTCTGCCAATCAGAATGGCCTCCACTGTTGACAATTTCAAGTCGTTGTTGAAAACGCATCTCTTTGCACTGGCTTTTAATCCAAGCTGAGCTAGACATTTGATTATGCTGCAGTTTTTATTTTTTGTATATTTTTGAAGCAATATGTTTTTTGTGCGTCTGTATTTTTGCACTGAATATGGAAAGCACTTTGGGGCAGTACTCTGTTTATAAAAATGTGCTATATAAATAAACCTTGACCTTGACTTTTAAAAGTAAAGAGAAGAATTTTGAAATCAGCTCTAAGTCTGACTGGGAGCCAATGGAGCGAAGCTAAAACCGGTGAGATCTGTCATGCTTCCGTGTCCCTGTGAAAACCCGAGGCTGCATGGCGGCAGTTCAAGAAATCACAAATTATGTCCAAGGGTCAATAATAAATCATACAGTTGTCATATCAGTAATAATCAGTGCACAAACCAGGGAAAACTAGGGAAAACTAGGGAATCTGATTGTGTGTAACGACAGTATGTTTCCCCAGGTTTGGCAGGTGCAGCCATGTTCTCTAATGACTGAAGGGACAAGGTCGCAGATACACACAGTCAGAATGAGTTTCCTTCGCAGAATGTCTGGGTGCACCCTTAGAGAGAGAGTGAGGAGCTCAGCCGCCCGGGAGAAGCTTGGAGTAGAGCCGCAGCTCCTGGTCCCATCCCACTGGGAGGTGTTTCAGGCATGTCCCATTGGTAGGAGGGCCCCGGGACGACCCAGGACAAACTGGTGTGGCCTCAGGATCCCCCCAGAACAGCTGGAGGAAAAGTGTGCGTGGAGAGAGAAGTCTGGGCGTCTCTGCTCACACTGCTGCCTCCGCGTCCCAGATAAAGTGGAAGCAAATTGACGGATGGATACAGCATGTTCTCATTAAAAACTAGTGTAGTATAACAAGATGGCGATGCACATGACCATTATTTTTCAGGCCTTTTTTCCACCAGAACATTGTAGCGGATTACCTCACTTATGAATTTTTATACTTGTGTTAATGGTCAACAAAACATTTGGCCTGTATCACAGAGTTCATTACTAATTGAATTGAATAGAACTATGAATGATGAAAAGGCCAATTTACTATTGCTGAGGCAAATCGATGAATTTATTTGGTTTATAATAAGGACAGATACAAAAACATGGGCACATTGTTACAGAAGTCTGATGTATGCAGCATCGGGCTTATAGGTTTGTTCAGTGATCATCGCTTTACTTCCGGGTCAAACAGAACTTCAGTCCTTTTCACTATAATGGGATTTGGCTGATTTTAACCTGCTGTAGAGACGACCACAGGCTCTTTTTAAACATCTGCTCACACAGAAATATTACTTTTAATCTGGATTTTCTTGAGTAATGCTTTTCTGAAATTAATTATTAATTTTTTTTTCCCGCACAATGAAGCCTTATTTCAAACAGAAAAAATATCTTCATTCTGGAGAAATGGTGAGATATATTATTCTTATTAGGTGCTTTTGTCCTTTTATCTGTTGTTATTTCAGCAGGGGATTCAGGTATAGTTGTGTGTTTTGCTTTTGTTTTTTCTAAGGAACTCTCAACAGCTCAAGATATTTTCATATTTTAAATTAACCTTCACAGAAGGTCCTGGGTTCGAGTCCCACCTGGACGGGGCCTTTCTGTGTGGAGTTTGCATGTTCTCCCCGTGTCTGTGTAGGATTCCTCCGAGTACTCCGGCTTCCCCTACCACTAAAAACATGTACAATAGGCCAGGATGAATGATGTGTGTGAGTGAATGTATGGTGGTGTCAGAGGGACCGCTGGCGCAGACGTGTGCAGTCACGACAGCGCTTCTGTCAGTCTCCCCCAGGGGAAACTGAAGCTACAACCTAGTTTACCACCACAGTATAGGGTGAATGTACAATTGTCTCATGTGACCATGTCTGTGAAAGGTGCTATATGAATAAAGATCTTCTTCTTCTAAAGAAAATCTGGAGTAAATATAATATGTCCGTGTGATCAGATGTTCAGGAAGAGCCTTGTGGTCGTCTCTATAGCAGGTTAACATCAGCTGAATCCCATTATAGTGAACAGGGCTAAAGTTCCAATGGACCCAGTACAGTGATGACATCATGACTTAACATATTGTGTGATGTCACACTTCACAGACCTCGTTCCCTACTTCAAAAACATGAGAAAAGTAATGGGTTAGCATTTTATCCTGACAAACAACAACAAATGAAAACGCAGACGCCAAAATCATACAAAAACCCTGATGTTTCCTGATGATGATCCTTGTATCACTTTCACAGAAACAGCCAGATTAGAATTGCACAGACAGTATTTTTCCCATTAAGCCTGGGTTTTCCTAATCACCCGAGCTGAGCGCCTGAATGCACCGTGTTGCCTTCACTTGTCATCAGACTTCGCTGCCGCAACTGGGTCACACTTTTGAATTAAAGCGTATGATTTTGGGGACGGCTCTTCTCTCCAAAACAAACTGGGCACAAATCACCGGAGCCTTAAGTAAAATTTATACTTTTATTTTTGTTTCATTTCCAGAGCGCTGAGCTGGGAAAATGGCGGCGGCGGCCCGGGCTGGTTTGATGTTTGCAGAAGACTGAAACATGCGTCACTCGCTCCCACGGGTCATTAGGAGCTGATTACTCCTGGCTTTTTACAAACGATTCAAACGCTCGTGTTGTTGTTGCGCAGGTTTCGCCTGAACCTCGGAGGACCGGGCCTTTTTGAACACGCTGATTGAATCAAAGAGAGATTTGCCAAAACACGTCGAAAGAGAAATGGAAAGCGGGTCCCGGAGACGCCATCAGAGCTGAATGATTCTGGTTTAGGTGTAATTGTTTTATGAAAATCAGTGGGGATTAGTAGAAAGTGAGAGCGCGGGTTCGGTTTGTGTTCATGCGGGTTTGCCTGAAAATCATTTGTTTTGCATAATTTTAATTGAATCTGTTTTAATTCACTTAGTATTCCCATTTTCTGCATGATGTCCTATACAGCTCCTCATAAGCTGCACACGTTGACACAGTCGTCCAAATCTCCCCTTAGAAATATGTTTTTGTATTTTGTCTGGAGTTTACATTCAGTCAGTAACTCTTTCATAGGGATATTAGCAATAACCCGGTTCCACATGACTATGCAAACACTGGCATCTATTATAGAAAACGCTATCTCAATGGCCGCCGCCTGGGCGCCGCCATGTTTATTTCCCATACCGACTTTGAAGCTAAGCAGGGACGGGCCTGGTTAGAACTGGGATGGGAGACCGTTCCTCCGAAGCTAAGCAGGGAAGGGCCTGGTTAGAACTGGGATGGGAGACCGTTCCTCCGAAGCTAAGCAGGGAAGGGCCTGGAGACCGTTCCTCCGAAGCTAAGCAGGGAAGGGCCTGGTTAGAACTGGGATGGGAGACCGTTCCTCCGAAGCTAAGCAGGGAAGGGCCTGGTTAGGACTGGGATGGGAGACCGTTTGGGAACATCAGGAAGCCTGGCGACAGTAGTGAGTTTGTGCGTGGTGCCGGCCCCCACGTTGCGGTCCCGCCGCCCGCGGCCATTGACCACGGGTCCATATGGACCGCGGTGCTGCTGTCCGAGGACAACCCGCCGTCACAACAACGCGAGTGCGCGAGATCTGACTGCCGTGCGTGTGCGCGCATCCAAACGGGCGCTGTGTGTGTGTGCGCGTGTGCGCGCGTTTGTGTGTGCGTCGGTGCGTGTATGTGTGCGCGCGTGTATCAAAACAGGGCGGTGTGTGCGTGCGTGCGCGCGTGCGTGCGCGTGCGTGCATGTGCGCGCGTGTGCGCGCGCGTATGTGTGCGCGCGCGCATCGAAACCGGGCGATGTGTGTCATTTGCTTTCACGTATTGTGAGCCCAGTGGTACATTTTATTCTAAAGCAGCTTTGAATGCATTGCCAATTTTATTGTAAGGTTATAAATACTGTCTAACAACGATCATTAGGCTATTTCATTTCTAAACCAACTTATTTTTTTTTACATTGTACACTACCGTGATGCACCAACCCACGGGTCCTGCACCGTGACCCGACCCGTTAGAGCTGAACCCCTCATATTTATCCATAATTATTCCACTGTCTCTTGAATTCTATTCCCTTTTAGCGAACATATTGTCGTTGTAGTTTATAAGAAAGGAGTACGGGTGCATCAAACACTCAAATTGCAGTTTGTTTGAAATTATTTTTAGCATTAATTATTTTAAACATTTGTAGTGGCCATAGTTTTTGGAATGGGTTGGGAACCACTGGTCTACAGCTGACCTGTGTGACGGGTTGGACATTTCTTTGTAATAACTCATAATCTCTGACTATCAAATGTGCACACTAGCGAGGCCCGGCCGAAGGCCGGGTCTCAGCTAGTAAAACAGAATATGCTCATATTTCGTTTTTTAAAACCCAAATATGACCCCTGGGTTACTCCTTTTCTAACCCGACTATTTGCTCATGTAAACACATAGAATATCCCCATCAGGAACATCAATATGTGTTCTGCGCATGTTCAATCTGTGAGGAATCTTGGGCTGCTCCAGAAACCATCAAATTGTAGCCTCTAAGCACTAACACTAGCAACTGATCCTTAACCTTTCATGGGGTCGACTGTTAGATCCCTATGCAGTTTGTGAACTAGAGCTTCAGAGCTATTTGCCCAATTGAACCGTCCTTACCCAGGGGAAGGGGAAGCAACATCACCAACAGCTGTTCTTCTTTAAAGTTATTGGTGGAGTGCAGGCCAAACAAAAGCGCATGTCACCACCTACTGTATAGTGTCCAACAACAACATAGTGTCCAAACAAAGACATTTAAAAGGAGGGACTATACAGAGTTTAAAAATGTTAAAACTAAGTGTTTTCCTCCCCCTACATGTTCCAGCCGTGTCCTAATGTGTAGAATGAGCTCAGACCTGTTCACCACAACTGCCTCATAAATCCTGCACTGTCACTCAAAAAGGTGTTTATTCGGTTCGAAGTGCCGTCATGCACGAGCTTAATATAGAAGCTGCAGTTACACGTATGACCTGAGGTGGCAGTAGTGAGCATAAAATGACTAACTTGCATCTAGCATCTAGAAAAATCCAAATGATCCTTCACATTTCCCTTTAGCATTATTTTAACTCAACCCCCCCAATATTTTACCGAATGTTACACCCTTGCAACAGCTGTTTCATAAAGCTACAGTAGCAAATTAGCCATGTGAATGAAGTTTCTACTAAATTGGCTTGTGTAGAATCGTTTTTTGTTATTTTTTCTTTTTATTATTAAATGACCTGTCAATCAACAGTGGTTGCGCATGAATCACTGAGGGTGGGGCCGAGGGGGGTGGTGGGTTTGGCACGGTGGCTTATGGGATGGCACAAAGCTCCTAATCACAGTTAGTTAGCACCAGAGGTCCCTATGTTAAAGTGGCTAAGATAGTTAGCATCGAGGCTCCTTTTCCAAACTCCTTCCTATCTGACAGCCCAATTTGGATGCTTCTTATCACGGACGCTGACACACATCCGGTTTGGCTAATGACCTCTTACTAATCTGCTCGTTTCGGAAGGGGCCTTGGTCTACTGAAAACAGGAAGTATTTGTATGTGGTGTCTATGTCTGGCGCATGTGGTGCAAGATCTGCTGCTGCTGTTGTTGTTGTCCTTGGAGGAAGAAGAAGCCGAAATCACGGTGAGACATTGTCCATGAGTCGCGGTTTGGATCGAAATATCCACAATGCATTACAATGACCGTACAGTGGGAGGAAAAAGTGAGTACACCGTGTGGAATTTCTTACATTTCAAACACATATTCAAGTATGGTTCGGGAAAGAGCACCTACATGTTCCACAGCACTACTGGAAACATATTCAGAGGACTGATGGACCCAAAGTTGAATACAGTAGTTTGGGAGGAACACACAACGTCATGTGAGAAGGAAAAATGGAGCAGCACCATCATCAAAACCCTATCCCCACTGTGAAGTCTGGAGTAGGAGTTTCGTTGCCTCAGGGGCTGGACAACAAGAAAGACCTGAGACATTCACTGCAGCATGTGCATCTTGGAACATTCCTCTATACAAAACTGCTGAAGTTCAGTGAGATTCCCTATTCACCTGCAGTGTCTCGCCTTAAAGTGACCCAAAAGCTGAACATCTTCTCCTCTCATGTCACATTAAACGTTCTCATATAACTCTGTGTAAAGCTAGTCTGAATGCAGTGACCCAAAGTCTCATACTGGACATTCATAACACATTTAAATCACTCTTTACCTGTGGCTCTCGTCCCAGGCTGGCACCTCCCCCCACTGCCACCACGGGGATCCCGGTCTGAGCAGAGACGAACTCCAGCATGGGGGCCAGGGGGGCGCGGTTCGGAGGCGGGGGGCGGTCCTCTTCAAACACCAGGCCCTGGGAAGGAAACGCAGGAGTCAGAGGGAGAGGCGAAGGAAAGGGACTGACGATAATGTGATCTGAAGTGCAGTGACTGGATCCTACAAGACCAGGTCCTCGTAGTATTCTGTGGATGACTCGGGATGAATAATAAAATGAAGTCAAAGTCCAGATGTGGGTGAAGTTTTATCAGCTATGGGGCATAGTCACCCTTAAGAAATACATTATGACCATTGGTTGCATCACAGTTGATTAGAAAGTGAAGTGCCTTTAAATTCTATAAGTATTTGAATGGAATGTCAAGTATCTGTACATGTTACAACTCCATTATCCCGTCTACATTAACATAATCTGCTCTCACAAAGGACTCAGATGGTACTGGAACCTAAAATAATGTCCACATTGCAATCAAATGCATGTCCAGTTATGTAGTGCACTGATTATATTTATTCATTTACTTATTTTGGACGGTGCACACATTACATATCAGCTCTCAACAGTAGAAACAATCAGGTACATAGTCAGGAAAATGTGCAAACAAAGAACAGGATAATGCGTATAAGTATTAGTCGTTCGAATCTACTGTGTAAAGAAGAAGAAGAAGAAGATCTTTATTTATATAGCGCCTTTCACAGACATGGTCACAAAGCGCTTTACATGAGACAATTGTACATTCACTCCATACTCGGTGGTGGAAAGCTACGTAAAGATGTTCATTCACTCATACAAAATGGCCATGGGGAGTGGAGAGCTACAGAGGCACCTGTTTTTCATCACCCTATGCTGTTCCTGCAGGTGTCCCCCAGGGAGAGATTTTGTCACCTCTACTTTTTGTTAGTGTTATTGTCAAGTCTTCCTTCCTCTGTTTTTCCAGTGAAGTACGCAGATGACCTCACACTGACTGAGCTCCTGATGGACTCTGTGGATGAGTGGGGCGTGGAGATAATATTTCAGTTATTCTGTTTATAACCTTGTTTAACAATGCTAAGGTTAAATTGACCCCAGACACTAAAATATGTACAATTTGTTATGAGACCCAAGGACAGCATCTCAGCTGCCTGAGAATTAATGTTTTCTATTTGTTTTGACAACATCTACAGGGCTGTAACAACTATATAATTTGGTGTGAATCTCTGTGACTTCCTTAAAGGAATAGGCCACCGTTTTTACATACTGAGATATGTTCTTACCTTAGCTTTGACGAGTTCTTTAGGACCTGTCTGATCTTCACCCGTGCCTTCAGTCACAAAATTAAACAATGTGGATTTTCTAAGCGGATAAAAGGGGGAACTATATTGTAAAGCGTAATAATACCAGGAGTAGTTTGGCATCCGCACAGTAAAGTGAAGATTACTGCGCAGTAAAGTGAAGATTACTGTGCGGATTTCGAACTACTCCTTGTATTATTACGCCTTACAATATAGTCCCCCTTTTTATCCGCTTAGAAAATCCACATTGTTTAATTTTGCGTAATTATACTTTGTAGTGGAACACTTCACGTAACCATATTTAAATAGGCAAAACGTGGAAGAGCTTGGTAGCTTCTATCTTGACCTGTTTTGGAGCTATAGTGGAGAGAGGGAGAGGCTAAATGCTAACGCCGTCTGCGCTGTGTTTACGTGACTGAAGGCACGGGTGAAGACCAGACAGGTCCTAAAGAACTCGTCAAAGCTAAGGTAAGAACATATGTCAGTATGTAAAAACGGTGGCCTATTCCTTTAATGCTTAACAGTTTGTGAGAGACATGGGAAGAGCTCTGAACGAAGCATGTTTTGTGCTCTTCTGATTGTTGCTCTGGCTCTGGACACGATCCGCTACTCTCTGGGAGTTTTTGGTCATATTTTAAACTTCCACATGGGTCAGGAGTTTTTTAATGCCAGTCAATGTGGCAATGACAAAGGGCATGCTTCTCAGTGCCAGACTAACAGAGCCTAACTTCCCATGCCCTCCCCCATCTGAAGTCAGCGGTCAAACAGACAGCAGAGTCACCACCTTCTCTCACTAGGGCAAAAAGGTGTTGCAGGATCATTGGCATCCCATTCTCGTCCCCCCCAAAACTGAGTGAGTGACGGGCCGAGGCCGCACTGCACACCCTTCAGAACATCGATAAAGGACAGCTCCTCTCCTCTGCACGCCTTTATTACGCAGGCCTCACTGGGGAGCAGCTCACACGTCAAAGACAATTTGCAGCCAAGAAGAGCAACATTAAAAATTTATCCCTCAAGCTTTTACATTGTTTTATAGATCTTGATTGTTTCTTACTGTTTTATATTGTGATTGACACATTTCAGGTCAAACATCTGTTCTTTCCTGCCATGCCAATCTGTAATAATAAAATCTAAATCTAATCTAATCTGAAAGAGCAACGTTCTGCAGCTGTGAAACTGGAAAACCAAATGGAGTCAGTGATGTCCCCGTCTCCTTTCGCTCGATGCCTTTCGCAGACGGTTCCTTAATCTTTATCTTCCCCCATGTCACATCCCCAATGAAGTCATGAAACAAAGGTCCGACTCTTTTAAAGACCGGGACTTTCTTCTTTTCCCGCTCAGAAATCGATAGTTGAGGGAGATAGGATCTGCTTTAAGTCCTGCTGCGACTGCGATCGAGGCCGGTACAAGTTAAGCCTCTCTCAGACGGCAGATAAGGGCGAGGTCTGCGCCCGGAGCCGCCGCGATCAACGCAATCACTAACGAGAGCGGGTTCAGGCTGGTTCGGGACGGAAAGGCCAAAGAAACTCTGCAGCTTCATGTCATGTTTTATTCAGACTTTTAACAATACTTTTGGAAGTCTCATCATCGTAGTTTCAGATATAACTTATAAAACCGGGAAAGAGTTAGTAATTCTGCCCTCATTTCAAGTGAATATGGCAAGTTTGAGTTAGAGTCAAGCTTTGCCAAAGTTTTACATACTGGGAGAAAGAATGTGACTAGAATAACTAAATCTGTCCCCTATGTAAAACTCTCAATTGTACCACAAGCAGAAATCCATCAAACTGTGATAGAAAAAAGAATTAGAAAAACATGAACTTATGTTACATTGAGGTGAGACACTGCAGGTGAACGGGGGGGAAAAAATTAATGTAGACATATTAAATTTGAAATTTTTGCTGAAGATTACTTTAAATCTGAATTAATCAGATTGGGAATTATATATTAATATATTATGAATATTGTTAACACATTGAGTGCTGGGGATTTCGCTGTAGAGTGCCAACGATTCAGACCAACTGTCATGATATTTGTAGCACCACAGTGTATTCTGTGTTATAGCTTTGGACACATACTATACTGCATACTCATTTGAAAGAGGAGACTAAGCTCTCCGTAGGTGAAAACAGTTTAATTCTACGTCCCTCGGTTCCTGAGAAATCCTAAGCTAAACGGAGGCTAGTTTTAATAAAAATCACAGATTTTTTTTTCAGACTTTTTGTTTCATAAAACATTGCGTGTTTTATGACACTCTCCTTTCTGATTAAGTCCTCTCTCCTCTCCGGACGGACACTAACGTTATGTGGAGAGGCAAATGCCTAAATATCTCAGTTTCAAGTCAATTTTCAAGGACAACATTGTTGTAATTATGGATAGCTTTTTATGGTGTGTGCATTGAAACAGCCTGGTTCTCGGATTGAAGACTTAAACAGGATGTTTCTCAGCCGTCTTTGGACCGATTGTAACCATTTAAAAACTCAGAGAACGCTAAAATCTCAACTGTTTCCAGAGAGCGAGAGAGAAGTGTCGGGTTTACAGCTGTTCGCTACGCAACACCACACCCCTGGGAGTAAAAAAAGAAAGAAAAGAAACACAATATGAAAGGTCCAGATTGTGACTTTTCACAAGTTTTCGATGGTCATTTATTTCAGTTCTGTTCATCACAAAGCTACCAAAACCACACATGGTGTATTAGAGTGTCTAGTTTCGTAATAAAAAATAAATAAATGCAAAAACGAGTAATAAGGAGCTACTATAGTGGCTTTTTCTCTGCATGTGCAAAAGCCTAATTTTGAGAAACCCAGCCCTGACATTTTGTATCGAGTGCACATGAGAACATTTATCTGCTCTTCCGTAAATATGTCAATATTTGGGAATGAAACCCTGTGTGAAGGCAAACTCTGCGAAGCAACGTGGAAGCTACCTCCGGGATATCTCCGCCTCGCGAGCAACAAAACTCAACAATACTCTGAAATGAAAACTAAGATGAAAACTATTTTAAAAATCGACCACTGTGTGTGAATGCAATACTTTGACCTCGCCTTAAGACCTCACAAACGAAATGAAATGCCTTGAACTTTGATGAAATAAAAAACTCCTTCACTCCGCAATCAATTTGAAATACAGTTCAAATTCACAAGGATTGAGTCATTCATTCTTAACTACAAGAATGAATTTAAATGTAATATTGATTTTGTTGTGAAAACGTTGCTACCCGAGTCTGTGTGATTTGATGTGAATATTTAGTAAATTGCACATCAGACCATCCTGTGTGTTCTTGTTCTGGTGTTTGGAGAAAGGGACGTGAATTATAGGATTTGTCTTCTTTGTGCTCCTTTTTCAATTAAGTAAACAGACAATGAAAGGCTCAAAGTGGAAATGAGGAAAAGAAATGATATAAAATAAATGAACAGAAATGAAATGAAATGTTTGGCAGCAGGGGGTGACTCGTCTGGAGTGAAAAAACAAATAAAGCGGGAACCTGTTGTTTATATACGCTTTATAAAAAGACACTTTTGCATTTTTTTCCTCACTGTCTGACATGAAACCAGAGTTAACCTTTACTTTTTTAGGCAAAGTAGAATATTCTTAGTTCCTTACTGTAAAGCACTTTGGGCCAGATAAAGGTAGAAAAGCTCTATATAGGTTGAGTCCATATATTTCATTAATATTTGGTAGCATTGCCTTTAAACTGTATATTTTGGGTCAAACATTTTTGGATTTCCTTTCACAAACTTCTCACAACAGTTGGCAGGAATTTTGGTCCATTCCTCCAAACAGAACTGGTGTAACAAGGTGTAGCCACCTTGCATGCCTATGCCTTTTCAGCTCTGCCGACACATTTTCAACTGGATTGAGATCAGGACTTTGTGAGGACTTTGTTTTCCTTAAAGGGATATTTCAGGATTTTTGACATAGGGCCTCATTTTGCCCCATGTTGCTGATTTCTGGAGATATTTTTTTTGTAATTCAAGAGTTTCGTGGCGCTAGGCTAAGGCAAGGCTAGTGCATTTCTATGGTATCAGCTAGCCTGCATTAAAAACAGTCTGACCCGCTCCACAGTGCACCTGAGGCAAATCACTTATAACACCAGACTAACAATATAAAGAGTAATTTTTACCATTTTGCAGCATCAGCTTCGTGGTTGTACAAGCTACGCAGCGGCGGAGTGATCTGCTAGAAAATAGTCCCTCAAAATGCGATCATTCATGTGATGCAAGGTCAGTTACATTCCAAAAATTATTCTATCGACAAAGACATTTATATAGTTAGTTATAAGTGATTTGCTTCAGGTGCACTGTGGAGCGGGTCAGACTGTTTTTAATGCAGGCTAGCTGATACCATAGAAACGCGCTAGCCCTGCACAAGCCTAGCGCCACGAAACTCTTCAAATATAAGAACTGCATGAATTACAAAAAAAAAGAAATCCTAAAAAATCCTGAAATATCCCTTTAAGCCACTTAGTAACCAGTTTGGCAGTTTGCTTTGGGTCACTGTTCATTTGGACGACCCATCTGCGCCCAAGCTTTTAAGATGCAAGCAGCCGACCCCCTTTTTTCCTAAGCCACCCCCTCAGGTGACCGGCGAAAGCACTGGAGCACCACTGTTTACGCAAGATCCCAACATCATCTTGAGCAAAGCTGTTGTTGCACCAGGTGGAATATCGCCCCCCCTCCCTCTCACATACTTCATCTTAAGACCAGCTCCATGCTTTACTGCTTTATCCTCCACCACTTCGAGCTCGTGTGTCTTGTCTGCCGAAGAATTAAATATAGCAATGAAAATGAACAATCCGATGTTGTAATCTCTCCGAGCAAATAGACAACGTTTATTCCTTGGCACAATCACGGCGTCGTTTTCAATCCGTGTCATCAACGTCCCAACATTTATCGCCTTAGCGCTAAACGAAGCAAATCCCCATCGACGGACGGCGTCGGCTCCTGCCAGTGCCACTTAATTTCTTCATCATTTTTACTGCACCCTATATTCCACGCCAAGTGGTACAATGTTTCTGTCCTCCAAAACATCTTTCTACATTACATCGCTCACTCCTAATAAAACACAAGGGGTGGCTGGGCTCAGATGTCAGTGACGGTAATAAATTGGGGCTGAGCGCTTGAAGTTTTCATTCGTTTACCGAGACGTGCGGAGAGAGAGGTGGTGATTTTGGGTCGCGGCGATGGCTTGTTTTCTTGTAGCGGCAATCCGGAGCGAGCGAGTGAAGCTAAGCGGGTCTGACACTTCATTCCTCACGAGGGAAGTATTTGATATGTAAATGAGGGACAGTGACAGGACTTGGGGAAGAAGGAGGGTCTAGTGTTAAAACAAATGCTTTACACCGTGACAAGCGCTCAGTCCAAGAGCAAAAACAGAACCACATCTATCCGCTCGCCAATTTTTCCTCAAATCAATAGAAAGAGCAGGGAGCCAGTTGAGTTTCTGACAGTAATTTCCTATTATCAATAGATGGCTTTGGATCGCAAGCACACAAATGTTTTATCAGTTATCCAATTAGGTTCATTAAGTGGTATAGTCTCCACTTTTCTAGTATGTATTTTTTTGCAGGCGGGGGGATGGCCAATTATATCACTGAAGAAATAAAGTCCTTTCAGTCAATTTGTGCGTCACATCAATACAGCAATAGACTTATAGGATTGTACCTGTAATTCACAGGCTATAAATGAGGCTGTGGGACAGAAATCAAAATTAAAACTGCTGCTAAATGAATAAATCCCAGTTAGTTATGACCAACCCCTCACACTGATCAAATCAGCTGATGTCCGGCATAAACGCCAGCACGTGCGCTGCTTCGTGGACAATGTTTTGAATGAAGACGAGAGTGTGTGGCTCAGTCGGGGGGGGGGGGGGTATATTCCTATAGCTCCAAACGGGGTGAAGTTAAAAGCTACCACGCTCTTCCACGGGCACAAAGACCAGACAGGTACGTATCAACTCGTCTAAGCTCAGGCAAGAACATATCTCAGTTTGGAAAAACAGTGGCCTGTTCCTTTAAAGAGACTGAAAAGTGGATGCACCTCACCCCCAAGCGCTGACTGAGCCACGTGCTCGTCTTCATTCAAAACATTGTCCATGAAGCAGCGCACATGTAAAAACGGTGGCCTGCTCCTTTAAGCCTTCAGTGATAGCTCCAGTATCCGGAGTGCCTGAGAGAAAAACGCACACTTTGCGCAGTCTTTCCCACGGACTTCAGCACTTTGTAGTTAAACACAGATTGATTGTTACCAGCCCACACCTGTCACTGCCTTTGCCCAAAGCCGCTCTCACGAGCCGCTGCAGAGGGAAAGAGAGATGTGCATAAATGGGCCGACATCGTGGACTCTCAGGGCGGGCCCGGGGGAGGAACAGGGAAAGTGTCTATGACGGGAGACGATGAACTGACCCTGACATTACGCACTTGCGCAGCAGCGAACGGTGCGTGTCAGCGTCAGGTAGAGGCAGAGGCAGAGAAAGAGAAGGCATGAGATGCCGGGCTCCTCTCTCATTTTCAGGGGAGGGAATAGCTTGTTTGTGCTGATCTCTAAATGGACAGAAGTGAAAAAATTAGCAAATGAGTGATACGTATATTTGCCCAATTTGAAGTGGTTTTACGGTAATCCTGCAGGCTTTGTAGTGGTTATACGGCGTATACCTGCGTATCACGTAGACTACACCACTGGGCTCATTCTAGTAATGATCCTATTATGTTCTTACAGCCAGACCTGCATGTTTTGTACCTGACAGTTACAGGTACAATTGTGGCCTTCCTCAGAGGTTGTCATGTGTTGTTGTGACGTGTCCGGTTAGCTGATTTCAACAGTTCTTGGCTCTTTTTTTCTGCTTGTAGTAGCAGTCTATTCAGTAATCACCTTTCTACTAAAAACCTTTCCCACACCGGGGGCACAATTCTGAAGAAGTCGGGCTGCAGATGGCGCTGTCAGCCTGATACTACAAGCAGGAAGACAGAGCCAAAAACTGTTTAAATCAGCTGACCAGTCACAGCACCATCACGTGACGACCTATGAGGAAGAGTCTGGTACAAAAAGAACATACAGGTCTGGCCAACATGTCAGATTTTGTTGACTTAACCCCTTAACTTCCACCTGAACCAAGCACATTTTCTCCAGTTTGGCTTTACCCCAATCCAAAAGCTTCTGGAAAAAAGGTGTGAAAATAGCGACAAAACTGAGACGAAAACAATGATGGAAATGTCACAAAAATGTCACAAGAAATTGACAAAAATGTGACGAAAAAATGACCAAAATGTGACAAAATGTGACCAAAAAAATGACGAAAAAATGACAAAAAATGGATAAAAAATGGACAAAAAATGGACAAAAAAATGACAAAAAAATGACAAAAAAATGACAAAAAAGTTACAAAAATGAGTTGTACCCAACAAAAAAATGTTGGAGAAAAAAATCTGATGACGTGAGGAAAAAGATCTCTCGGTTCAGGCGGGAGTTAAGAGGTTAACAAACACTTTGAGGGTTCGTTTCTCTGAGCCTGTGGTGCATAAACAAGCATGTTTAACTTAAACCAAAGCTTCTTGCACTGCTTAGGAAAGGGTGCTGTGTCTGTGCTGCACATTTCTACAAGAAATATTTGCTATGGGTAATAATCGTATTTCTCTGCGCGTTTTATAAGAGGCTTGGTGCAAGTAAAGGGGTGATTGATAGTGAAAGCTTTGCTATTTCAGAATGAAATGCAAGGGGGTGATGTGTCAAACTGTAAAATAACAACAAAAGAAGTCAGAAATGAGCTGAGTGTGGAGTGGGCCAGTTTGAGGAAATACCCCTCTGATCTAAGCCCTAACAAAGCCAGTTTAAATCCAGGACTAAACCAGGTCTAAACCAGATTCAAGACACAAACAGCATGATTAGTTAAGGTTTACCCAGGCCTAAACTGTTGCCCTACAAGGATTACTCAGATGAAAACCACGTCGAAACCTTGACTCAACTGCGTTAGATTTAACAGAACCAGAGGAGGTCTGCATCAGAAGTCCCACTTGTCACAAAAAATTCAACATTCTGCTTTCATGGCACTTGTTTCAAAGGGAAACACGTGTAGTTTATGCCGCCGACTCTCTCTCTCGTTATGGGAGGTGACAGGACATGAATAAGATATAGAACTGCTGTGTCTGTGCTCGTCTCAGTGTCAAACTCCCCCCAGTGTCCAATGAATCATGCATTCGGCATAAATTATGAAAATGTGTGTATTTTCAACACAAGACTGTCTGATCTGAAGGTTTACATGTATGAATAATAAACTCGAGGCATGAAAAAAGACCCAGTGTTTTGATTTGTGCAGATGCGCCGACACTCGCAAACATTAAGCTCCAGCTGAGTCCGTTAATGCACAAATTCACTGCTGTGTTTCAGAGTCAGGCCATTGAAACAGCTACAAGGCGAAGCTAAATGAGCGCAATCACAGTTACGCAGCTACTGTAAATATAGCAGGGAGATACACGCGTTCATGCCACAGTTTTACTTTAATTATATTGCACATTTACAACAGCTAAGGTGCCCAAAGTGCTTCACAAGGCAAAAAGAAATATCAATAATGTTAAAACAGATAGTGAGAAAACACATAATAGAGTCATAATGCAGCTCGACTTGAATCAAAAGCCAACGCAAACAGATGTGTTTTAACAGCAGTTTTAAAAGTTTCTAAGGTCGGAGCGGCTCTCGCCTGGTTTTACCAGACCCTCGTACTTACTTCGTTTCGTACAAGGGTCTGGACCTTCACAATTGAGCTCCGTAATCAGGTGTGAAGGGTGAACTCCTTTGAAACGATTGGATTTTGTCTTTCGATAGCGTTTGGTCTTGACGTATATAATACGCCCGAGTGAGTGAAGCAAACTCTTCATTACTCTTGGGGGCATTCCAAGGCTTCAATATTAATTTCTGGATATTTGGGAGCCGAGCCAGAACGGATTGAAGAGCTTCCATTTCTTTCGTAACTGCCGCCATTGTCAAACTACAACCAGCTAATGCAGCGCAAATGCTTGGCGTTACCTACAACACCCGCCTCCCCCGCTCGCTGAATGGTAGGTTGAAATTCAACCGATGTAACGCGGCCACTGATATCAGACCCAGACGTACATGTAGGGAAATGATAATTAACCAGAATTTACGGATGGCTAAGGCCAGGCTAGAGCAGTTCTAATGTTTTGGGGGAGGCTGTTCCAGAGTTTGGGAGCAGCCACGCTAAAAGCCTTATCTCCTTGAGTCTTTAAACGGGATCTGGGCACATTCAAGCGCAGACCTGTGATATGTTTGATGGGGTTGAGCAATATACAAATCAGTTTAAATATACAGTAGAGCTAATGGTCCATGGTCGTGCAGTGTGTCTCACCTGGAGGGGCGTGGTGGCCAGGAGCTCACACAGCTGCAGCAGCAGAGCTCCCGGGCTGCTCTCGTTGACTGCCAGGTAAATCACGTTGGCCTGTCCTGAAGGTGTCATCACTGTCTCTCCCACCAGCGCGGCTAACGACGGCGAGGTGAAGAAAGAGGCCAGAGACGCCGTGTCCATCACACCCCTGGCTCCGTTCGCTCCGTTTCCTACAGCCGGCCCCGGCTCGGCCCCGGGCCCCCCCACAGGCGCCCCCACCGCCGATGTCTCCGGGAGCAGGGAGGAGCTCGAGTGGACCACCGCGATGTTGACCCCACCCGAGTCCCTCTCTCTCTCCCGGGGCCGGAGCAGCAGGGGCGGCGAGGGCCGCACGGGCCCCGAGCAGGCCAGGACAGCCAATAGCAGCGAGAGGGCGGGCCTTGGGGCCACCATGGGGCACAGGGGCGGCCAATGGCAGCGGTGGGAGGGGCCAGTCAGGGCTGAGAGGGGGGGTGGGGGTGGGTGTCACAGTGCTTCACCTGACCAGAGCAGACCCTGGAACAAAACAAACAGGACACAGTTATAGAACAGAGCTTTATTCGTGTCACAGTGACGACAAAGGAAATAAAACACACGAAAGGACAAACTCGAATTTTCCGAGTGGCGTTGCGGTCGGGCTATGTGCCTGCACCAGTTGTGAGAGGGCGTGGTTTATTACAGCAGCACTGAGGGCGGTCTCTGATGGCAGCCTCACATTCATTTCCTCGTTTACATCGCGCTGCCTTGTGTTCTTCCTTAAAGGGACTATATGGTATTTTCATCCCCTACATGTTCCAGCCATGTCCTAATGTGTGGAATGTGTAGAATGAGCCCAGACCTGGTCACCACAACTGCCTCTAAAATCCTGCGCTGTCACTTAAAAACGTGTTAATTTAGGTCCGAAGTGCCATCATGTACCAGCTCAAAGGAACAGGCCGCCGATTTTCCATACTGAGATATGCTATTATCTGAGCTTAGACCAGACAGGTACGAATCAACTCGTCTAAGCTCAGGTAAGAACATATCTCAGCATGGAAAAACGGTGGCCTGTTCCTTAAATATAGAGACTGCAGGTATGCGCAAGACCTGAGGTGGCAGTAGTGAGCACACAATGAGTATTACAGGCTCTCACAGGTCAAACTAAAAACTTTATTAACCCATCATGAGCAAAACAATGTTCATGTCTCGAGAGAAAGAGAAAACCTATGCCGGTCACGCAAAACAAAAAGCACATGTTCACCCCAAACCCCGCCCCCTCCCCCACAACCCCTCCCCTTCTCCGCCGCGGAGTCTGGTTGGAGGAAAAAGGCTGTGCTAAGTCTAGGAGCTGCAAGATCTCAAAGTGCGTTCCTACGAAGCGCAACATGTCCCGCTGTAGTCTGCATTTCGAAACACAAGCTCAGGCCCACTTTAATCTATACTTGTAATTTTATACACTCTACTGTTTTGTATTCATGTCTTACTGGTCCATTTCTGAATTATCATATTCCGGAGCAAAGCTGACAAACTTTGAAGCCCTGTATGATCATGGCCTCAGGCTCCTTTCTAACAAACGCCTTCAGCACCACGGACAGCTCCACCCCTTGTTTTCACCTAAATCCTTCCACTCCCGGCACACTCTGGCTCAAGTCATCAGAGAATTCAAAATCACAGCAATAAAACATGTTCATCAGTTTAAAAAAAAAGCTTTGCCCAATAATTGCATTTTGTTATTTATTTGTGACAAAGACTAGACTGAAGTTGCTGACACCGTCGACACGTTGCACATCGGAGTTTTTCAGAGACGACGTTTCCCTCGAGTGGAGCTGCAGAGATTTATGAGGCTTTTACTCAGGCTTTTACTCAGCAGTCAACAAGAGGACAGACTGAAGCGCGCTCACGTCTCCCAGCGGCGCAGACGTCTGACTCACGCACTGAACGGACGACCGCTGCTTTCACAGACACAAGGGAGAGTTGTCATCGCAGGTAAATGATCTCGGTGAGTAAGAGAGATGATGGGAGATACGATCGCTTTCTTTTATGTTCTTTTATGTGTGCATTCAACAGTTCTCAAAGACGGGACAAAAGGAGACGAAAGAAAGAAGTTTGCACGGTTTTATGCGAGTCGCCATTGTTGTTCAAACCAGGCGTAAGAAAAAGTGACAGGGACAGGCTTCATGGATGAAAGGTTTTTGTTCGAGGACACGACGACAACAACAACAACAGCAAGAGGGGATCAAGTCTCCAGACTGTGAGGAGGAAGTGTAGGGATTTTCTATTCTATGCATTAGACCAGTCTGGGATCTCATTGTTTTCATTCAGGATGTGATTGACAGAAGGATTAACCAATCAGGGAAACACATGGCCCGTTTGGCACCAAAACAATCATGGCGGCTTATGTGATGGGAAGATAGACGAGAGGAAATCCATCCATCCATTTTCTTCCGCTTTATCCGGGGCCGGGTCGCGGGGGCAGCAGTCTCAGCAGAGATGCCCAGACTTCCCGGTCCACACACACCTCCTCCAGCTGTTCTGGGGGGACCCCGAGGTGACACCAGGCCAGCTCGGAGACATAGTCCCACCAGCGTGTCCTGGGTCTTCCACGAGGCCTTGTCCCACTAGGACATGCCTGGAACACCTCCCGCGGGAGGAGGTATCCGGAACAGATGCCCTAGCCACCTTAGCTGGCTCCTTTCGACGTGAAGGAGCAGCGACTCTACTCCGAGCTCCTCTCGGGTAACCAAGCTCCTCAACCTATGTCGAAGGGTGCGCCCAGCCACCCTGCAAAGGAAACTCATTTTGGCCGCTTGTATTCGCGATCTTGTCCTTTCGGTCATGACCCAAATCTCATGACCATAGGTGAGGGTGGGAATGTAGATCGATCGGTAAATCGAGAGCTTTGCCCTGACTCAGCTCCCTCTTCACCACGACAGACCGATACAGCGACCGCATCACTGCTGACGCTGCACCGATCCGTCTATCGATCTCACGCTCCATCCGTCCCCCACTCGTGAACAAGACCACGAGATACTTGAACTCCTCCACTTGAGGTAAGGACTCCCCACCGACCTGGAGAGGGGAAGCACCTTTTTCCGGTGGAGAACCATGGCCTCGGTGCTGATTCTCATCCCGGCCGCTACACACTCGGCTGCAAAGCGCCCCAGAGCAGCTGAAGGTCCTGATTTGATGAAGCCAACAGAACAACATCATCTGCAAACAGCAGAGATGAGATCCTGAGGCTCCCAAACCGGACACCCTCCGGCCCCTGGCTGCGCCTAGAAATTCTGTCCATAAAGATAATGAACAGAACCGATGACAAAGGGCAGCCCTGGCGGAGACCAACACGCACCGGGAACAGGTCTGACTTACTGCCGGCAATGCGAACCAAGCTCCTGCTGCGGTCATACAGGGAACGGACAGCCCTTAGCAGAGGGCCCCGGACCCCGTACTCCCGGAGCACCCCCCACAGGGCACCACGAGGGACACGGTCAAACGCTTTCTCCAGATCCACAAAACACATGTGGACTGGTTGGGCGAACTCCCACGAACCCTCAAGCACCCGATGGGCGAGCCCACCTCCGAGTTCCCAGCCTCTGCTTCCTCATTGGAAGACGTGACGACGGGATTGAGGAGGTCCTCGAAGTAATCCTTCCACAGAGGAAATGCCTTCTTTATTTCGGGGTGGAGAAAAAGATAGTGACATTGGTGCATGACTCAGGAGCTGCCTTTACTCTCCATCATGGCGGCCTCTAGAGTCATATCCACCCACCTGAATATAACCGGTCGACGTTGGTAAAACTGAAATCACCTCAGGAAGTTGATGAGGTTTTGTGAGCATTTTCACGGGATCAGCAACGTCAGTCCTTATTTTTACAGACTTTTTTCCTGAACCGACGGATAGATAATGACACTGAATGACACCTTTTCGACACATTTTGGTCACTTTTTATCCCTGTCACTTTTCTGTTGCTTTTTTGTTGTGTTTTGTGTCACTTTTTCATCCTCGTTTTTGATGCAATTTAGCTATTATGCTAATTCTGGCTTTTTGCTGATGTGTGGATGAATGTGCACTGTCCTAACTCAAATAAATAAATAAATAAATAAATACATTCTGAGCTCACCACCACCGAGTATGGAGTGAATGTAAAACTGTCCCATGTGAAGTGTTTGTCATTTCAAATCTGGTCTAATAATGTGTGCATTTACTTTCTATTTGACCTCAATACACATGAATCAATTCTGTTTTCAAGTAAGGATTTCATTAAAAGAACAGGCCACCGTTTCTCCACACTGAGATAAGTTCTTACCCGAGCTTAGACGAGTTGATGCGTACCTGTCTGGTCTTTACACATGCGGTCAGTCACGCATAAAGACCAAAGATGTTGTTAGCATTTAGCCTCTCCTCCTCTCCTCTATTGGATCGGTTACACGATCCAAGTCTAGTTACACAAGATTAAACGTGTCAATTTTCTAAGTGGATAAAAAGGGGAACTATATTGTAAGGTGTAATAACACCTTAGGAGCACTTCGACGTCTGTCGAATTCTACAGGAGTGAAGATATTACTGTGAAGACTAAGGTGTTATTACGCTAATATAGTTCCCCTTTTATCCGCTTACAAAATCAACATGTTTACTATACTATGTTAAAGGGACTATACAGAGTTTAAAAATGTTAAAAATAAGTATTTTCCTCCCCCTACATGTTCCAACAATGCCCTAAGGTGTAGAATGAGCTCAGACCAAATTGCCGTCATGCACAAGCTTAATATAGAAGCTGCAGTTACACGTATGACCTGAGGTGGCAGTAGTGAGCATAAAATGGCTAACTTGCATCTAGCCCCTTTAAGTATACTCGGATTGTGTAACTGCTCATGTATCTGTATTTAAATAGGGAAAACGTGGAAGAGTTTCTTCTAACTTCACCCCATAGAGAGGAGAGGAGGAGAGGCTAAATTCTAGCAACATCTTTGGTCTTTTCTGTGTGACTGAGCGCACGCGTAAAGACCAGACAGGTACACATCAACTCGTCTAAGCTCAGGTAAGAACATATTTCAGTATGGAGAAAAAGGTGGCCTGTTCCTTTACACTATGACTGACTGGACTCCCCTGAAAAATATCAGAAAAGTCAGACTCAGTAGAGCATTTAAACAACATTACTCTTGAATATCAATTGTTGTTTTATATTTTTGACTCTCTCTGTCACATCGCCGTGGAAACGTAAAACATCATGATAAATACATCCAAACCCTGCCATTTCAAACCCGGACCGGCTGAAACCCCGTCGTGGCGCGGCTGACGGCGGCTGACGGCGGCCGCACTGAAGCAGCTCTGATCCTAATGGCTTCATATTACATCATAAATCAAGGAGCGCATTCACAAAACCAATTAGAGCAGGACAATAACATTACTGTGATGAATACAGCCCACGAGCACCGGCCGCTCCTCACGTTACAGCGGGGAATTTTAATCACACTTTTGGAGGAATTTCATCATCGTATGGAGCGATTGCGTTCGCTATGGCAACGACTTTGGGTAAAACTAATAGAAAGAATGCAGGAAGTGACTGGATTGAGGGGGAGAGTGGTTATCAGTTTGGATGAAATGGCATAAGATGAGGCGTGACATTCTATAAACTTAAAAAAAAAATAGACTTGGATAAACAAAAAAATCATCATAAAATGAAATAAGAAGCAGGGCAGGTTTTTCCCAGCAGCGTGTGAGTCAATCTGCTGAGACCTGTTTGTTCTTGTATATTAAAAGGAGCCCAACGGTTTGGAACAGTTTTAACACCTCTAATATTCAGACCAGAGGGAACGCCGGTGCTGTAGACCTTCAATCAAGCACTATCACGGTTTAACAAGCCGCTTTCAAAGCCTCCAAACTCAGAAAGCATTTTTGCAGCCTTGCCAGTAATTAAATCCTAATCATTCATTTGAAAATAAAAAAAAATAAAAATGTTTTTGAAGCACAAGGACCCAGCGAAAATTAGTAACACAAAGGAAACAGAGTAATAAAAAACACCCCTCCGTTCGCCGATCTTTGTCCTGGAGCTTTTTATCCGTGCAAGGATTTTAAAAGGTGGTCATCTGGACTGAGTAGTTTAATACGCAGCACTGTGGATGACTCACACGGTCACCAGTGATAGGGCCGATTAAATTTTTTTTGTTTTTCTCTCCAAGCTTCGGTAACACTTTACATTACAGGCCGGTAAGTCCTTGGTACTTACAGTGGTAATTACAATTGTAACCCATGCTGGTAATTACAGTGGTAATTCTAGGTACTTATTGTGGTACTTAAAGGGGGGGTGTTATGCAAAATCGACTTTTTCAAGCTTTACATCATGTTATTATGTCATTCCCTCATTAAAAACATGCCTGAAGTGTTGCCTTGGCACATTCACATATTTTTGAGTAATCTGTAAAAACTCTGATGGCGGCCATTTTAGGGACAGGTTTGCGTGAGTCCTCCTAGGAACGCCCCCACCTCCTGGAGACGCCTCCGAGCTTTCGTCGCCAGCCGAGTAACCAACCACTGCTCCTCAGCAGAACCCCCTCCCCACTGATGCCACAGACAGCGTGTGGAGGGGGCGTGTCGGAAAGGGTCAGAGGTTCTTAAAGAGACAGAGGCCTATTTCAAGACATTCACTACAGCCATTTTGAGAGAGCCATTTTATACAAGGCAGTTATTCTAATTTACTGCAGTTACAGACTAACAGAAGGTTCATCAGTGTAGTGTGTTATAGACTGGTGCTATGTGATTGAAAAAAGCATAAAACCCCTCTTTAAAGGATACTATAGTGAGAATTACAAGTTATGTACTTCTAGATACAGTTGTAGCTCTTAGTAATGAAGGTTGTACTTCTTGTTTTCCCTTATGCTGTTTTATGTTGTCTTATAGTCACACAATCCTAGAAATTACGTCTGTATGTAGAAGTACCACATTTACTACTTATGAATTGCTGCTGTAGCATTCTTGAATTAACTTATTGGTAATTCAAGAAGATGCATCGCTGAAACTACTAGAAACTATCACTTAAAGTACCAAAGTACGTAGAAGTATGACCTTCATTACTAAGAGTTACCACTGTATCTCTTAGTAATGAGAGATGCAGTGGTAACTCTGTGTCTCCCTAACCCCTAACCCTAATGACCAGTAATTATGACCTTTAGTACCACTATAATAACCTAGTAACTATCCTGTAATTACCACTATAAGTACCACAGACTTACTGGCCCGTAATGTAAAGTGTTACCCAATTTTTTTTATTTTTATTTTTTTGCATTTTGCATTTCTTGCATTATTTCATGGCGCTGGGATTATTTTCCCTTTGCATTTTGCCTGACATAAAAACAAACAGCGCTGTGTGATGATGTCATCAGGCCGCTCTGCTCTGTTTGCTTGCGCAGGTGTGGGGGCTGGCCAGCAGGGGGCAGGTGTGAAACTGAGACCTCTCCTTAAAGGGACTATACAGAGTGTAAAAAATGTAAAATTATCTAATTTCCTCCCCCTAAATGTTCCAACAATTTCCTAATGTGTAGAATGAGCTCTATTCACCACAACTGCCTCTAAAATCCTGCACTGTCACTCAAAAAGGTGTTACCTTGGGTCCAAAGTGCCGTCATGCACGAGCTTAATATAGAAGGTGCAGTTGCATGTATGACCTGAGGTGGCAGTAGTGAGTATAAAATGGCAAACTTGCATCTAGCCCCTTTAATCGAGGCAAACTTGAAATCATTTGTACTTTCATGGCTGTTCAGAAAACAGTAAATATTCAGCATAGTTTTTTGATTAAGTATATAAATAGTATATAGACTTTTTTTTTTTAAGGCAACAAATAATCGCTTGAATAATCGTGATTTCAATTATGACTAAAATAATCGTGATCATTATTTTTTCAATAATCGAGCAGCCCTGACCAGTGATATCTTATCCATCCGTCTCAGGATTTCTACAATAAAAAAACAATGAGATTAAAGACAAAGGCAGTGAATATGATGATAAATAATGATCCAGTTTTGCATCACCTCAAAAAAAGACTCTTTTAATCCTTTCCAAAGGTCACTTACAGTGGGTGGCATTTTGGATAATGATCACAGCGGCCATTTTAGTTGCTTTGTCCTCAAATGTTCTCATGTCACAGAGTTCGAGTCCACAGACATGACGAGGACTCACGATCCAATGCGATCAGAAAAGATTCTTCAAATCCCTTTCATTATTGGCGTTTTCAACTTGGATTTTCTTCCTACAGTCGATTGAATTTGAGGCTGAAGATGTTTGCGTTTCTTCTTCTCTTGGAATTGTACTCTGCACCATATCAACCCTCAGCATAAACAAGGAGCACTTTTATTTTCTTCTCAAGGAGGTCTTCTGTTCCGCAACTTTCTATTCAATCACTCCCAGTTTCTGCACAATCACTGCACGCCACATAGACTCACACTTCACAGTCAAGTGGACCCGGGTCGTTCGGGGACTAGAAACTTTTTCTAATTGGAGAAAGTTTCAGCGTCGGCCTCTTCCTGTTATTTCAGACCCAAACTGAATTCAGACTTGAATTTGGATGAGAATTCAAAAATCAACAAGAAACCTCAGACTCAAACTGGACTTTTCCTTTCAAAACTAAACGTGTTTTTCTTTTCGTGCTTCACAGCTAAAAGGTCCCGGGTTCGATTCCCTCCTGGATGGGGCCTTTCTGTGTGGGGTTTGCATGTTCTCCACGTGTCTGTGTAGGTTTCCTCCGGGTACTCCGGTTACCCCCATCACTAAAAACATGTACAATAGGCCAGGATGAATGAGAGTGTGTTTGAGAGTGAGCATGGGGGGCGGTACAATCCGGTGTGGCGTGTTTACATGCATGAGACCCATTTTCTCCAGTTCAGCTTTACTCAAATCTAGAAGCTTCTTGACAGGAGTTTACAGCCTCGAGGCCAGTGATCTTTTTCCTCGCACTGTTGCCGTGTTGTTGTAGCTTTTTTCCATAAAATTTTCACCCCTTTCTTGTTGCTCTTTTGTTGTTTTTTTTTATGGCGTTTTCATCACAATTTTGCCACTTTTTTGTTGAGTTTTTGTTACCTTTCTGCTGTACTTTCGTCCCTTTTTCTTGTCACATTTTGTTACTTTTGTGTTGCTCTTTTGTCATTTGCTCTTTAGTGGCTTTTTGTTGTACTTTCACTTTTTCATTTTTGTTACTTTTCTTTGCTCTTTTGTGGCTTTCTTTGGGTCACTTTTCGTCACTTTTTTGTTGAGTTTTCATCCTCGTTTTCCTCTTGCTTTTGTTGATATTGTGACCCATTTTTAGATTTGGGTAAAGCCAAACTAGAGGAAATGTGCTCGGTTCAGGTGGGGGTTAAGAGGTCATCATGTACTGTCCTGACCAAATAAACAAATAAATAAAAAAACAAAAATATATTACTTTCAGTATCTAAGGAACATTGTATTGACTAATGTGTTAGCATCATTTAAATAATATATTAAATTATTTAAATGATGCTAATACATTAGTCAATACAATTCAAATAACTCAAGTTACAAGAGACAACGTCAGACTCCAAATAACCCCAAAATAATCCCAAATAAAATGCAGCTCCAAATCAAGTTGGACACTGGTGTTTAAGATCTGCATTTGCCTGTAGTTAAAGGGTCTAGATCAGGGGTGTCAAACTCATTTTGGGTCGCGGGCCGAAATTCAGCTCCCACGGCGTGTCGCGGGCCGCATATAATAGAGAAAATGTTTCCAATAAATGAATAATAATAAGCTGTGATTTGATCAAAGCCCCAACTTGACTGTAGCTTCATTAATGACAACAGCTTACACTTGTATTGCACTTTACAAGCCTGTGTCACAAGTTCCTGAAAGTGCAGTAGTCATTATTCATTCACTTGGTGGTGGTAAACTTTTATTGAAGCCACAGCCGCCCTGGGGCAGACTGTCCATTTACCACATGGCTATAAAATGTGTTGTTCATATCCTGAGCTCTTATTATGTCAGTGCCCTCTGCTGGACACGTGTGGAACTCTATCCTTTTTTTTTTATTTATTATTTAATGCCCCCTAGTGGCTAGAATGAGCATTCTGGTTATTCTTTAAAAATTCATAACTCTGCAAAGGAATGGGCCAGAAACTTACTTTTTTTTTTTTTGACATACTCTGGAATTTATGCTCTACAGGGCAGGGGCCGGATTAAATCATCTCGCGGGCCGGATCAGGCCCGCGGGCCGCATGTTTGACACCCCTGGTCTAGATGCAAGTTTGTGATTTTATACTCACTACTGCCACCTCAGCTCTTATGTGTAACTGCAGGTTCTATATTAAGCTCCTGTATGACGGCACTTTGGACCCGAATTAACACCTTTCTGAGTGACAGTGCAGGATTTCAGAGGCAGTTGAGGTGAACAGGTCTGAGCTCACTCTACACATTAGGACATTGCTGTAACATGTAGAGGAAGGAAAATACTTCATTTTAACATTTTTAAACCCCTTATAGTCCCTTTAATGTCATCAAAACAAAACACGAGAGAATGGGGAAAGCAAAGGGAATCTTTGACTGCACTTAAGCTCTATTTTCAGTTTATATTAGTGTAACTCAGCTACATTTTTGAGACTGTAATATGTAATACAAACATATTGCACTGATAAAACTGTATCTACTAATACAGAATATAACTTTAACTGGCCCAACACTGCTCACAACAACATTTGATCCATTTCAGGTTATAGAGATCAACAGTGTTTATCGTTTAGCTGTGGAGCATCGACCCATCATTGTAAATTGTTTGGCCCAACATCTGTAACTGTTCACTTGAGCTGCTGCCTCCGACTGCTACATTTGGACAGAACAAAACGGGCTTTTATCGACTCTCCTTCCTCCACATGCTGAAACATGACCGGAAATGAACTTATTTCTCTGAACGTCTTTAAATCCAGCTCGAGAGCCCTTGAGTCGACCTCCTTAAATTCTGTTACCCGTGACTTTGTGGTAATTGTGTGTAACTTTCGCTTGCCTCTTGGCCATGAAAGAAACAAAACACACACACACATCTAAAAGGAACCAATCAATTTGAGTAAAACCAGGCAGGATTTGTACCAGCGGTGCCCTCAGAGACCGGGGCGATAAGAGAGCAAACTCGATTTCCAAAATGCACCGTGAAACAGGATAGAATAAATCAGATGTTTGTACAAAATGAGACTTGAATCCAGTCCACCGTGTACTAGAAAGCAGCAACACTGTTTCTTTATTCCAGGTTCTTTTTTCTTCCATCAGTGCCACGTCTCGCTCTAAATCACGTCTGAAATCCAATCCTCTTCACACTGGCCGCATGTTGGGGTCAGGACTGATATGGAAGTACAAAGAGAGGCAGAGTCAATGGGTTCGGTGCCCGGTCTCCCGCGGGTGCTGCTGCCTTCTGTAAAGTTCCCGTCATCGGGCCTGAATCCGCAGGAGAAATGAAGGCTCTTATCTCCGTGCTTCCTGCCGCTGTTTGCTGAAATTGTGTTGATTTAACTTCTGGCTGCACGGACTCCAAATGCGCCCGGACTTTCTGAAGTGTCTGCACGGCGAGGAGACGGGCAAATGGAACTTAAGTGGAAATTATGTTTGGATGATGATGATGTTTGTCTCGAGAATGAAATGAGCAAAAGATACACAACGTTTTCAAGCCATTGCTGGAAATATTGGGTCATGGAAACTAGGCTGAAACCAGGGTAGACTAATACCAGGATTAAACCCGGGTCTTAAATGATTTATTTTTATTTAATCAGGGAAGTCCCAATGAGATTAAGGGCCAGATCTTGTGACTGGCGCAGTCCGTCTTGCATGTGGCGCAGGTTTTGCGTTTAAGGCTGCGCCACTAGGGAGAGGGTGTTATTGAAGTAAAGAGGCCGACTGAGACGTGGTTCATTACAAGCAGCCCTCGCACTGCTCTTCTATGGCAACCTTCACATTATGTTCCTCTTTACATCGCGCTGCCTTGTCTTCTTCCTTAGAATCGACGTCAAATTGAAAACAACAGTGAAATTGCCTTGAAAAGTCTGTTTGAGCGTCGGTTACGCACAGACTTTCTTTGATACAGTAGATCAATGCGCACACCCGTAACACCAAAACAACAACAGTTTCCATAAATAAACCACACATGCCTTAAGTGCCACAACACCAGGTCTAATCTGTGTTTTAAGGTGACATCGTTACCATTGTGTGTCAGTGTTTACCTCCTGATGATGCTCCTTGTGTAGTGCATTTTACAGGGCGCATAGCAACTTTTTCCCCCAATTTAGCCGCTACAAGAATCCTGCAGCTGTAGCGCAAATGTTCCAATACGCTACAGTTTTCTTGCAACTGCTACATGACTCTGCAACTCCTCCGCAGCCAAGTTTCTGATCAATTCAATCCTGTACATTTCGTAACTTTGCGCATTCGAACGGTGTCCAATGCTGAGGCTGCTGCCTCTCTTTCCCGCCAGCTCGTCTTGGATCTGCAGTGAGTGGCTGCAGCAGCGGAGGGACAGTTTTATTTATTTATTTTCTTTATTAAACATTGCGCGCTGCATCATGCATGTTACGCGTTTACAGGAGAACCCTCCCTCGCAACCCACCACCTTCCGCAGGTCTGGGGAAAGCATGGGGAGGGGGCGGCACCACAACATCGCAATGCGAGTCTGTCCCCCCTCCTGTCCTGCCCACTTTTTGTGCCAGGTTTGACACTGAAGATTGCAAGGAGCGCCACCCGTCTGCGCACTCGTCTGCTCTACAGCCTGCGCTATGAACCACAAGATCTGGCCCTAAGAATCTCAGTAACACTTTATTTTACACAACCCTTCATACATTTTACTTGCCAAATTTAGGACAATGTAATGTTCTATATAACAATATGTAATAACTTGTACCTAAGGGCTAGACACACAATGGAATAATATGTATTAGTACTTTGCATGTACATAAGTAACATGACACAAGATCCAAACTCTAACCTGAACCCCTAACCCTAAGGTCTTATGTCTTATTACATTATGTACCTGCAAAGTACTAATACACAGTATTCCACTATGTATATACCAGAAGTTATTACAGATTGTAACAAAGTAAATTACATTGTACTACATTTTGTTAGATACAATGTATCAAGGTAGTGTAAAATGAAGTGAATCTGTTTTTCAGGGGAGTCCTGGACCCAGAGTAGCCTGGCTATCGCCAGACAAAATATCAAAAACAAGCTAGATTTAGTCTGGATTTAGTCTAGATTTAGTTCATTTTCTCATAGGAGAGGTTGTTGTTTACGATCGTCCATGAATGTCTATCATGCGTCTGCACGTAGCCACAGCCAATCGCATCATCGTATCAGATGACGTACCCGCTCTGAACTTTTGAGCTAAACTATTTAGAACATGGTCTGAAGCTTGCTCAAAAGATGATGTCGCTGCTGTCATGTTGAATCAGTAAATAAACGTCTTTTTTTTTAAAGTTTTATCCGTAAACAAACTACAAGCTTCCATATGTGGAATAGCTCGTCATGGCCGTCCCTCCTCGCTCAGTGATTGGTCCCAAATCCATGTAAAATTTCGGCCATGATCCCCAGGATGTGCAGTTCGAAATGATTCGAGCGCACACAGCAGCGTGGGTATTCCTAGGCTAGCCCCAGAAAGGAACCTATTGTACATATTATAGTTAGTTAGTTAGTTAATTGATTAGTTAGTTAGATTAGCTTAAATTCGACTTGTCCTGCATAATCAAGGCTTAACAGCCTTGTCTGTGCATACAAAAGACCATTAGGAGAGAGACATAGGATTTCGAATTGGCCTGGAGCGCCATCTGCAGACAGCAGTGAGAATGCCTGCAGTTATGAAACAGTGCAAAATATATCTATGATGCAATAAAATCCAACACATCCAGATCAGAGTGTCTCGGCGGTAGAAATGATCAAAAATAAAAATTAAAAAAAATACTCAAAACTACATGAATGAACCAGTGCTATAAGTAAGTGCTATTGTTGTGACTGGAGAGCAACTTTAAAAAGGTCAAAAAGCTAGCTTTGCTTGTTTTTCTTTTAAAATCAAAAGTATTATCTGGAATAGGACACAGACAAGTCAAAACAAACGCATTAATTGATGACGCCATATCTCAACTGCAGTCACTGCCCTGTCCCATCGAAAAGCTCGCCAAAAAACAACAACTCCTGTTCCCTAAATGTGAAAACCCCTGCATCACGAGGCGAGCCAGGCCACTCAGCGCTGCCGCCCACTCATAGTAACATTATAAATTGGCCGCTGCTCTCTTGGCTTCAGTCGTCCTGCCGAGTGCCCTCCGGTGAGACGCTAACTCACTCAGTAACAGCAGCAGGTGCAGTGGAGGGTTGGACGGCTCCCACGTGCACAAACCAGAGCCGCCCCGGAGCGAACGACAGCTGCTCCGCACACTCACACTTCTCATCTGGTTAGCGACTCCAAAATCAACTCTGTGGATGTGACACTGGGAAAAATCACTTAGAAATACATACATGTCGTCTTTTTCTGGTCCTTTTAAGCAGAGAACCTGGAAATATGGAGAACACTATAACTCATCATTATTCTCCTGTGGTTCCATTTTGTTTTACGTTACGACATGATCATTTTCAGTATGATGTTTTATGTACAGTGGGAGGAAAATGTATGTGAATGCTTTGGAATTTCTCACATTTCTGCCTAAATTGGTCATAAAATGTAGTCTGATTTTCATCCAAATCATAATAATGAGGAAACAGTGTCTGCTTAAACTAACACCACCCAAACATTTACATTTTATCATATTCTTATTGGCCATAACATGTAAATATTCACAGGACAGGAAGGAAAAAGTAAGTGAACCCAGGAATCTCGCTGAACTGCAGCAGTTTTGTAAAGAGGAATGGTCTAAGATTCATCCTGATCATTGTGAGCGTCAAATCTGCAACTACAGAAAAGCAGTTATTGCTGCAAAACAAGGATCAGCAGATATTTAATACAGGGGTTCACTTACTTAATCCATGCATGCTGTGAATGTCTCAGGTTTTTATGCAAAATATCTTGATAAATTTGTGAATTCAATTTTCTATTGATCATAGCACATTGTCCAGGCCCTGAGGAAACAAAACAGCCCCACACCGTGATTCTCCTGCCCCAGACTTCACAGTGAGGAGGGTTTTGATGTTTGATGTTCCATTTTTCCTCCCCACATGACGTTGTGTGTTCCTCCCAAACTGTTCAACTTTGGTTTGCGAAAGAGCTCTTGGATGCTCCACAGCACAACTGGAAAAATACACTGTGGACTGTTGAATGTTGAACTGTTGTGCAAAGTTGAATAGTTTGGGAGGAACACACAACATCATGTGTGTTATGGCCAATAAAAAAATGATAAAATGTAAATGTTTGGGTGGTGATAGTTTAGGCAGACACTGTTTATTCTTTCTTATGATTTTGATGAAGATCAGACCACAGTTTATGACCAATTTAGGCAGAAATGTGATTAACTGTTATAGATCCCACCTCCCGAAAGTGCACATTGTCGTTGTGTCCTTGGGCAAGACACTTCACCCACATTGCCCCCAGTGTCTGCGTACATTGGTGTATGAATGGGTGGGTGGATCCTTGCTGTAAAGCGCTTTGAGTGCCTAATGTAGGTGGAAAAGCGCTATATAAGTTGAGACCATTTACCATTTACCATTACCATTTAGATTGGAGTTTTGTTTGATATACTGCAGGGGTGGTTGTACAGAGTGTATTTATACTTTATGACCTTTTTTTTTTTTAACAATTGGAACCGCCGCCTTAACATGGGGGAGGGGTTTGAGCACCCGAATGATCCTGGGAGCTCTGTCGGGGGCTTCATGCACCTGGTAGGGTCTCCCATGGCAAACAGATCATAGGTGACGGGTCAGACAAAGAGTGGTTTAGAAGCCCTTTATGAGAGACCAACAGAACCGTGAGGCCGTCCTTCTGTGGACCCATCACCTGCAGGGGGAGCCATAGAGGCTGGTGCAACGACCCGGCAACGGAGAAGTGGAGGATGGATGGATGGATGGATGGATGGATGGATGGTGTTGTTACACAGAGTAACTACTGAGTGTTCATTAATCATTGGTGTGCACTGTCCTAAATAAACAAATAAAGCGAAGTAAAGTAATAATAAGCAATGTTATCATTTTAAAAGAATATTCAATTTAATTCCAATTGCCTAAAAGCACAGGTGACAGATGGTGCTGGCTGAGGAAGAACACATTTTCACACCATAATTCTCTCCCCAGTATCGCCGACATGTTTACTATTATAAACTATTCATTGCACGTCACTTATTTGCATGAACTTAAGCCTGAACTCGCCGGAGCCCTGATAGGATAATTGCTGGTTGCGTTTCCGGTGGCTGCGCCGCGCTGGTGGAAACACGCAGAGGTGTGAACGCTCTGAATCATGTCCCTAATCACGGCCATTACTCACTGTGTCTGTGGCCCGGCCCCGACTCAAGCTGTCCACTCTCACTCCCGCTATATAGAGAGAGGCGCCGTCTGCCAATGCAACAGCCCACTGCTGTTTACAGCCAGGGGTTTAGGAAGCAAACACCTGCTTCACATTCACCAAACAATAAGGCTGAGCGGAAAGTTGTAAAGCAGGAACTGTGTAAAATGCAAACATCACACAAGCACTTTCTGAGCAGATTCTAAAGGATTTATAGAGATGAGCCTCAGCGCCAAGAGCAGCTTCAAAATATAAAGGTTTAGTGCTAACTACCTTTGAAAGGACTGTGTGTGTGAATCGAAAACAAACAATTAATACTTTCAATACTGACATTTGTTCAGAATCAATACCAAACGGAAAGAATCAATTCTAAGCAGCACTTAATGAAATGTATTTAATCCATATATAGCTCAGAACCTCTGGCCCCAAGATGATCTGGGGAGATTCTAGAATAGAACAGAAAGATACATTTAAAGTCCATTTTAAAATCAGTTCATTGCAGCAGATTCACCATCAGTAGAAAAGAAATGGCGCTGCGTTAGGGGTTAGGAGTTACTCAGCTCCTCATTCACAAGGTACAAAACCATTCCTACACAAGGAAGTCTGTATCTCTGCCCTGATGGAAGCTCAAAGTGGTGGGACAGCAGATGGATATCGTCATATATGATCTTAGACCATGAACCGCTTTACTGTGAGAGACAATTGTTTGTTGTGACTTTCACGACCGACCGGCTCTTTTGAACAGCTCAAACTGGATCTCCATTGTGAAAAGAGAACAATCTGTTTTTCCCCAGAACTCCCCCAAACACAATAACACAAGAATCAGCCCAACAACGGAGCAGGCGACGCAAGTGGAAGCTTTTTGCACTAAAGTGCAGTGATTTGTCCGACAGTTGCCGCCTCTTATTATTATTGTGGCGCCAGATTTTATTCACATTAACATGTTTTTCAAGGCGTCTCATTGTAATTTTAGATCATTTAAATAAAAAAGTGCCTTCTATCGATCACGTCTTACATATTGTGATTCATCTGGCTGGCGTTATTTATATTTTATATTCAAAAGAGCCAGTCTTTTGAGCGGCTCTTTGAAATGAACAGATCCCAAAGACAAAACTCAGCCATAAATCCCATCACTACTGTTTACAACTCTGCCCAGTTTTGCTTTTTGACAGTTCAATGGCCGGATCAAGAGACTATGTTTAATATCCTTACATTGTTTCCCTGGTTTACATTGCGCTGCCTCATGTTCTTCCTTTAGCATTATGTATAGGCTTTCATGAGCTCTATCAGGTCAAAGTAAAAACTTTATTCATGTTTGTCCGTGTCCCGACAGAAAGCGCTGTACAGCCGGTCCCGCTGTAGCACAGGGTCCATGTTAATACAGTCAACATTATCATTCAATGTGAAAGAATCGTCCAAAATTGTTCCGAAATACTTGAAAGTCCAATTGCTCCACTTCCTGTCTGTTTAAATGAACTGGGACGTAAAGTGGGTTTGACGGCTCCAGTTTGGTGAAGCACATTTATCTTTCACACACAACAGTGTCAAATCCCTGTTTTAGAAATTCAGCCTCCCAAACCCCCCAGTGGGATCATACATGGTGAACACAGTATTTGGAGAAAGTGATGCTTTACTTTGGGCAAATCTTTGGGATTTTCAGCCCCTGAACTTTTCGTTTCTGTGGGGTCTTCACAGTAACTTAACTATGGCATTTTATAAACCTCTGCTGCTCTGATGTCATTAAACAGCCATCATTTTCTACATATGTTTAGCCAATCAGAGTCAGCCCTCACATTGGAATTAAACTGAAAATGAGAAGGCTGATACATACACTATAACACAATAAAATGGTCTGGATGGAGTAGGACAAGATAATATGGACATAAAGCCTTGTTGGGTAGTTTGTAGATAAAGTTCGAGGAGGTGGTTCACAGTCTTTCAATCATTGCAGCAACACGAGCTATCGGAGATCAATTTTTCTCCACGTAATAACTGTAGAAGATGTCTCGATCATGAGCAAAGCGAGAGAGGATGAGGAGCATCTTCAAAGCGCTGTCATTATTATTAGGTCTTTAAACATACATCAGAACAGTTTGAGACGATCTTCAAAGCATTGTGCATTTACCCTAATGACGTCTGGAGCGAGATGTGTTTTTTCTTATGACGCTGCCGGTGCTGGAAGATTAAACGCCTTATCGCTGTAGAGTAGTAAAGACGTATTCCACAGCACTGCCCCGCTCCGCGCTCCTCTCGGTAATATTAGCGCCCGCTGTTGCCGTATATCGCCTTATCTTTCCACAGAGCGAGATTATCTGCCCGGGATCGATTCGTGCTGTTTTCCAAACGCAACAAGAAAAAAAAGAAACGACTTTCCCCCCCGCGGTGTCGAGTGGGGCATGGATTTCCAATGTGGCTTGATGTCGACCGTATGTTTCCGCATCGCAGCATAGGAATTAAAGTTAAAAGGACTTAATGCGGTTTAGAGGAGTTCTGACTATGGTTAATTATCAGAACTTGATCCTTTCAGTTGTTGCACTGCTCTTGAACTGAACATGCAGAGTAAAGGAGATCTGAGGGCTATAGAAACAGCAAAGCATGTATTTTTGTATTTCATTCAACCTTGTCTCTCATGGCACATCTAATTTTATACATTTTCCTTCAAATTTAGACTATGTGTAGAGTTTGCATGCCCTCCCCGTATCTGCATAGTTTTCCTCCAGGTACTCCGGTTTCCCCTATCACTAAAAATATGCAGAATTAGTTAATCCTCCGGCCCGGTATTTCTGACCAAGCTCCAAATCTGGAGATGGGTCCCCTCCAATGAGTCACTGCTCCTACAGGAGCCCCAGCGGCTCTGAGGATGGATCAAATAATACTAATACTAATGATGCATTAGTCTTAGCTTGCTACGTCTCGGCAAAGCCTTCCTCAGATCCTTTTTTTCTGAATGATCTTTAGTCTTTTTCTATTGCTATACAATATCGTGCATTATTCATTTACCCCATACTTGGTGATGGTAAGCGAAGCAACCAATCACTGACCACCACCAGTCACCCAGCCACCCAGTCACCCACTCACCCAGTCACCCAGTCACCCAGTCACCCAGTCACCCAGTCACCCAGCCACCCAGCCACCCACTCACCAAGCTTCCTGGTTTTTCCCAAACGGTCTCCCATCGAAGTACTGCCAGGCCCCTCCCTGCTTAGTGTCTGAGGTCGGACGAGATTGGGCATAGTTATGGGTAGTTGGTGGCCGCAAATACAGAGAACGAATTCCCCAACGGGGATTAATAACTTAACTTAACTTAATTACAGATACTTTCAGTCAAATATTATCCCAATACAAAATACTCAGTGAAATACTTAAGGGAAAGTACTGGAGTATTTGCTATTACTCAAAGCGAGAGACACTGAAACATTTGTTGTGCAAATTAGTCGGGGGAATGTGACAGTAACTCGGAAAGTAAAATACATCAACAAAAATACATCGATGAGGTTTTATCTCTTTAAAGGGAACAATCATTTGGTCCTGATTGTTTTGGATTCAAAGCTCAATAAATCCGGCCGGGAACTAGATATTAAAAAATCCCTCAGAAAAAAACAAAAAACGTCACAACAAGTGCACGTGTTGTTTGAATGCCGTTTGTGCTGCATCCATGACGTGTGCTGGAGAAACGCGACCTCGAGTTCAGACTGAAGTCGCTTTGTGAAAGATCAGATAGAACATTTAGGACGCACCAAGTGGCCTGGGTTGCACATTGGATCTGTGTCGTCCAGACTGTCATGAAAAGATCAGATACAGGTCACACGGGGGCAAAAACATCAATATTAAATGCCTGCAGTCAGAACCAAGCCTCACAATATATGCCCCTTCACACTGACAAGAAACTGTGAGAAAAGAGAAGCAAGTTTTGTCAGAGGTGCAGATGTTGAGGAGAATCTTTGAAATTCCAGAAAGCCGCATCACACACTCAGACAGCCGATGTCCAAGATATATTTATTAAATTGCTACGTCTCGGCAAAGCCTTCCTCAGATCCTTTTTTTCTGAATGGTCTGAAGAAAGCTTTATATGTTATATGCCCACAGCAGTGGTTCTCAACCTTTTGGAGCCGCGACCCCCATTATAACAGGTAAAGGGGTTCGTGACCCACCGCCCGGGTCACACCGTGAAAAATAGGAAAATTATCCTACATAATTCTCAAAAAACAAAGAAAAAAAACAAATGGCTGAAAAAAAATTCATCAAACTACGAACAAATAATGGCACTCTGGTAAAATAGCAAACACACGGCACGGTAGCGCAGCGGTTAGCGCCTCCACTTCACAGCTAGAAGGTCCCAGGTTGAGAACCGCTGGCCTACTGTATATATATGTTATTATTATTATCTCTAAACAGACAATTGCCCGACAATTGCTCTATCGCAACCAGGGTTTCCGTTAGCCGGCTGTAGCCGGCTTTTGGCCGGTTTGAAAAGCAAATGGCCGGCAAAAATAATTTCCATTGGCCAAATTGGCCGACAGTAAAAAAGTGAGAAAAAATAGAAAAATATATTAAACGTGTCACCTAAGTCAGTGACTAACATAACAAAGTGTTTTCGAGACAGGCCTAAATATTAAAAAAGGTTCAATATTTCTATCAAAAAAGTTTTGATTTACGCCTTTAGCCCGTTTTACAAAGCGCAGTCGAAGCGCCATCATCGCTGTCTGGATATGTAAACGCTTTTTCTTCGTGCTTCGTCACATTTTCCAAGAAAACTGCGAACTACAGGTACATTTACTTTTATATAAGTGTGTTAAGAACTCAGCAGCTAATACGTTTGATTAGGATATTCTTGAAACGCGCGTGTGTTCAGTCAGACAGACGCGCTGTCCCCTCTTCCTGGGAGAGTGACCGGGTTTGGAGGCGCTTCCCTCGGTCAGTCTGCACAGACGCCTCGGCTTAGTTACCGGTGTTCGGAGCCGCTCTAAAGCGCGGCAGAGCTGGGTCCGTTTTGAATCGCTCGAGACTGACTGTTGTGACTTTAGTGCTGTTGATTTGTCTCTCCACAATATTTCCGTGGTGAGGGACTTAATCACTATTTTACACCTGAAGCCAGGTAAAAGCGCGGAAGGGCATCTACAGCCCCGCCCTCGCTGAGCAGCTGGTCAGACCTGGATAAGGACAGCATGAGGGTCGTTGATATCGGCTACTTTCTGTCTGAGTTGAAGTGCATATGAGTGGTGTATATCAGCGTGACACCTGCTGCTCCACCGTCTCCACGCGCACAACTTCATGTTTGGATTTTCGCTGTTGCTACATTTTTCTCACGTCAGTCTTTTATTAGAAATAGCCGTGTTTTGGAATCCACTAAAGCACTCGTGTAGCTCTGTCTAAATGTAGATTGTTGATGATAATAAGCCACGTTCATTATGTATATATATTTTTAATGGCCGGTAATTCTTGCGAATGGCCGACATTTTACGACCCAGCCGGCCAAAGTGGCCGACAAAAAAAAAGTCTAGCGGAACCTCTGGTCGCAACCTAAACAATGCAAGACCCTGAGAAATCCATTTAGATCTGAGTGGAAGAAGAGCCCCTGACGCCATGGAAACAGCCTTCAGAGCGCCGATACAGCGGCGGAGAAACAAACGGCATCAAGGACTGAGCAGAAAAAACACACCACGCTGAACCGTTGTATTGTCATTTTGATGCTACTGAGACTTTGGATATTACAAAACCATGATTTCGCCGGCAATGTTGCTTCCTTTCACTGCCTGGAACAACAGTGACCTGACACTACAACTGTCACACTCCTCATCATCATACGTCGATTAGGACTTTGAATGAAACCATCGCTGCTGCATAAGCACCGCAGACGCAAAACTGACTTGATTTTGGGGATAATTTGTGTATGTGTTTCAGTGAGAGGCGCTGCGGGGCTGTTGCACTCAGAGTTTAATGAGGCTTGATCTAAATGTGCACAGAGAACAGAAATGTGACACAAACGTTCTGCGGATTCCAAGAAAAGCCCGTCTAGTTAGTTATGCAACAGTTCTGTAGCGCTAAAACCGAAAAAGAAAAAAAGTTTGAAACTTGAGCTAATTTCCAAATCGGTCCCGCGAAGTCCTCTGTGTTCAAGTCACTGAGAGACTTCAATGAAAGTGTTCAGTGGTTTGGAAGTGTGGTGCAGGAATCACGAGTCTTCAAAACTCATGACTAGACGAAGACTACAAAAAAGGCTAGAATGAACAAAGACAAATACAGCTAAAAAAGGAAAAACACACAAAAGATCTCATCATTTTATTCACTTTGCTGAATCAGTTTGTCAGATAGTCGATTCCTGCTCTAGTCACTGCAGCCCATTCTTAGATCAGACGTGTTAAAGGTCTGGTTTATCTCTGAAAGCCAAATATTTTCTTAGGTGGTACTTTGTCCAAATTTGACCAGACTTGAATATCTTGGTGTTTTAATGTTAAAAATGTTAGAATTATGCATTTTCCTCCCCCTACATGATCCTACAATGTCCTAATGTGAAGAATGAGCCCAGACCTGTTCACCAAAACTGCCTCTAAAATCCTGCACTGTCACTCAAAACGGTGTTACTTCGGGTCCGAATTGCTGTCATGCACGAGCTTAATATAGAAGGTGCAGTTACACGTATGACCTGAGGTGGCAGTGGTGAGCATAACATGGCTAACTTGCGTCTAGCCCCTTTAAGGACATGTACTCCACCCGTACTCTCACCTGCAGAGCCGTCAAAATCACCAGGGACCCTTCGCACCATCACACTTCAGGGAGGAGACTGCGGAATCTACGAGTCAGGTCCAGTCGACTGAAGAACTGTTTCATGCACAAGGCCATCAGGAAGCTGAACTCCCCATTCTCATGGTTTGACAGATAAAAAATCTTGAATCTTGCATTGTATTTTTACATAGTCATAATCCACTTTGTTCTATCTTACACATCTCAGGTTTGCCCAACAAAAACTGTAAAGCAGCTTTGAAAAGTGTTATATTACTTGTACTTTTCTACAAAAGACTACAAATAAATGAAAATACGAGCTCCACAAAACAGGATTTTGTACAACTGTCTTTGAAGCACAAGTAGCCAGTGTTTGGGAGTAACTACCTGTACACTTTGATTTAAGTATAAAGAATACAATCAAAGGAATACAGCACAGTACTCAATCATTCGATATAAGCTTCATATTTGCCAAGAAAGTTTTTGAATTCCTAATGTTGCAAAACAACGTGAATCCTAAGTATTCGGAATACAATACTCTGATTGGACAAAGTAATATGTTGCAAAATACAGTTTAAGACAAGTATTCTGTTGCATAAAAGCAGCTCACTGGGTAAAAAGGTTTGGAGATCCCGGCTCTAACTCCTGATGCCTGGAGCACATCCCTCAGTGAAACCCCTGAGCTGGTGAAGAAGCTGCTGGAGCCTGACTGATCATTAGTCATTGTTTCAGTTGTCAGCGACCAAATGGTGTCCAGAGAAACCGAGGCGCTTTACGGTTTTCTCTCACTCAGGGTAAGTTAACTCTGCCCTGGGAACAACAACAGCCACAAAGAAGAGTAAAGTGTGTTGTCCACAGACACAATGGTTTCTGACCAGAGAGATTCGAACCAGCAACCTCCCATTAGACGACAGCTGCTCCACCAAACTAAACATACATGACCACTTTAAAGCCCTATTCGCACGGGATTAGAAATAACTAGAGACCTCAGGTAAAGAGTTTATACACTGATGTCCTCTGAGTTTCTTTTCCTGAGCAAATCTGCCATGTCAGTAAACTGAGAGGTAATTCTGTGAACTCCGAGGTCCTCAGGGGATGGACATGTCGGAGTTTGGAAAGTTCGATTCCCACCAGGACGGGGCCTTTCTGCGTGGAGTTTGCATGTTCTCCCCTGCGTAGGTTTCCTCCGGATACTGTGGTTTCCCCTACCACTAGAAACATGCACAAAAGGCCAGGATGTGTGTGAGTGAATGCATGGGTCAGAGGGACCGTTGGCGCTTCTGTCAGTCTCCCCCAGGGGAAACTGAAGCTACACACCTAGTTTACCACCGAGTGCGGAGTGAATGTAAAGCACTTTGTGACCATGTCTGTGAAAGGCGCTGTATAAATTAAGATCTTCTTCATTTAAAAAAAAACATTAGAGATTAGACTGCAAGATTACAGAGGTTGTCGTGGCAACGTTAGACAGACCAACATGGAGGCTCTGAGGGAAAGTTTGGATGCTTTTGGTGCAAAGTTTAGACGGAGGAGACTGATTCAGAGCGAACAGATTAAAGGAGAAAGAGCTGTTCTATGAGAAGAGGAAAATTCCAGAGACGCTGAGGTCGTTCGTAAAGCTCATAAACAAACCTGAGAGTCAGCGCTCTGATCACGCATGAATGAAATACTCGTTCAATGTCGTTATATACACATTATTTCCGGAAAAAAGTTGGTAAAAAACTGAATTACTGACATTGCTGACATTGCTGCTGTCAGAACTGCTGCAGCTCTACTGTCCTTCCAGAGCTCTGAGCGTGTGTCCAGAGGTGACCGAGCCTTCTCAGTGGCGGCCCCTAAACTTCGGAACAGCCTTCCTCTACATGTGCGCTCGGCTCAGTCTGTAGAGGAGTTTAAAACCAAATTAAAAACTCATCTTTTTGCTTTGGCCTTCGGTTCCATGTAGACAAGACACAGTTTGTGCCTTTATATATTACCTGCGTTTAACTTTTATTGTGTTTATTGTACATATTGTTACTGTTCTTGTACTTTGCACTTTGGTCGACTATGGTTGTTTTAAATATGCTTTATAAATAAAATTGACATTGACATTGACATCCCATAAACATTACCTGAGGTCCTGGGGTACTTCCAGTTTTACCGACATCCACATGTAATTCTAATCCCGTGTGATTATCCCGGCACAGAAAGGACAAACATGTGACGCCTGAACTTCATTCACATCATTTATTTCAGTTCACATGGCGCTTTTCTCACACTATGCGTCAGTGTACACGAACACAGAGGGCAAGAGGAGATAAGTGTCTTGCCCAAGGACACGACAATAGTACGCAGCGGTGCGAGCCAAGATTAAACTGGCAAATCAGTGATATTTAATCTAAAAAATGTCACTGATTTTGAGGGGGGGGGGGGTTTAACGGAGGTAGAATCCTGTCACTGTGTGCACCAGTGATCGTCTTTAATATTTCTGATTATTCATCCACGCCGCTCTGTAAATGTTTATCTATTAAAGCCACATTAGTCAGAGCGCGCAGATGGCACCGCCTCCTCTGACAGCACAAGACGGATACGGCCGCCGGGGCAACCGACCGGCTTCACTCAACGCCGTAACGCACAAATGATGAGTGTCTTGGCGAAGTTTTGAAGCTTCTTTTTTTTTTAAATTATTTTCTGAGATCCATACTCTTTTCATCATTAGACCATCCTAAAGTAAAGACATAATGATGGATAGTGTTTCATGGGATTTTAGGGGAGCGTCATATTGTTGTGTGTATAAAGTTGGAGCCTTGTTGAAAAAGAGACAACAGATCCAAGCAGAATTTAACTGTGCCCTAATATTGCATCCAAATGAAGGGAAAATCAAGCCACAGTTTTACATTATTAGCTTAGTTCATGTAAAACTGGGCAAAAAATGTTTCTTTATCGGTTTCTAGAGGCGGGTGCCAGGATGAAGCTCAGATAATGGAAACATTTATGCAAAAACTTGTCTCACAAACATAACAATAACCCTCAAAAACAATAAATGTGCTGTTCTGTTATTAGTCAAATTACAGTGCCCTTGGCTTTGCACAATTACAGCAGATTTACGCGGTGGCATTGTTTCATTAAAGGGACTATAGAGAGTTTAAAAATGCTAAAATTATGTATTTTCCTCCCCCTACATCTTCCAGCCATGTCCTAATGTGTAGAATGAGCCCTATTCACCACAACTGCCTCTAAAATCCTGCACTGTCACTCACAAAGGTGTCGGGTCTGAATTGCCGTCATGCACGAGCTTAATATAAAAGATGCAGTTACACGTATGACCTGAGGTGGCAGTAGTGAGTATAAAATGGCTAACTTGCATCCAGCCCCTTTAAGCTTCTCCTAGGACTGTGCAATTAGTCAAAATTAAATTACGATTTCGATTATTACACTTACTACAACTTTTTTTTTTTTTGCAAAGCAGACTTCTATTATTTCAGGCCGCTGGGATTTTCATGTGCCATGGCTCATGCTTTTGCCTGACATAAAAACAAACAGCGCTGAGTGATGATGTCATCAGGCTGCGCGGGTGTGTGGGCTGGCCAGCAGGGGGCAGGTGTGAAACAGAGACCTCTCCTCAATTGAGGCAAACTTGAAATCATTTGTACTTTTATGACTCTTCAGAAAACAGAAAACATTCAGCATAGTTTTTTGATTAATAAATAAATAAAATAAAGATAGACTGTTTTTTTATTGAAATCAAATAATCGTGATTTCAATAATGGTGATTATTATTTTTTCAATAATGGAGCAGCCCGAGCTTCTGCAATGTACAACGATCCAGATTCAGATTCATTACTCCAAACAGATTTCTAACATTCCCATTCTTCACAGGGATGAGCTGATCAAGACAACTTTCAGGGAGAAATACAGTCACATATAAGCAACAAGCTGCTAGTTTAAGATCGATAAAAAGGCTCGATAGATGCAGAGTCAGAGGTCAGGTGGTGCTTTTACAACTATACTGAAGGACATAGAGTAATAGTGACTTACACTTGCTTTTCAAGCCTGTGAAGTTTCTCAAAGCACCACCCTACGGTCATTACTCATTCCCGCCATACTCAGCGGTGGCAGCCACAGGCCATTGGAGTGACCAGGGGTGTCCAAACTTTTAACTGGCCCGCTGCAAATTCTAATTATATACAGTGCAGGGCAAAAGTTTGGGAACGCTTTTTTTTATGTATTTATGTAAAACTGTTCCTATGGTAGATTCACACCGAAGTCGTTCATTTATGAGTGAACACATACAGATGGCAGAGAAAAAGAAACGCAAGATTTCTAGCCTTGCCAAGTGATGTTTACTCTGGGGACCGCCAATTCATTTTCTCGTAGGAGAGGTGTGGTTTACGATCGCCCATAGCCGTTTATTGGGTGCTACAAATGTTTATCATGTGTCTGGACGGAGCCAAAGCCAATCGCATCAATGGTATCCGATGGCGTATGACGTACCTGCTGTGAACTTTCGAGCTAAACTATTTAAAGTAGTACTAAGTAACTTGTTTACCTTAATAAATACTATCCGTAGTCCCTCTGGGGGTAATACAAATGTTAATGGGAGGATTAGAGGGTCTTTCTTGACTGCCACCGGACCGGAGCCACCAATACACACTAATAGAATCATGAAGAAGAAGCTAACAGGCTAACGGGCAAATCTAACTGTGGGCCGATTGTACTTGTTATGATTGTATCGAACGTGGGACCTTCCAGCTGTGAAGCACGAGCGCTAACAGCTGCACCACCGCGCCGCAATGGATTAATACACTGTGCCAAACGTACCCCTCTGCTCGGTGGAGTTTCGAGATTATGAATGCTGCAATGTTTTGTGTCTGTTGCATTAAGAATACTATTTTTTAGCATCAAAGTGGACATATGCAAAATCCACTGTCTCGAGCTTCATACCATCAAACGTTCCCGCGTCAGAGACAGACCTGGAGTAATATTTCACCAGCCTGGCCAGAATGCACGCTTCTGCTATTCTTCACAAAGGCGTATCTGGGATCAGGGGTGATTTCTTTGAATTCATCTAGACGGTCTTGATGCAAAAAGCAGGAGTGGACGTTCTGTTCTTCCCAGATTCAGCTGCCAAATCATCTGTCCTCCACATGAATAAAGCCAGTTATCCAACATTATATGAGCTTCTTCTGCTCCTCAAAGTGTGTTTATCTGTGAAGTTATTCCCACAGCTGCCAGCAGGAGGAGCCCTAATCAAAGTCTCCTCGAGCTCTAGCACCTGTTTTTCATTTCATTTCATAATATAAAAGTATGAATGCTGAGGCTCCACAAGATGATGACAGTTATAGAGTATGGCAGGATGATGATATAGACTTTGGGCCCAGTGGGGGCAGCGGGGGTCCTCCACAGCAGCTCCACGGGGTCCCCGAACAGCCCACAACCTCTGCTCCTCTGAGTATCAATTAAACACACTTATATCATGAACGCAGCACGTATCCGCTGCTTTAAATATGTCCCTGAACGCAGCATGGATCTATAGCTTTACATAAGGCCGGCTGCGTCCGCACACAGGGAGCGGAGCAGAAGAGTCCCTCGGTGTCCGAGCCGGCGCTAATGAACCTCGCGGACTGACTACGTTCGTCTTTAAGATCACGAGACAGGCAGTAACTACAGATGTTTTTCTTTTGGTTTGCTTTGACTTGAACCAAAGTCTTTTTTTTCATGTTATTGCCCTGATATTACACAAAGCTAACATGTTGGCTAACAGCAGAGGGAGATGATGGACATTTTCTGCCTCAAAACAACTTATTTGACCATTTTGAAGACTGACAAAGCTAAAATAGCACAAAGTTAGTCACTATCACTAAATACGTTTATAATTGTTGGCGATTATAAACGTATTTGCGCCAATAAAACAAGTATCGATAGGACATTGCAATGCTTGTCTTGTCATCACAGTATCAGGAGATTGCACCCTCTGCTGGTGGTTTGCACATCTACATTCAATAACATCTTGCAAGAGGTATATTCCAAACACATTCTAGTTACACTAAAATACAAGACTGTCCAGCCAGAATACACAATGTTCCTATTCTTTACAAAGTTGTACAGTACATCTTGGATCAGTGGTGATTTCTTTGAATTCCCAATGGGGTCTTAGTTACAGAATACCTGCCATAACATGTATCACGTAACATATTCTGTTACTCCAGCCAGAGTACTGTATTCTGAATACGTAGAATGCTTTCATGTTGATCTACATAATATTCATGCAGAAAACAGCGTATGATGAAAAACATCCAGTTACACTTTGCCTGTAATGAACTTATTTACCACAAATAATGAATGCAAAAAAGCACTTTGGGAATGCCCAGAGTGAAACTTTTCCCTGGCGGTATTGATCTTTTCTTTCTTATAGTCATGAACATGAAACTGAAATGTAACATACACTGCGTTCCAAATTATTATGCAAATGACATTTTTCTAAGATTTTCTAAATTGTCAACTCAAATGAGAGTCAGCATAATTTTTAAGTCTTTAACTGGTAGAGGATCATTTAAATGTGGTGGAAAAAAATTCCTAGTGATAACAGTATTTTTTTCAAAAATAAATACAGTAAAAACCTCAAAATCCACTGTTCCAAGTTATTATGCAACTCATCGTTTCAATACATTTTAAAGCTTGTAATTAACTGAAAATGGTCATTTGTTGTATTTGTAGCATTAGGAGGTCATATTTACTGAAATCAAAAGCTATTTCAATCAAAAAAAATATGAACAGGTCAAGTTATATTTTAACATAGGAGCCCTTCTGTGATAGCAGCTTTAAAATGCTTAAATCCATTAAAATTGTAAGTTTTTGGACAGTTTCTGCTTGGATTTGTTTGCAGGATGTCAGAATAACCTCCCAGAGCTGCCGTTTGGATGAAAACTGCCTCCCACCCTCATAGAAGTTTTTTTTGTTGAGGCTCCAAATGTTCTCTACAGGGTTGAGGTCAGGGAAAGAGGGGGTCCACATCATGAGTTTCTCTCCTTTTTTGCCCATAGCAGCCATTGATGCAGAGGTATTCTTTACAGCAGGACATGGTGCGTTGTCATGCATGAAGAGGATTTTGTTAGGGAAACACGGCTCTTCTTTTTGTAGCAGAGAAGACAGTGGTCAGTCAGAAACTCCATATATTTTTCAAAGGTCATTTTCACACCTTCAGGGAGCCTAAAAGGGCCTAATGGGGCCGACCAGCTCTCTGACCATGATTCTGACCCAAAACATGACTCCGCCACCTCCTTACTGACGTCACAGCCTTGTTGGGACATTGGGGCCATTCACCAACCATTCACTACTCCATTGAGTTGACCATCCAGGGCTACACGGCCTCATCAGTGAACAAGACTGTTTGAAAATGAGTCCTCATGTATTTTTGAGCCACTGCAGCCGTTTCTGTTCATCAGCATTCAATTAACTGTTTAGGGGAGGCCCGGATAGAAGGTTTATGCACAACTGCAGCCTCTGGAGGGTCCTACACCTCGATGTTTGGGAGACTCCAGAGGCACCAGCAGCTTCAAATACCTGTATGCTGCTTTGTGGCATCTGTTCTCCTAATCTGATGTGTTTTTTTTGGCAGAAACCGTCCATATTGTGCCATTATCTGCACAAAATGGAGTGGGCTCTGAATCATCCACAAATCTCTTATCAGTATGATGATTACACTTCATTTTTTATGAAATATCGAAGTTTTTCATACCTAGACCAAGGCATTCAACTATTTCACGCTTTTCATCAGCAGAAAGTCCCCTTTTCTTTCCCATATTGCTTAAAAACGATGATCTGCATAATAAAGTGGAACACCCTTTTTCAGTAGTTTTTCCCTTAACTGGGCTTAACCTGAAAACTAATCATCCCAGGTCTCTGAGATTTATGTCAGTGATTCATAGAGCCCCAAGACACGATACCATCCATGAGTTTCATTATTATTATTTTTTTTTTTACCTTTTTGACACAAAAATCCAATTTGCATAATAATTTGGAACGCAGTGTAATGATTGAGTACTGCAATGCATTCCTTTGATTTTAGGAAAGAAGCTACATTCTAAATACCCTAAAATGAAAGACTAACTGTGCCAGAATACTGGTACTCAAAATGAGCATGTATTCAGTTACTACTCAACACTGGGCATGACTGAGAAGCATATTAACCAATCAGAGATGTCGCCGGGAAAATAAGGAGGTAAGTGGTTTTATGATGCACCAGCCAGAAGAGCGGAGACAAATGTGAACGTTCTATATCGTTTTAGCCAGAAAAAAAACAAAGAGTCATGAGCAACTGTTCAGATTTTTAGCCTAGGAGAATTCAACACAAATGCGCAACAGCTGTTTCAATCACTGTACGTCCAAAACTTTGGATAGACGGCAACAAGAAGAAAACCCCCTTGAAGATGAAGCATCAACGTCTACATAAGTACAAGTACATTTAAGAACATATTTTACTCTTGGTTAAGTCGGTCTCCCTCTGTGATTGGATGGCTATAAAACATTTTCGATATTGGATTGGCTGTTTGCAAAGAACCAGACAGTCCTGCTTTTGAACAGATCCAAAAAAAGCAGGAGTGGACGGCTGGCCAAGGCAAACCAAACACCAAAACTGTAACTTGGTGTCACCACTTTGCACTTTTGTCGAAAGCTGTCCTCCATTTTGGATGTTCAAAATTAAAATCTATATTTTTGCATCGCACATTTCATATCAAAAGACGACTCAATTTGCCTCACAGCAACATTTACAAATTAAAAGCAGACCATTTTCGAGACTCCAACCAGACTCCCTTGTAGGCATGTTAACCTCCACTACTACATCAGAAGGACAACACTCTACCACACTGTAACTATAATTCAGTGTCTTGTTTGTGGGACGTTGATGAATTGACCCGGCTCTTGTATTACAATGCTCCGGCTCCTGCTGCTTTTACCCAGTTCTGACCTCTCTCCTCTCTTTCATCTACTTGCCCCTATTAGATTGCTCCCCGCCGCCTTCATCTCTCTCTCGCTCTCTCTCCTTCCTTTCCCGTTCCTCCTGGTGTGGGCCATCAGAAGTCATTATGTGGCCCGCTCTGATTCATGGCTCGGGCCTGCATCACTGGAGTGCTTGGCGACGTGCCGATAAATCTCACTCCAACAACGCACACACGTATACAGGCTGGCTGCAGACATACTGGCTCACGGCTGGGTCCTATAGTCTGCATTACGTAGGGAGCAACTGAAGCCATAGTGAAAATAAAATAAGGAGAAATAAAATGTAAGTGTTAAGACTGCTTTTGCTTCTGGATTCTCCACGCACGAGGCTGCCAGCGTTTGAAGCCAATGCCAGCAGCTATGGGCAAATGCAGGCTCTATATTTGTTGTTAATGAGTCGCCAAAATACATATTTCAGTCAAAATGTTAGTCAGAGCCGTGCATTGTTGCTGTAATAGTAATTTTGTAGCCAACCAATGCTAGATCTTTTCATAAAGCCAACGTTTTGTGTAACCAAGCCACTTCATCGAGGTCAGGCTTAGCAGTGAGTATTATATTATTACAAAATACCACATGGGCTGACACCACATGCTTGTACTCGTACTCATTAATGAGGTCCCGATACCAGAAGCCGATACTACCTGCTGTGTGGTCGGTGCTCCTACAGGACGCAGCTCCACTGAGGAGAGAAAATAGCAACAAACTGGAGAATTCTTTAGTGTAAATCCCACATAGAGCTGACTTTATGACAGACGACACTCACTAAATCAGAGTCTGTGCTGGATTTAACCAGAGCTTAATGTTGTTAGTGCTGCAGCGTGGAGTCTGCAGTGTTTACAAGATAGAGGCTAATATTGCTTGCTTGCTAACTAGCTGCTAACTCGCGGCTTAAACCGTTCAACAACAAGTTCAGGTCTTTAAATTTGAGTCTAGTTTTAGTCGACTATAATTGCAAGTACATTTAGTCGACTTTGCATTTATAATATTCCTTATGATGATATTTAATCAGTTCCTCTGCTTCATGGAGCTGCTCCACATGAACAAAGCTCAGAGCTGCTCCTTTGAGAATTTACATGATCTGAGGCTCTTTCAGTCCGTCAATAGAAGTTTGGATGATTTTAGTCTCTCCTTTTCATTTTTATTCAGTCTTATTTTAGTCGACTAAAATATCTGGACATTTTAGTAATAGTTTTAGTCTCGTGAGAAACGTATTCATCTGAAAAACTAACCCAGCGGCTAAAAAGTCCTCAGAAAATCCAAAATAAAGAGATACAGCATGTCCATATTGAGCCAAAATGAGCTGCAGAAAAACAATCCAAATGCTGTTGCTACTGGATAAGTTAAACTATAAACACATGAGAAAATCCACACGGAGCTGAAGTAAAGACAAAAAGAGAAAATTTATCTGCACTAATAAGTAACATCTCAATACTATTGTTGAATAAAAATAGATAAATGAATAAAGCACAATCATTGAGGAGCTTTTGGACATGAGCTGTTCTGTCTATGAAGGACAGTGCAATAAAACAATTAAATATTCAGAATATTGACTGAAAAAAATAAAATGGCATCTGCTCAATTCTGATATAACTTCTCTTAAAAGTGTCGCCTGCTTTACTCAAGGAAATGTAAATGAGTAAATTAACTCATTACTCATTCTTAAGATTTGCAAACATTTCGTCAAACAGAGGAGAGAGAATTGGACAAAACTGGCAACGTTTGAGCAAGAGATACATGTGCCAAAACAGACACTGAATCTGTGGTTTTTCAACTGTGTGGAAGGAAGAACAAATCTCCGACTCTAAGTAAAAACGCTTTAGGCGATTTGTGTCGTGTGAAAAGTGCAGCACAAATAAACTTCCACTCACTTCCAATTGGTGGGTCGAGGAACCGTTTTCAGTGGGTCGCGAGCCTTTCCCCGCGGACATTTTTTTCTGTCTGTTACAGGGTTTATACAGGCAGAGGCAAGTCGGATTTAATGATTTTTTTTAATGCAATTTTTACTGCCGAAATACGAGAATCTGAATGCCACAAATGCAGCTGCAAGATTGTTAACGCAGACAAAGAGAGTTGAGTTTACAATCCAATTAAAAATCCTGCTCCTCACATTTAAAGCCATAAAGGGTTTGGCTCCGATCTCCTGGGCTCGATCGTTCTGGATCAGCCAACCAGAGACTCCGCTCTCAAAACTCAGGGCGACTAGTGATTCCTCGAGTCTCCGGAATCACTGTTGGAGGTAAAGCCTTTCCCTCCAAGCTCCAGTTTTAAGGAATAAACTCCCAGCTCATCTTAGAGAAGCAAACACAGTCTCTACATTAACGCTAGGCTCAAAACGTACCTCTGAGAATCAGCTTATGATCAGGTCAGTTAGGTAAAGCTCCAACCCACAGCCTGAAGTAAAGCTACCATAGGAGGAACAATGCTGCGTCTGAGCGCTGTCCTCTACTTCTTCTTACTGCAGACTTTGTCTTAAATAGGGTACAATGTTTCTTTTATCTGAAGTCTGCTCATTTCTATCCACATGGTGTCCCCTGTCCCACTCCCTGTGTTTCAGATGGTGGGTCGTTGGTGTCGTGATCTTCAGCCCTGTCCACAGAGGGACGGAGGAACAAAGGAACCTCTGCCTACAGGGGCTGGACAAGAAGAACTGAACAAGGTCTGGATGTTTTTCTGTGGTCTTGGTCCTTCTGCAGAGGGTCTCCCATCAGCCCTGAGTCTATCTATACAAAACAATTGAGGCATATTTTATTTCTTAGGATTAGGAAACCTTCGGAAACACATCAAACAGAGGAAAAATAATAGGACAAAACGGGAAACTTTTGAGCAAAGAAATGTGGTCAATTTCAGCCAAAACTGCAGCTGAAACACAAGTTTGTTGATACCTTTAAATGGAAACCCTGTGTTACAATGACTGTTAACTTTAGCTTGATTTAATCATGGATCTTAGCTTTTTAGGTGTATCTAGAAGTAGAAGTAGAAGAAGTAGTAGAAGAAGTAGTAGAGGAAGTAGTAGTAGAAGAAGTAGAAGAAGTAGAAGAAGCAGAAGAAGTAGAAGTAGAAGAAGAAGAAGAAGAAGAAGTAGAAGAAGTAGAAGAAGAAGCAGAAGAAGCAGAAGAAGTAGAAGAAGTAGAAGAAGCAGAAGAAGTAGAAGTAGAAGAAGAAGAAGAAGTAGAAGAAGAAGTAGAAGAAGTAGTAGAAGAAGTAGAAGAAGAAGTAGAAGAAGTAGAAGTAGAAGTAGAGGTAGAGGTAGAGGTAGAAGTAGAAGTAGAAGAAGAAGAAGAAGTAGAAGAAGCAGAAAAAGTAGAATAAGTAGAAGAAGAAGTAGAAGTAGAAGTAGAGGTAGAAGAAGAAGAAGAAAAAGTAGAAGAAGTAGAAGAAGTAGAAGAAGTAGAAGAAGTAGAAGTAGAAGTAGAAGTAGAAGTAGAGGTAGAGGTAGAGGAAGAAGAAGAAGAAGAAGAAGAAGAAGAAGAAGAAGAAGAAGAAGAAGAAGAAGAAGAAGAAGAAGAAGAAGAAGAAGAAGAAGAAGAAGAAGAAGAAGAAGAAGAAGAAGAAGAAGAAGAAGAAGAAGAAGAAGAAGAAGAAGAAGAAGATCTTATTCTCAATCTATCTGAATCTTATTCATCAATATCCTCCCTGCGTGACCAGTTCAGAACCACTGTTTTCATCATTGTGGTATTTCTGATGAACTAATACACTAAAATAATTACATTACATTACATTACATTTTAATTTAAAGCTTGTTTGAATCCAATTTAATGCTTTTTAATGACATTTAAGGCCTTGATTTTGGCTGAATTCATTTCTAAACTGCCCCCCATAAGCATCGTTTGGTATCACTGACATGTTTGTTCATGTTTTGAGCAGCAGCAAACACGCAGGCACTGAAATTACATCCAGATCAACGTTTATTGAGTTTTTTGTTTTATTCTGTTGGACAAAAGTTGGAAGGCAACAACAGACAGGAGGTCCCTGCTCAGCCTGAAGGATTCTCTCTAAACCCTGCAGCATATGTTCAAATCAATATCCTGCACCGCGTGAACTTGGACGGACTACACCGGGCAGATGGAAGTGTGTGTCTGTTAGCTTAGCATAGCAAACGATACACAGTCCGCGAGCAGCATCTCCGATCACTGTAAGGGTAACATGGATGCGGTGAGATGTTGTGAGAACCTGGTGTGGAGGTAGAACAAGGCCAGGTTAAGGTTAGGGAAAAACAACAGGGCTTTGGTGTTAGCAGACAATAGCCTGCTGTCTTTCTCTAAACTTAACCCGACTTTTCTGACCCTAAGCCCAAACCGAACCCGGCAGCAGAGGATGGACATGGATGGCAGAGTGATGGGGCTAAACATATACAACGCGCTTTTACAAAATTAACATTAACAGTCAATAAGCAGTTCAAGAAACACATTAGCAAATCAAGAGTGTTTGTGCAGTGTGGCTCGAGCAGGGACCTCCATGTGGCTGCAGGGGAAAAACATGAACAGAACTTTATTCTTTCATTACATTATGTTATTCTGGCTGCTCTCTTTTACATAGGACAGTGAACCAGCCGTATTGTGATTTTTTTTTAATTTTTTTTACAATGGATGGATCTTGTTTAGTTTTAGAATAAATTGTTTATTAGTGGAAAAATCGGTAAAAATTTGAATTTTCTTGTTTCTTTTTTAATTGAAAACTCATTAAATCATGCTTAGGATTTACACTGCAGAAAATAATTAACTGAAGTTGAAATGTCTCAATTTGAGTTTAATAATCCTAATTTGAGTTGTTTTGACTGGTTAAAATGTAGTCAGGTATTTGACCTCGATTATTTGACTTGTTCTGAGATGTTTTGACTCGTTTCAATACATTTTGTCTTTATTTCAGGTAATTTTCGTTGCCATTGGGGTCTTATCCCACTGGCAGTTTTACTTTCTTATTTCAAGAGAAATCTACCTTAGATCTGGTCTGAAAAATATAACTATAGCAAAGAATACTCAGTCAGATCAGGATCAAAAGTCTAAATGAATGAAAATACATTTCCTCAGTTCAAGTCATTTAAGCCAATGCTTGAAAAAGGCATTTTACGAAAATGGCTCTTTACAATTTCCCAAATAAATTGAATCAATGTCATCTTTTAAGGTGAAAGGTTTCCAGGTGAAAGTGTTTATGTTAAGAGACCAATATGACTCAAAACCTGAACATCTGAAACAATTTCTCGTGCCTGTATGTCACATTGTCTCCTCTTCATTGAAGCTGGTCAAAGCCTGGTGTTTGTTCTTCTAAAACATACATCTTTCTGACGCATATGGGCCCTGAGAACCTCAGGGAGGGGTCTCCGGTGGTTTCCAGAGTCAATAATAAACACGGTGAGGCTGCGTTTCAGTTTCATGCAGCAAAAATCCGGAACAGTCTTCATGAGGATGTGAGACAGGCCTCAACCCTGACAATGTTCAAATCTGGGCTGAAAACAGTTCTTTTTGCCCGTGAATATGACAACTGAAAGTATTTTATCTGCATATCGTTTCCCCACTTAAAACATGTACAATGGTGTCCCCTCTGGGTCCAGGACACAACAGCAAAAGAGATTCTAACTCTCAATCGGACTTTCTTGGTTAAATTAAGGTCAAATATGGAATCTCTGCTAAAACCATGTTCTTCCTGCTTAAGTTTGGGGCTGGAAAATTCCACATTAACCGAATTACGCCACATGTTTATTGATTCACGCTGCAATAAACTGTACAACACCTGCAGTTCAGACCTTCAAAGGTTTACAATCAGTGCATAAACAGACAAAAAACCCAGCAACAGACTGTGCTTCTCGATTGGCCTCAAAGGGACATAACTGCTGACGGGACATAAACACCCAAAAAGCAAGTGCCGTAATATTCCCTTTTCATAGCTATAAAAACCCAACGTCTGAAAACCCCTCGAGCACCGGGGGTTGTAAAGCACAAAATTACCAGTGTAACCAAAAAGCTTTTAGCATCTGCTTCATCGGGGGAGAGTCGTTTCCAAATGTAACCACCTTCGTCAGCAGCGGAGGAGGAGGAGGTCTGGTTCAGAAGTGCGTCTTGAACTTTTCCTCCACCGCGTTGCACCAGGAATTTACGACAGTAATTTCTATATTTTCACACAATCAACTAAAAGCACGGAGCTGGTGAGGAGCTACTCGAAATAATGCGTGATAGCGATAAACAAGTCAAAAACGGCGAAACACCCCCCCGGGCTGCAGAAGTGTGAGAAGTGGCCGAGAGGAGAGGCACTATTCTTAATGAAAGTCTGCTCCTTTTTTATCGCTCTTCATCCCTAATTTTAAAGAAACAAAACACTGAGGGTGCACGGGGGTGAATCAACAGATGCTGCGAGCAAATCAAACTCTGAAGTGAAGACCATTTGAGTCTCCAAAGGTGTTAAGGACTTTCAAACAACTTCTTCAATGACTTTTTCAGCAAAGTTGTTCACCCACCGAGACTGAGAGCTGTTTACAAATGGCCGCATCTTTGGTTTGTTTTCAGCCAAGGCTTCACCGTGAAGATTGGAAACGAAGACATGGCCTTGTGTTCAGTGGGGAATGACCAACAGCTTTGGGACTTTGTAAGAAAAGGCAGATCGACCAAATGAAGTCCTAAAGCCAGAACGTACAGCTGTGACTGATGGAACCTCCTGTGACTGCTCCCATGATGAATGAAGCTCCAAAAAAAGTCATTTCAGACATAGGAGGTCCATTGTTTCTCTTCCAAACTCCTCTACTCTTCATCCCTAAATTTAAAGAAACAAAACACCGAGGGTGCACGGGGGTGAATCAACAGATGCTGCGAGCAAATCAAACTCTGAAGTGAAGACCATTTGAGTCTCGAAAGGTCTTAAGGACTTTCAAACAACTTCTTCAATGACTTCCCCAGCAAAGTTGTTCACCCACAGAGACTGAGAGCTGTTTACAAATGGCCACATCTTTGGTTTGTTTACAGCCAAGGCTTCACCGTGAAGATTGGAAACGAACACATGGCCTTACGCTCAGTGGGGAATGAGCTTTGGGACTTTGTAAGAAAAGGCAGATTGACCAAATGAAGTCCAGATCGTACAGTTGTGATTGATGGAACCTCCTGTGACCGCTTCCATGATGAATGAAGCTCCAAAAAAGGTCATTTCAGACATAGGAGGTCCATTGTTTCTCTTCCAAACTCCTCTACCTTCCGAAACTGCTGCCACTACTTGATGCGACTGTCCTGATGGTACGTCATGTGCCCGGTTTGTCGACCATGCAGCGCCCGTCCCTGAGTGAGTTATAGACGCAGCCGGCGGAGTGTGTAGGACCTGCTAACCTCTCCCAGTCCATGCATCATCCTCACACCAGCGCCTCCGCAAGTGTCCGCCATCGTTGGTCTGTCCCTTTATCTTCACTAGATGGAGCCAATCTGTTCCACTTCATTGAGGTTTAACAAGAGCTGGTTTAACAAGAGCTGGTTTGAGGTAAATGCCGTTTAACCAGGACTTAACAATAGGCTCCAAGTCAGCACGGCGACTAAAAACTAATCAATAGTTTTTCTTATATAAGGACTAAATTTGAACTTTTTTGTTGTTGTTACGGTCCAAACTCACTCCTAATTTTTCCAATGCATTTCTAGCATCCCAACTCGTACCGGGATGAGTTAAAAGCACATTTCACAGCTTTCAGGCAGCAACGCTAAAAACATAATAATTGGATGGAGAGTTCACAATTGTTTTTCCCCCACAAATGTTTGCTTTTAAGGTGCAGGGGAATAGGGAAACTATAAAATATATTGCCATTTTTTTTCTTATTTTATCTTTTCATATAAAAAATATGGTCTTTTATGCCTTAAAATAGCCACAATTTCCTAAAAATCTGAATAATTGGTCGAGCTGGGTTTAAACAGTTCCAAAAAAAAAAAAATCTATGAGAATTGAAATTTTCGCCAAAAAGTGTCGTCTTTTGGAATTCTAAACCCATTAAAGGAACAGGCCACCGTTTCTAAATACTGAGTCCCGCAAAATGACCAAAGATGTTGTTAGCATTTGTCCTCTCCCAGTATATTCCTATAGCTCCAAATGGTTTGACGTTAGAAGCGACCAAGCACTTCCACAGGCACACAGACCAGACAGGTACGTATCAACTCGTCTAAGCTCAGATAAGAACACATCTCAGTACAGAAAAACTTTGGCCTGTTCCTTTAAAGCAGAACTAGGTAACTCATGCCCCTAGAGGCCATAAGCGCCACTGCAGGTGTCATAGCATGTTCTCATCCAATTACACAATGGAGATCATTTTTTTCACTCAAACTTGGCTGTAAATACTGTTTAAGTGGCGCTAGCCTGCAGTTAGCTGTACCCGTTAGTTAGCTTAGTTAGCTTCTTCTGATCGTGATTCTATTAGTGTGTATTGCACCTCCGACCCGGAGACAGGAAAGTTGCAATTGTGGTTTTCTGGCCAGAGACACCAATCATCCCAATAACACTTGTATTACCCCCAGAGGGACTATGGAAAGGATTTATTGAGGTTAACAAGTTACTTAGTTCTTCTTTAAATGTATAGTTTTATTTTATTTTGTTGATGTATTAGTTACAATGACTTTTTCAGAGGGGATGTTGGATATCGTTTAAAAAACTGTGTTGTTTATTAGTGAACAAATCTATACACATTTAAATGCTGCCTTGTTTCTTGATATTCAATACTCAACAAATCAGGCTAGGAATTAGATATTAAAATATGCCTCTGAAAACACAAAATATTGTTAAGTCCAAGGCTAGAAATGTGAAGTCTGCAGGTGCTTCTGAGAAAATGGCCCTTAAAACTACAATTTACCAGATAAATCTATAGAGAAACATTCCAAAAAATGGAAAAAATGTAGTGTCTCTCCTTGAAGTACACTGCCTGAGAGACAAAAAAAAGGTCACATGATCTAATATTTGGTTGGAATGTCTTTAGCTTTGATTACAGCTGGGGCAATGCTTCTGCAGTGTCAAAAGATCCATTCATTTTCCCACCAAGATCTTGTATTGACGATGGGAGAGTGTGACCGCTGTGAAAAGCCTTCTCCAGCACAACCCAAAGACTCTTAATGGAGTTAAGATCTGCACCCTGTGGTGTAATGAACCTAGACCTGACCCACTGCAGTGAACATATAGTTGAGAGTGGAAAGAGTAAACAGTAAAACATTTCCCTCCTTAGAAACAGCTTTGAAACACACAATCTCTCCTCGTGTGATTTATACATTGTGTTTGTACGAATCGGTCTGAGAAATGCATAAGAAAAAAAACATCCAAAGCGACTGAGGGGGAAACTGTAATTACGCCCCGCTGCTGCGCTCCCCGCGGGCCGCCGCTCTGCAAATGGCCGTCGTCTCAAATCTGTCCGCACAGCCTCCGCTTCTCACGCTCCAATGTCAGGAAAAGAAAACATTTCAGTCTGATTTTGGACGCGACCGTTTGGCAAAACAAGTTCAATTTTGCCAAAAAGAAAAGAAGGGAAAATGAGAAGCAAGAAAGCAGAAAACATCTTTGCGAGGCATTTTGGCTCGACGATGGAAGAATCTGCCACGTGGAAATACGAAGATTGTCCGAGAGGGAAAAGTGAAAAGCGAAAACATGATGGGAGGCAAAATGCAAAACATGCTCCAAGATTTTAGCAGTACAATTCAGCTTTTGCAAAGATTGAATGACTCGTAAACACTGAAGGGACCACACAGGTTCTGGGTGAAGTGCCTTAGAGGTAGTAGGTAGTAAGTAACAATGGATAAATGAATCTCTGAAAGGGTTGTAGCTTAAATAGGTTCAGCTCCACAGTTGGAGGCCAATTAGCCTGAGCTCAGATCTGACACGGAGCGGCAGGGAGGGGGTCCGTGAGATCACACTGTACGTGTCCTTCCAGAGGAGATTTAAACATGCTCAGAACTAAGAGTCAGTAGATCAGCTACAAACAATGAATAATCAAGCCAGTCACACGTCCATTACCTTTATGTGTGGAGCTGTTCTCCCTGTGCTGCTGTTTCCCACTTATACAATTATACAACTCATTAATACCTCCATTTTTTATCATACTGTCCTGAGCTAAAGTTTGGGGGAATATTTACAAGAGCACATTGAATACTCCAGAAAGAAGCTGTCGTCAAATGAATATACTCATCATGTGTCTATGCAAATACTTTTTTTTTTTTTTTAACCCAAGCACATTTCGTCCATTACCCAAATCTTAAATCTTCTTGCCCTGAGAGCTTACAGCCTATAGGACACGCCACATTTGAAAGCTAAAGGTGCGTACACACCAAACGCTTTTCGGGCGTCAAAAACGCGGCTAAAGCCCGTAGTCAGACGCTTGTGCTTACCTGAAGTCAGACGCTCGTCACACTCTGGCCGCACGTCAGCGTGTGTTCGTAGCTACAACAGTCATCGTCAGCCTCGAGGCCCAAGCACATTCCCAGCGCAGATTCAGCCACTGAAATAAGTTTTCTTTTCGCCGCTTTTAATCCTGGGTGTTTAGGTAAAGAAACACTGAAGTGTGTCGTTGTAAAAGTCCCAGAGCTGCTGTAGCTCCGGTTCACAATGAAGCCGTGACTTGTTTTCATTTTTTTTTTTTTTCTTGGCCGGCATAGAATCTGCCCCGGTGGCTCAGCTACAACGTACGTCACTGTTGGGGAAAGCTCCTGATTGGTCGACGCTCGCAAATTTCTCCAAAAAGTTCAATATTTCCCAACTCCAGCGTGGACGCCCTGGAGGTGCGTCAAAAGCTCACCACGGGCAGAAAGCTTCAGAAAGCGCGCCGCACAGGAGGCGCGTGACTCGCTGCGGGATATTTTGACGCTCCCTGAGGCGCGTCCTCCATGTCTTTTCAATGTAAACCTGACGCTTTGCCGCGCTTGGTGTGAACGCACCTTTAGGCATACAAGCTTCTTCCTTGTTTTTGTTGTCAAGTTTTAGCCAGGGTTTTTTCTGCAACATTTTTGCCACGTTTTCATCGATTTTTTTGGGCATTTAACCTAAACATAAGAAAAACGTGACAAAAACATGACCCAAAAAATTAGGAAAGAGCTTAGGCCTTTCAAATGAGGCATTACCCTGGCCTAGAGGCTGCAAGCTCCAGTCTCGAAGCTGAACTGGAGAAAATGTGTTTGGTTAAAGGAACAGGCCACCGTTTTTCCATACTGAAATATGTTCTTACCTGAGCTTAGACGAGTTGATGCGTACCTGTCTGGTCTTGGTGTGTGCGCTCAGTCACACAAAACAACCAAAGATGTTGTTAGCATTTGGCCTCTCCCAGTGTATACCTATAGCTCCAAACAGGGGGTGAAGTTGGAAGCTACCACGCTCTTCCACGGGCACAAAGACCAGACAGAATGTTTTATAATTAGATGCAAAGTGTTTTCCTCACAAATGCCCGAGCCTGAGCTTACAATACACTAAAGGAGGACAAGACAAATTCCATTCACTAATAGAAAAAAAAACAGCAATAAAAGGGTTTTTGTATATGCTCAGTCCGTTTAATAAAGAAACATAAGGAAGATGTATTTTCAAGGCATCAGCGAGATGTAGTGATGTAATTTTCCAAAGCTGAGAACAACTCTTCCCTCAGGATCAATAAAGACCGTTATTTAAAAGGGAAATAATGTTTCTCAGACAAAATCACTTCAAATCGAGGCAATTTTAGGAGCAGCACATCCAACTGTTGTTCTACATCTGCCGTGTGTCGGGAGTCTGTTAATCTAAATCTGACCCACAATAGCAAAGTCCTGTGTTAGCCTTTGGCCACCGGCCGCCCTCACAACAAGGTCACGTCCCGGGACACCTCTCATCTTTGTTATTAATGTCAACAGTCTCTCTCTCTCTCTCTCTTGTTTAGTGACATTTATGTGGTTTCTCATTATTAACACAAAGAGCAGCACTAGTGGATGCATATCTGACCCAATACAAAAAGCAGAAAAAGATAGCTCCTCCTCCAAGTATGGGGTGGATGTAAATTGTCCCATGTAAAGTGTTTTGTGGCCATGTCTGTGAATATGCAAATAAAGTTTTTGTTTTACAAACAAGCATGAAGTCCGTACATACAGTCAAGTTTTCACGAACTACAAGCTATGACTACAGAAAACTGAAAAGCATTTTGATGGCACTTATTTGCACCTTACAGAACTTCCGCTACTCCATTTTCCTTTGTACATACCATTCAGTCATCTGAAATAAAAAAAAATAGCTGCAGTTGGTCTGGTCTAGGTTTACCAACACTATGAGCCCAAGAAAAAAAGCCCAACCTGTAGCATTCATTCATTCATTGCCTCATCACCGGCAGCTCTTCACCAATCATCCAATCACAGTCCCGCTTCAAGCCATTTCGCGACAGCCAGTCACCACAGCTGCACATTCCTGCTTCAGCCATTCATCGCTCGGGATCCTCTTTAATAAGCTCCCTCGTCCATCGCTCGGCCGCTTCCCAGCTGTGCTGCGACCCTCCTCCGCCCCTCCACCGCCTGCCTCTCCTCGGCTCTGCTCACCGTTGTCAACTGGCCGCCTTGGGTCTCATCCTCTACCACCACCAGTGTCCAGACCACAGACGTAATAAATAATAGACTCCACCTCCTCACTCCTCCTACCCTGCGCTGACGGAGCATGTTCCTATAAAGGACATAAGGTCAGGATCTTCACTGTAGACTCGGCCCTCGCGGGGCGTGTAGTTCGGTCATAGCTCGGCCCATTAGCTCTCATGCTAACGGTCTGTCAATCAAAGTCCGGCCCTCAAAAATGTACCTTACGAAATCCAGCCTGGTTTCTTTAATTGGAACTAACCCAGCGTCATCTAGCTGTAGAAAGTTCCCAAACATTAGAAACCAGGCTTTCTTGTTGCTTAAAATGTGTGAAAAGTGCAATGCTTTCTAATGGAAAACTAGCTTGTTTTGCGCTCAAAGATGTAGGAACTGCAGCAATGTCAGCCCCTAACGTCGCAGTCATAAAGCAGTGGCCATCGGTCCAGACTCCGGGGGAAGACTCCGTCAATCATTCATTGCCGTGTATTTCACATCGTTAATTACATCTTCTTAATTGACTCTGAGCCCCAATCAAGAATCATGTCCAATATAACTCTCCTAACGCCACTTTGAATGCAAAGCTGGATCTTTTGACTTTACAGAAGCTTAATGAAACAACGCCACAGTGAATAGTCCTTATCTCTATAGATATTGAAAAGGCAACGGATTCTGAAATGTTATGAAAGCAAATGCCTCGCTGATCAAGTGATATTCCTCCTGTTGATTTGCTCCCCCCCCCCTCACTCCCCCCTCTCCGCTCTTGTTCAGCACTTGTTTGCGTCCCGTCCCGCCCCTCTCCAGTCTGGAGGAAGCAGATGGGCGATCGGAATGACGAAAACTGCTCATTGGAGAAAGCGCCCGGCGATGCCAGCACCGGCAGATGACAAGAGTCCGTGTACTGCAGCTCGAGCTCGACTCGGGCAGCGCCGAACTGAAGGCAAACCGAGCGGCTTTAAGCGGCGCGGGGACATTTTACAGATGGGAAGCAGGCAGATTTATGGGAGAAAAATGACCAGGAGGACAGAATGGGCGGGACGCTGCCAAAACCAATTCTCGGATGCATTGTAACGGCGTAATAAATTAGACGAGCATTAAAATGAGAAAATGTTACAACAGAACGATTTGTCTTTTCGGAGCAGAGAATTCACACATAATTTAAAGCCGAGCTCAATACATCTTTATAACCCACTCTTTCATGGAAGCCTTTTTATCTGCACCAGTGTGTCTGTACAGTATCATTATGTCTCCATAAGACTGACACGGTTTCTCTGAGCTTCATTACAAACTGAAGAGCCTGGACTAGGTCTGGGTACAGTTACAGTTTTTTAGATACCAGCACTTTAACGATACCTGGTTTTCGATGCCGATACTTTTTTCCAATCCCTGTACAAAAATATGTGTCATCTCGAACCAGAAAACAGAAAAATAATGTGTGGAAGATCTGCAAAGGTACAATATTGGGTTAATCTCCAATGTCAAGAAATGTGTGAAAAATGGGGAATAATCTGGGTAGAAAAAATGGGCAAGAAAGTGGAAAAAAATGGGAATAATTTGCGTAATAAATAAGAAAAAAAAGGAGGGAATTAAGGAAAACATACATATAAAAACAAATGAGGAAACGAGGAATATGGGTGAGTGCAGACATTTTGGAAAAAATAAGGAAAAAAGAAAGAAAATAAATAGGACAAAAATGGGGGGGAAAACATTTATTTGAACTAAAACAACCAAGTCACTTCCTTTCAATGCTTTCCCTGGACCAACAGCATCAAAACTTGGATCTAATGATACAAGACTGTAAAGTAACATGTACAATAACCCCCCAGAGGCCTAGCTGTGCCATAAGGCAAGGCAGGCAGCTGCCTGGGGCCCCCAACAGTCAAGGGCCTCTATGTATAAACCCGTTAGCCTGCAGTAATCACTTTATATACAGTCTTCCTATTGAATTTGGTGATGTAGTTACATCATCTCTCCACCAATACTCTGTGGCACTGTTTATCCACATCCTGCTGCTGCTTTAGTGAGTCAGGGTTCCCTAATGTGAACTTATAATGAGCATTGGACTTTTTTACTCATGGCTCCACCAGATTATATTTCTAACAGTGAAACCAGTTTATTGTAAAAGGCATCGGCGTCACTTTATTCTCTGTTTTACTGTCACTGACTGAACACCTGCACAAGAACTGTAGCTTTGCACTGGCAATGGTGACCTGGATATCTACCTTTCATAGTCTATTCTAATCTTATTGTATTTGTTTTATTTTTTAAATGTTCTTGTTGTTTGTATTCCTGCCCCTTAAGATGTTTACTCCTACTCATTGTACATAAGAAAAACCTTTTCTACTACTAGCTGAGACCCGGCCTTTGGCCGGGCCTCGCTAGTCTCCACATTTGATATTCAGAGATTATGAGTTATTACAAAAAAATGTCCAGTATAGTCCCTATAACCCGTCACTCAGTACAGCTGTAGACCCGCAGTAAGCAGACCAGTGGTTCCCAACCCATTCCTAAAACTATGGCCACTCCAAATGTTTAAAATAATGAATGCTAAAAATAATTTAAAACAAACTGCAATTGGAGTGTTTGCACCCGTACTCCTTTCTTATAAACTACATCGACAATATGTTGCAAAACTCAGGGAATAGAAATCAAGAAACAGTGGAATATTTATGGAGAAATATTAGCGGTTCAGCTCTAACGGTTCGGTTCACGGTGCAGGACCCGTGGTTTGGAGCAATCTAAAAAATAAGAAGTTGTTTGTTATTAGACAGTATTTATGTCCTTATAATACAATTGGCAATGCTTTCAAAGCCGATTTATAGAATGTAAAGAAGAAATAGAGAAGAAATGGTACAGCAGCAAAGTAAAAAAAAACATAAATAAAAAAAAAAAAGCAACAGTGCAGGCCATGCGCTCGTTAAGTGGTTTCACTTTCGCTTTCCGCACACGGAGGCTGAAGCTCTCGGAGCAGCGCGTTTCATTTGAAGCTCGTGTTTCTGCGTGTACTTTTTTTCGGAGACAAAACTTTGGAGACGGAATATGACCAGGATTGGATCTTACGCATGTGTCTGAGCTTCTGACATGACAGCACTGGATCTGTAATGAACCACAGCCTCGGTCACTGCAGGAGAGACTTAAACAAAGATGCGTAGATGTGTTTTGGAGGATGTACCTGTACCTGCGGAGCGTCTGCAGCTGCAGTTTAGGGTGAGTGACGATGACACACATGGCCCTGTTAGGATGCGCGCACGCACACATACACACACACACGCACGGCAGTCAGATGTCGTGCACTCGCGTTGTTGTGACGGCGGGTTGTCCTCGGACAGCAGCACCGCGGTCCATATGGACCCGTGACCAATGCCCGCGGCCGGTGGGACGGTGACGTGGGGCCGCCCGCGGATTTTTGGGAAATGAACATGGCAAGTCTTATATAGCGCTTTTGCAGACGCTCGTCGGTGTACAATTTGTTGCAGTACTCATTCAGTCCACTGCGCACATCAGCCCCCACCACCAACCACGCACACACTCACTACTGTCGCCAGGTTCCCAAACGGTCTCCCATCCCAGTCCTAACCAGGCCCGTCCCTGCTTAGCTTCAAAGTCGGTATGGGAAATAAACATGGCGGCGCCCAGGCGGCGGCCATTGAGATAGCGTTTTCTATAATAGATTTAACTGTTTGTACATTTCCTGTCTATTTTGCACATTCTGAGAGATCTTGAGAGAACAAGTGAATTTCTCCATTGTGAGATCAATAAAGGATTATCTCATCTTTTTTTCTCGGTTCCTACTTTCAATACTTCCATTTCTTCTATACCATTAGCACTTAAACCTTTTTTCCCGATACCATACAGATATTGTTAAACCGTCCCCAGCCCTATAGCCTTGACCCTCATTGTGAATTGTATTCTCGAGCGGGATGGCCTGGTTTGTCCTCCAGGACTCTGGGTCATTGGTAAACTTATACTGTATATAAGGCCATCCTTGAACTGCTGCCCTCCTGCCTCTGTAACTTAATCACACGGAGGAGTTGACGCTTATCGTTTGCGTTCAGGCGGTCATTTGTTGCTCACAGGGCACGGAGCTGGGAAATATCGCTTTGGTTTACTCTGATCCTTCTATATGGAACATGTTGCAAAAAGACAGAATTGTAACTGGGTTTCTTTTATCATTAGTATGTCATTTTATTTGAGAATTGTAATTGAAATTGTAACTGTGTATCTTTGCTGCCTCTTGGCCAGGAGCTCAATGGGACTTTCCCGGTTAAACAAAGGTCAAATTAAAAAATGAAATGTCCTAAACAGCTGTTCTTTTGTTTGCTTGGGCATACAGTTTACGGCACTGACGATTAATGTCGTCATCATCTTGGACCTGATCTGTGATAAAGTGCCCCAGATATTTGGTTTTACTGCCAACACTCAGCATTTGATCAGACAAATGAAAGACTGGGGAAACACAGGTCCTCGTCCTCTTTGGTCCAGCAGGCACTCTTTTTGTGCATGATACAATATGCCATATTTGATTCCACAATGAGAACAGATATTCAACAGTTATTGAAAACCAGCTCTGGCTAAACCATCGGCGTACATGAAATGATTTACTACAACAACAATACAGCTGAATCGACTGTAAATCATGTCTTATCTCATCAAAGAGCCCTGGCTGATACAATTTCCTTTCCTTTCTGACAAGTTATACAATTCCTCTGTTGACGTGGCCCAAAGCAGTGAGTCCTGCATTATCATTCTTGCCAATTAAACTGGCTCACAAAGTCAAATGAAAATATTTCCTTCCTGAAAACTGCGATGCCAGAATTACACAGACAGTCCACACTCTCTGAGCCTCCCTGTAGCTGTTACCGGACACAAACACTGCCACAAACAGGAACGAACAAAGTAGCCTTGTTTATCACTGGGGCCCGGAGCGTCCGCAGCAGGCAGGGGGAGCCGGAGAGTAAACAGTGTTTCATTTTGTGAGTATAGACAGGAGGCTGTAGACCTGCCGCTCTACAAGGGGACGCCCAAACACAGCACTGTGCTCCATTACAGCCTGGCAGCACACAGCACTATTCTGCTGCAGACATGTTGCCAAAACAGAAGTGTCCAGAGTACAGAGCGACTGAATACTACATCACGCTTTGCATCTACTGTATACTGTATAGCTGAGAAGAATGCATATTTCATTATATCGTGCACAGTGCAGTACTATGGAAAACAATTAATAATTCATTTTCCAATCTGCTCGTGATTCTATGGTAAAATTTAAGCTGTTGCATTTCTTCGTCTGTTCTTAGGTTTGTTTAAGCTCTCGGTCGTACAGGAGTTTTCCCTTGTAGACATGTTTTTTAGTGTGTTGGGGTTAGCATATTGTATATTATTATTTTCATTAACAGAAGCATACAAATTCTACAAAATCCTATGTCACAACCAACCCCAATCTAATTGTGGACCAACAGGATGGAAGACATAAAGTCAACCCGAGGGGAAAAAAATTTACCCGATTGAGCAAAACCAATGTGATTTGTTGTAAACAAGTGTTATCAATACAAAATCTTGGTTGCAGAAGTTTATTAAAATAAAGACGTCGACTAAAGGAAGCAAAATATGGCTTTTAAAGGATCTGTATCTGCTATTTTAGCCATTACAAAGTAAAGTATAGGCATTTATATGATATATTGTACATCTACCACCATGGAGTAGGACTCATTTTTGTGATAAATGTAAGTATTTTCTGGGGGTATTTTTCAAACCCGGAAGACAAGACGCTTGGATTCAGTTCACTCCGCCCCCTCTCGCCGCTCATGCAACTTTAGCAGTAGTAGAAATATAAATACCACAGCAAAAAGTGAAGTTGCTTCACGATGCAGTTATAAGGAGTTGACATTTGCAAAACAGCTTCATAAATGGCTAACACACACGAGCTAACACACACGCTAACACACTCACCGCTCTGATCCATGGTGTGTTTACATTATGGGACTCGCATTGGTTATAAAAGTTAATCCACTTTGATTCTGGCCAAGGTTCACAAAGAATCCATCAGTGTCAGTCACAGAAAAGCACTATTTTGACCGACAGTCGCTGAATCCCGGAAAAAAATTCCAACTTCTGGCGAGTGGCCTCTTCTTTGGGAAGGTTGAATAAAGTCTTGCACCTCTCACAGCCAAACCCTTTTCTCCGTGACGTTATTGTTACATAAGAAAAAAGAACAGGTCTCCAGAGTAGGGTTAGAGCTCCTTCTTCTTCAAAACCTTCAGGAGGATTGCTGAGAACTGCATGAATGATGAATGATTTTGCATGATATAGGACCTTTAAAGTAGCCAAATCCATTCTCTGAATACCCACAGCAAAAACAGCGTTGTCGGCATCCAGCTGGTCATTATGAGCATGTTTTGTATTGCTTGCAGTATGATCCACAATGTTACAAAGTGTTTTAATGGCTGAGACATTGCCTTCTGTCTGCTTTGTATAACCATCTGAAAAACCACCATCTGAAAAAACCACCATCTGAAAAACATTGCTAAGATCAGAGGAATAGTGTCAAAACCAGACTTAGAGAGACTTATCCATGCATTTATCTCCAGCAGGTTAGACTACTGTAATGGCCTGCTCACTGGCCTCTCTAAACGAGCTATCAGACAGCTACAGTACATCCAGAACGCTGCTGCTCGAGTCCTGACAAGAACCAGGAAATATGACCATATTAGTCCAGTGCTCCGGTCTCTGCACTGGCTTCCTGTCACTCAGAGAATAGACTTTAAAACAGCTCTGCTTGTCTACAAATCTTTTCATGGTCTAGCTCCAAAGTACATCTCTGACATGTTACAGCCGTATGAACCATCTCGGGCCTTGAGAACCTCAGGGAGAGGTCTCCTGGTGGTTCCCAGAGTCAATAATAAACACGGTGAGGCTGCGTTTCAGTTTCATGCAGCTAAAATCTGGAACAGTCTTCACGAGGATGTGAGACAGGCCTCAACTCTGACAAAGTTCAAATCCAGGCTGAAAACAGTTCTTTTTGCCCGTGCAAATGACTGAAAGTATTTTATCTGCACTCTCGCCTTTTACTGTAATTGATTATTTTTATGTTGATGTTTTTATTGATTCTATTTGTTTTCTTGTATTTTTGCAACTGTGAAGCACTTTGAATTGCCTTGTGTATGAATTGTGCTCTACAAATAAACTTGCCTTGCCTATAATAGAAGGCTGTTTAGAGCGGGCTTTCACCTTTTACAGATGGCTTTACATCGGTCAGAGCTCAAAGTCTCTTTACTTATTTATTTCACGGGGACAGAGACAAAAAGATACACACTTACAACTTGCATGAAACACATAACTGACAGAGAGTGGCTGTCAATCTGCCAAACTTATCTTCAGCAGAAATGTTCCATCACCAACTTGCTCTGGGGCAGACTGAAAACTGCATCTGCCAACTTCTGCTTTTGGCCCCACTCTTGTGTGAGGGACAACACGAAGACATCGACTCCCCCACTGTCACATTCAGCCACAGCTCAATTAGACTGAAACATGACTGGCACGTTTCAAATCTTTCTGACGAGTTTGATTTACTCAGGGACGACTCGGGAGTTCCCTTAACCGCCCGCGCAGCCTTCCCCGCTAATAAGCTTTGCAGCTCATTCCACTTTGTACAATAACCAGCGTTCGGCGGCACAATACCTCTGCGCAGCCACGCCGGTGAACCCTGATAGGCTTTTCAACGTTGCTCAGACACATTTCTCTGATTTTCTGACGACTTTCGCCGCCGCCACAGCTCCCCTTTCAGTTTGTCAGACAGATCCCAGAGCCGCAGAGACGGTCGTATCTGAGCGCCGAGCTGCTTTGTAGCTTTCACTGCTCTGAGCTACACACGCACCGCGCTTTAGATACTGATTTATACTGAGCACCGGATGATCCCAGGCTACAGACCGTGAAATGTGCTTCTTTTTTACTCCGAAAATGTGGTAGCTTTCAATAGTCTCACAGAACGCTTTGGACTTTAGGAAGAGTCGACTGAAAATAGTGTCTTTGTCGACGAGTTACAACTATTTTAATAGAGCCTCGATCCATCACTTACACTTTAAGTCTCCGACATCTCTCATTTCACACAAACACCTGACGTCAAAGTACACTCATCTCTCCATGTGTCTGAATTAAAGGGTTCCCGCACTATTTCTACCTCGCTTTTTTTTTTTACCAGTAATGCCATATTACTGAGGCTTTATGAAGTGCTTTGTTGGCATGCAGGCTTTGAACATTTCAGGGGGAAAGGAGCCGTGGAGTTGGGGGAGACATTCAGCTACTTGTCGGGACACAATCCCACAGTAAAGAGCTGGTTTACATCCTAAGCTGAGTAGGGCTAAGTACAATAAATGTTTTCCTGATTCTGGTACTTTAAAAGTCCTATATCCTGCAAAATCGACTTTATGGAGCTTTTAACCATGTTGTTAAGCTATTTCTTTATCCAAAACACCCCCAGAGTGGTTTTTGGCTTCATTCATGTAGTTCTAAGCAATCCTCCTGAATCCTGCCCTCTGAACAGCTGCTCCGCCCTCTCCTGGAAAACCAATGACTTGTTCCCTTCCGACGTCAGAACCGAACAGAAGTGCTCGACGTCTGTAATGTAATGCCTTACAGCCTGATTTGAATTTGTAAAACAGCTGTTTCATTATTTCTGTTATACTGTCAATGGTTGTAAGAAAAAAATAGTATACGTATATGGAAAAAAAAACGTGTCCGCGCTGCCCCGTGGGGTAAACAAACACACCCACAAAGCTGTGAAGACTCTGGACACCTGTTCTTTTTTCTTACCTAACAATAATGTGGCAAAAAAGCACGTTTGGCAGCGAGAGGACAGACTTTATTCAACCGTCCTAAAGAAGAGGCCACTTGCCAGAAGTTGTAATTTCTTTCCGGGATTGGTTGGATTGATGGATGTTTGGTGAACCTTCGCCAGAATCAAAGTGGATTAAACTCTTATAACCAGTGATGATGGAGCGGCCAGAGCGGAGGTGAGTCAAAACGTGTGTTAGCGTGTGTGTTAGCATGTGGGTTAGCGTGTGTGTTAGCATGTGTGTTAGCGTGTGTGTAAGCTATTTACCAAGCTGTGCTACTGCTAAAGTTGCATCGGCTGCATCAACTCGGGGAGAGGGGGCGGAGTTAACTGAATGAGTTAACTGATGTGTCTTCCGGGTTTGAAAAATACCTCCAGAAAATAGTTATATTTCTCACAAAAATGAGTACTCCATAGTGGTAGCGGTACAATAAATCATATAAATGCCTATACTTTACTTTGAAATGGCTAAAACAGCAGGATACACAGGATACAGATCCTTTAACGATTTTTTTCCGATTACTATACAAAAATATTTGTCATCTAAAATGGTAAATGGACTCAACTTATATAGCACTTTTCAGTAAGGAACTAGTCACCCATTCACTCTCTCATTCATACATCAGTGTACACAGACTCTCGAGGCAAGGAGGGGGAAGTGTCTTGCCCAAGGACACGACGACAGTGTGCATTTGCGGGAAATGGGATTTGAGCATTGGGAGAGACCAGATGCTAACAACATCTTTGGTCGTTTTGCGTGACTGAGGGCACGCACAAAGACCAGACAGGTACGCATCAACTCGTCTAAGCTCAGGTAAGAACATATCTCAGTCTGTAAAAATGGTGGCCTGTTCCTTTAAGAGTCTACTTCTTTTCAATGTTTCTCATTTATTTGAGCTGAAACAACCAAGCCACATTCTTTAACCTTTTAACCCCATCTTAATCGAGCACATTTTCCCCAGTTTTACCCAAATCGAAAAGCTTCCTGACTGGAGCTTACAAGCCTATACGACGGTCAGTGGAACAGTTCATTTAAAACTCTTATAATCAACCTAGAGTGAACTTTTATAACTGCGGCAACTGGTCACTTTGAAGGCAAACTCCACACATCAGCTGATCACATGAGTGACTCTGCTCTGTCGATGCCGCTAAAAGATTAATGGAGTCGGAGGAATTAAAAAAGTGTCCCGTCTTCTATCGATTTTACAGTCGGTGATTTCACTTCATGATGTACAAGTTATCCGGGGCATGATCTCACCGAAACAAATTATCCCCGGACCCCGTTCAGTGACAGAAATACGTCGTAAATCCGAAAACGTATCTTGTATCTAGCTGACGTCACCGCTCGCCGGGGCCCCCGTAGACTTTATTAAGGGACTCCGGGGGCCGTAATGTAAATGTATGCGCTCTTAGGGGCTGCATAATGAAGCGGTGGATGGATGGGCTCTTTAGACGGACGAGGCGACGTCAGAGGAAAAGCCAAGGCCGATGTGCTTACTATCAATCACGCGCGGCGCTAATGATTGGAAATGATGGCGCATGTTACGGCTCTTAAAGGGACGGCGTGCGCGTTCAGGTGGGCGTTGTCGGTGTCAAATGTGGGTCGATTGGGATTGGCGAAAACGTAATGGGGGTTGGAGGAGAGGACAGAGCGGGAAAACCATTTGACTTGCTTTTGTAAGTTTCGGTAATGCATTAGCCAAGGAATATGAGCCTTTTGTGCCGTAGATACGAGAAACCACCACTGGGAGGCACAATAGTTGTTATGGGTTTCTTGTTTCTTTTGACTATTGAGGATCTGCATTTCTTTATTTGCTGCAAATTTATAACGGTTATATATTTTGTCCCCTTTAATAGAGCTTTTTTTCAAATTTTATACAAACCTGGAGTTTCTTTGAGTCTTCTCTGAGATGGCAGCTCGTAGAAAGTTCCTCCTGATGCCCTACGACTGCTGGAAACGCTTTATTTTTTTTAACTTCTCGACCCCTTGCAAAGCTTATTTGACCTCGTAGTGACCCAGCGGCTGTATGAGTGGCAGTGCAGTGGTTAGCGCTCATGCTTCACAGCTAGAAGGTTCCAGGTTCGAGTCCCACCTGGACGGGCCCTTTCTAGATGGAGTTTGCATGCTCCTCCCATGTCTGTGTAGGTTTCCTCCTGGTACTCTGGTTTCCCCTACAACTAAAAACATGTACAATAGGAGCACTGCCACCATCCACTGCTCCCTACGGGTCGTCCAGTGGCAAATACAGAAGACAAATTTCATTGTACTGTTTATAATGACAAATAAAGAACCTTATTATTATACTTTTGATCACAATGGTCTCTACAACGCTCCAGGATCAATTGTTTTCTTGATTTTCCCGTGACAGGGTCTGTCAGCAGTGAAAACCTTCCAAACAATTGATCCTGGAGCGTCCTAGAAACCACTGTGATGGAAAATAAAGGCGTCATGCTGACCACTCATACAGCCGCTGGGTCACTACAAGGCCTTTTTTTTCCACGTAAAAAGTTGCATAATGCACCTTTAACCTTTTTGATTGACAGTCGCTATGCAGTGCCAGGTGTACGCTGCATGATTTCGGCCGTAAGTGACTCGCAGTGACAGTCAGAGTGGGCCTCCTCTCGCTAGGATCTCTGTCAAGTGCATCGTCAACAACATCAGCAACACGAATCACAAGTAAGAGAGCTCAGGCATGAACGGGACCTTATTTTACTTTCCCCAGCGCTAACATGCAGCACCTCAGTTCAACACCGACTCGCAACGCCAAACTTTGGTTGCAGCTACGATTCTCTCTTCAAACCATCGCACAGTGGCGACCGGTGCAGACATCTTTCAGTATGACTCCACCCGGCTCTCGATGAAACAAGAAGCCAACTACATAACCAACAAAGTGTAAGATGATGATCAAGATGTGTTTCATATTATAACCAAATATCCATAAAAATACCATCTCTGTAAAAGCCTCGCAATGCACACTCCAGAACAGTAGGTGGCGCTGTGCAGATGTACTCTCAATACCACAGACTATGATAAAGAAGAAGGTTTGCAGTATAGTGGTGATCTTTGAACCTGCAAAGAGATTATTCAAACAGATTTCTTCGTCTCTACTTTGCAAAGTACTTTCTTCAGCAAATATACTTCAGTACTTAATCAATTTGCCGCAGCATCTTTTACCTTTATTAGATTGTTTTTTTTAATTGATCAAAAGCTGGAGCACTTGATCGATGCTCTCCTTCTATGTCCCAAACAGATTTGACAAATGCACCTGCCAAACATTGGTGATTTTGACCGGATCAGCGGCTAATGCGGGTCACACGCCGCTAAAACCATATCTGAAGATTTTTCCAGACCAAACCAGTCCCGAGCGATGCATTAAACATAAGCCTGAATACATCTCCATACAAAACAGCTTATATTGACCCAACTAAATTGCAGTTTAAAGATTAAACAGCCGGTTTGAGGTATTTCTCAGATATCTACCGGAGAATGTTGTAGGTTAGACTCCTATCTCTTCATCTGCACCATCTATGTGTTCTTTTCATTATTTTTTCAAAGGGATCAGGGGATAAAAGGCGCAGCCGAGCCGTGGTATGTTTTCCAAAGCTGTGGCTGGCACTCCAAGTCTCTGCTACAAACAACATATGGAGCTGTAATCCTTTGAACCAAAGAGAGAAATAACAGTGAGAGTGTGGCACATCTGAGGTATGCGTTTTCACAGAGACAGCCGTGAAAAAAAAAAAAAGCAAGAGACGTTACACTTGCAACATAAAGAACAGATATTTTTGGTTCAAGGCTATAAGAAGCACAGCATTAAGGGCAGCGACTCAAAATGCAATTTCATTCATTGCAGATTATATGTTGAGATATTAGTGTGTTTTCACAAAAGCCTGGAAGTGGTGCAATGTTGGAAGTAGCTCATGCCAATTATAATCCGCTCTGCCATAAACGGACTCCAAAACTTCTCACTTGGGCGTCCAGAAAGACTGGATGCCCAAGAAAAAGGTCTGGACTCTGTGGTGAAAATTATGTCTCTTTCACTTTCACAACATTTGAGCCCCGTGAATCCTGGCATTGTCGTCTTGCTGTATTGAGTAGTAACTGAACACATGCATTTAATGTATAATATGTATTCAGAATACTCAATTTGAATAACAGTATTAAAGCAATACAAAGTAACTCATGCCCCTAGAGGCCATAAGCACCACTGCAGCTGAGTTTTTTTTACTCATTAATTGTCCGTGAGAGTAAATACTACACTGACAGAAAAGACAAAGGGAGGGAGGGTGATATTGTACATCCAATTACACAATGAAGACAATTTTTTTTCACTCAAACTTGGCTGTAAATACTGTTTAAGTGGTGCTAGCCCGCAGTTAGCTTTGCCCGCTAGCCTGATAGCTTCTTCTTCGTGATTCCATTAGTGTTTATTGGGGCCTCCGGGTCGGAGCAGGGAAAGTTGCAAATGGGGAGATGAAAGACCCCCCAATCATCCCATTAACACTTGAATTAGATGGATTTATTAAGGTAAAAAGTTAGTAACTTAAGCAAGTTAGTAAACAGCTTAGTACTGCTTTAAGGTACAGTTACTCTTTCATGTGATACTATTTGGAATTCACAAAGGAACACACAGTACTCAATCACTATATTTTAGCTTCATATTGCACAACATTATTAAGAAATTATGTTTTTCTTCCAAAAATAAAACAAAGTATGCCACAGTTCATACAAACAATGCAACTTTGCGTCATGTGACCTGCTCCTCTGCATATGCCAAGAGCATTTTTGAGTTCCTATTTAGTCATAAATTGGTTCATAACAGGCGTTCCAACACATGTAGCCTCCACGTTTTTTAATTATAAGCCGTATTTGTACATTGTTCTAAGTATCAGAATACAGTACTCTGACTTGACAAAATAACGGGAGTATGTTACTAAACACATTTTAAGGCAAGTCTTCAGTAATCTGTAACTAAATACAATCTCAATGCGCATCAGGGAAGAAAAAAGTCCGACTCGGTATATTCAGATGGCCACATAGATGTTGTATCCAGACCTGACTCAACTGAAGCAACCTGAAATCCATAATATATATATTTTTTTCCTTAAATAAAAGGAATATGACATTTTACAGCTAAAGAAATATTTCTCAACAGCACAAACTTAATGAAAACGCAGTATTTGAGGCCACAACAATCCTTCAGTTCTACTCACAGACGCTGTAATGACATTTTACTCGAACCGCTGCAGCTACTAGTGTCTGCACCAGAGTAAAACGCATAAGTGTGAGCAGTGGAGAGCCGCTGTCCACAGTCATCCATCACCGTGACGCTGTAAGCTCTTCCCTGCTCTAAAGAGAGAAGACAGAAGTGCACTGGGTTACTCTGGAGTGCGACACACGAGTGTACGGAGGGCGCGGGCGAACAATCATTTGGCATCAAGAATATGCCGTGCTTACGACCTTACAGTTTACTTCGCCGCACACTCGCTCATTTGAAATATAAAGCTTGTTAAGATGGTAATTAGTTGCGTTTATAGCATTAGCTCCTCCTGCTAATACAATTTACCCTGCACCACACCGTTCACAACAGCCGCTTGCCTCATAACTGCAGCACTAAAACGCTCTATTGTTTTTTGACTATGATGAACGGAACGGGACAAAAGCCAAGCAGGTATTGCAGAAGTTAAGGCCAAAAGCAACAATAAACTTTCACAAAATTACCCTGACGAGGTTTTGAATCAAGTCTGAGGAGAGCTGGGCACACTCACAGCACAAATAAAGGCAATTTTAAGGTATTTGCGGCTGCTAAAACACCTGTAATGAAATAACAGCTTGCTTTTTATCATTAGCTGAAATCTCGTGCGGCACGGCTGCAGTTTCTGTAGAACTATCCCAACAATGTTCCATCTTTCGCAGCCACTCAATCTCAGCTTTTCTCCGGAACAGAGATGTGTGAAGTTGTAAAGTTATATTATCATCAAAAACAGACCTGGAGCAGTGTTTTGCTTCATTAGCGCTTCTCCGTCTTACTCTGAAAACTCTGAAAACGCCAGTCCACCATCCAATGAGTGTCACAGGAAGTGATCCACGAAGTCACTCTGTGTATCTCAACCCAGATACCTTCCACTAATCCTGTTCTGAGCCAGTCTGTTGTGAAACTCTCTTTCCTGCACAGTTTAGCGTGTTTTCAGGGTGATGTTATTGATGATTCAACCTGGATAGATGAGAAAGATTTATTGACATATATATGTTTAGCGATCAGACCGCGGCAGTAGTCATCGATTTATGGATTGAAGTTAGTATGGATGGGTATACTATGTTAAGAACTATTATGCAAATTGTATTTCAGTGCCATAAAGGAAAAACAATATTTTTTCAATTGGCCTCAGCGCTCTTTGAATCAATCTTGAATCAGACGTCTGTGATTGTTAGTTAGGTAAGCCCAGTCTGCTCAAAAGCATTCAGTGAATAGTTTAGGGGAGGCCGGATAGAAGGTTTATGCACAACTGCAGCCTCTGGAGGGTCCTACACCTTGATGTTCGGGAGACTCCAGAGGCACCAGCAGCTTCAAACACCTGTTTGCTGGTTTTGTAGCAGCTGTTCTATTAATCTGGTGTATTTGTCTGGCAGAAACCGTCCTCATTGTGCCTTTATCTGCACAAACCAGTGTGTGCTCTGAATCAGCCCCAAGTCTCTCAACAGTACGATGATCAATCTTTCATGAAATATCGAAGGTTTTAATACCTAGACCAAGGCATTCAACTATTTTAACGCTTTTCATTAGCGGAGAGATCCATTTTCTTTCCTTATTGCTTGAAAATAACACTTAATAATGGTGATATCCTTTTTCAGTAGTTGTTCCCTTAACTGGGCTTAACCTGACAACTAATTATCACAGAGATTGATGTCAGCGATTGAAAGAGCCCCATCCATATGGCATTGAAGTTCAATTTGCATAATAATTCTTAACATAGTGTAGGTCAGCGTTAGGGATATCTTCTCCCGGGGGCCTGGACTCTGGTGCTGGTATGGGAGACTGGTGAAGGATGTGGATAGAAGAGGCGCTGAAGGGGAGTAGGTGGGTCTCAACACAGCTGGGAAGTGGACGGGCCATGAACACTGGGCGATGGTTGGTTGTGACGCTTCTTCAATACTGGCGGTTGCTAATATGTACGTTATACAACAACAAAAAATCTAAAGTCGTTTGAAATGCCTGAATAAATGCCTCACAAGTCACAATAAAAGTGAAAGGCAACACAACCAAAGGACAGCTTGTTTAGGGAGAATATGAATGGGGTGACAAAAGCAAAAATACAGCGGGTGTTGCGGTCTCGGCGTTAGTCATCATTCCGAGCTGCCCTCCCTAACACCTGTCCAGAGAAAGGAAGGCGAAAAAGAAGCTTGATGTTTCGCTCTATTCAGCCGCTCTACAATCGCGAGCTCATCAGAATCACCTGTTCAGAACATCCAGGACAATCGCACAAAAGAGAGCGAAGCACATGACTTGTAATAATGTTTCTGTCCAGAACATGTGAAACACTGTTATAGCACAAACCAGCTGAAGACAAGCTTTTAAAGTGGACGTGTGAGGAATAACTGAGGCTTAAAAACATTATTTTGGATGTCTCGGAATAACATTGAAGTTTAAATAATGCATATGTAAAGACAAGACAAGGCTGGCAGGATTCAAGCTGGCCTGGAGCGCCCTCTGCAGGCAGTGGTGGGAACGATGCAAAACTGTGATGAAAAGCTTTTACAGTCAGCTAATGGTATGACAGCAAATCATGGCATTGTGATGAACAGAGATCTGAGGGTTTCAGAACTGGAAGAAAAAACAACCAAGTGAACAGACTTATTCAAAACTGTGATTGAAGCAAAAACAGTAATCCAGATGTGGTTTTGATATGGTTAGAAAAGCAAAAAGTCGACTTTCCATGATATGCCACCTTTAAAGCTGCATTATGCAAGTTTTTATGTGGAAAAAAAGTTGATATATGTGCGTATCTGACCTTGTAGTGACCCAGTGGCTGTATGAGTGGTCAGCATGGTGCTTTCTACAACGCTCCAGGATCAACTGTTTTGTAAGTATTCTGGGGAGAGGGCCCGTCAGCAGTGAAAACCTTCCAAACAATTCATCCTGGAACCTCCTCGAGACCACGGTGATGAAAAGTAAGGCGCCTTTCTGACCACTCATACAGCCACTGGGTCACTAAGGTCAAATGCACACAAATATCAACTTTTTTTTATGCATAAAAACTTCCATAATGCACCTTTAACGTGATAGTCTGTAAGTTTGAACGTTTTCTGAATTTATAAATTGTGTATAATTGGCCGCCTGTGTCTGAAATGTGATGTAAGGGGAGTAATATTAAGGGGAGACACTACAGGCAAAACTCAATTTTTTCAGTTTTCAGGTGGTTGGGCCAAATTGGTCTCTGATCATATAAGCTTTCACCCGGAAACAGAAAATATGCCAAATCTTCACAATAACATGTTTAAATATTGCGCTGATTCAATGTTCCCCCATAGACTTATATGGGACAATGCAATTTCAAGGTCCTTTTTCTCAAAACACATTTTTCTGTCATTGTGGCGACACTATGTCCACGTCAGTCGGACCTAAAGACTTCAAATTTTCCAGCCTTGGACTGAACAATATTTGGAAGATTTTTTCAGAGGGATTTTTTATTATTTAATCCCTGGCCCCATTTATTGAGTTTTGAATGTCAAAAAATAAGGCGAAAATTATTTTTTTTGCTAATTTTTCCACTAAAAACAGCTTTTTTTTAAAAACTAAACAAGAAATCCAAAATCCCCTCTGAAAACGAATGTAGCTCTATCCATTATTCAGATTTCGTCGCCGAAAAGATGGGAAATTTGGGGCATTTTTAGGCATAAAACACCTTGTTCTTATTTGAAAAGATAAAATGACAGAAAACTTGCAACGTATTTTTTTCTCACATTTATGCCAGTGATCTACAGCAAAAGTTTCAAATTGATATCTGTAAATATACATTTTTTCCCCTATTCACCTGCAGTGTCTTGCCTTAAGCAATGATGTTTTTTTTTCTTAAGTCCCTCCTTTTGCTAAATAGAAAAACGAATCAGAATCCCTGGGCCATCACTTCGACCAATGAGACGAGCTTTCCTGTGAACCGGCCTGTCAGGTCCAGTCGGGTGATTTACTTTTGAAAGTTTATTCTCGCTCTCCTTATATTGCAAATTAGGAGCGTCTTTCTGGTCCAAACAGGAGGGGAACAACGTGATTGTTTACTTTCAAATTTCACTCTCACCCTTCCAATCATACAGACGATCGCTTTAAGAACCCACCTTCTAGCTGTGAAACACGAGATGTGACAGTTTTGAGTTCCACACAGGTTTCCTACCGAGACAAATGTGGTATTTTGTCTTGGTAAATATCGATGCTTTCTTCACGGCGACACGACTTCTGAATTTATTTGGAGCGGTAACAAGTGCCCTCTAAAACTACCTGACTTTCTTTTATTAGTTGTCAAATAAAACAAAGCTAACAGCGGCTTGTGTCTTCCAGTATAAACAACGCCGGGGCACATCTTTTCAAATGGGTTTAAATCAAAGTCCCCAAACTCTGGCTTTCCTGGCTCTCCACCAGAAACTTGTCACGGGACTATCATCGCTCTTAATATTGTCCGAGTCCAGACCAGCGGCAGTTTGTCTTCAGAGCAGAGGAACGCTGGGAAAACTCCGCCTGACCCTGTGGTTTTATACATCCAGCGTTTTGGACATGCTTTGTTTTATTGAGATAAAGTATAGACTGTTTGGGCAGTGGCTAAAAAGAGCAGTTTGATTGACAGCCAGTAATTCCGCGGCTATAATTACGTGTCATACTGGGTCAAGACCTCGTGAATGTCGTTATTATGAAAGACATCATATTAGAAGGGCTTAAATGGCTTGGGACATGGCAAATATAGTGATAATAAAAACTTGTATTTACATTATACAGTACAAACAGAGGAAAATGTAAAGAGAGCAAGCATTTTCTTTTGTAAAAATGTAATAGCATTGCATGTCTCACTAAAGTCTGCTTGCCATTGGATCAGCGGTGCTCAAACGTTTTTCCTCGACGGGTCAAAACACACAGTGTTAATCGCGCCAAGGCCTGAACGCAATTATGTTTAGACTGTGAGGAGTTTCTATGCAGAGATTAGTTATGAAAATGCTTTTAGACTTTAGGCTAAAAGCATTTCCAAATCACCTTTTGGCTGAAAAGGTGATTTGGTCTCTCTGTGAACTATAGGCAGTCTACTCAATGCGACAATTGACTGGGTACATAAAGAAACTACCAGATGTGTCTCAGTCAGAGGAGTAAATGTATGGAATAGTCTGAATGACACCTTAAAAAACATCCTTAAACGCTTTTAAAAAAAAAGTTCAAATCTAATGAAATTAGGACTAGCACTAACTCACATATAAACTCTCCTGTGTACACTACATTTTGTCTCAACATTATAACTGACTGCTTCGAGTAAAATTTATTGATTAATGTGTGACTTGAGTGAGTTAATTTTGTAATCAATTGATACAAAAACATAATAATTGTGTCCTCATCTTGCAGATACTAAAACTACAAAATCTTTTCTTCTCATCGTGCAGATGGTAAAACTGCTGTATACTTGGCGCTTTAAGTTGCAATTAAGTTGTAATAGGGTTTGGCTTTAGATAAGTGTTTCACTTCAGCCAAGACCCCTTTCAGTCATTGTTTCAGTGTGTTCATGCTTTGTAGTTAATCGTGTCTGTGTGAAGATACTGACTGAAAATAGACTAAACTAAACAACGTAATGTGGGGTTTTCATGTGACATCACGCTTTTAGATTGTTCTGAGGCAGTGCTTTCTTTTGCTAAGTTCCTATGAAGAAATCAGCAGATCTCAAGGCAAATAAAACAATAATTACACTCTGGAAAGCAAGTTTTGGTTGGTTTGCCACTGAGAAGACATTCAAAACTGTCCGAAGGATGTGCAGTCTTCACCAAACAATATGGCTGTGTTAGAACGTTTTTTGTTTGCTAGCAAGTAAGTAAGTAAGTAAGTAAGTAAGTAAGTAAGTAAGTAAGTAAGTAATAAGTAAGTAAGTAAGTAAGTAAGTAAGTAATGTTTATCACCTTCACAAAGTGCTTCACAAAACTACAATAGAAATACAAAGTCACAAAACAGGATGGTCAAAAAACAACGATTAATCCACTGGAATTAAAACGCTTTCTGAAACAAATAGGTTTTCAGTTTGCTCTTAAAAGCATCAACAGAATCAAGTACGCGTGTGGAAGATAAAAGATCGTTCCAGAGCGTCGGTGCGACCGCCTGGAAGGAGCATCTCCTGCGGTCCTGAAATTACTGCGAGAGACCATGGCAAGGTTCTGATCCAGAGACCTCAGCCTCCGAGAGCGGGTATAGGGACACAACATGAAAAACATGAACAATAGATGAATCCTCCAGCTAGGTGTTTCTCCTACAGGTCGCCCCAGCGGCATTGAGGATGGGTCAAATGCAGAGAATGAATTTCCCTACGGGGATTAAGAAAGTATACCTTAACCTTAACCTTAACAACAAGTCTCTGATGAGGGAGCCTGACCATGCAAGGCTCTGAAAGTCAGCCCTAGGATTTTAAAATGGAAATGAAAACATGACTGAATGAAGGTCTTTAAGAATCAGAATAATATGATTTCTTCTGTCGGTGCGAGTCAGTGACCTCGCAGCAGTTTCGTGTCTGCTGAAGACGAGACAGCTCTTTTTTTGTTTAGACAAGAAAATAAATTGTTACAGTAGTCAACACGAGAAGACACAAAGGCGTGGATAATCATATCAGTTTTGAGTGATGTTGTAAGGCTTTGTCTAAGATGAACACCCTCATCACACTGCTACGAGGGAAACGACGTGATCATGACATCACTGTGGAAGTGGTCTATGATCGCCTTCTCACTTCAAAACAATATATTCAATTGTCTATGCAAGAACATACTGTATCTAGTTTGTGTTCAGCTAAACTTTATGATTCAAGAGCACTGACAGTCCATAGCGCTACAAGTTCTCACTTACTGATTACGCCAGTGCGTTCCTTCAGAAATGACCAAAGCCAAATGAGCTCCCAGTGTCACGCCTCTCCTCTCATTATAGTGCCCCCTGTGTGTCCGGCCCCAAACTGCGCCTCATTAAAGCCCTGTTATAATCCCTGACGCGGCGCCTGCAGCACGAGCCCGTATCTGCAGATGTCTCGCCTCTCACTGACGGGCCGACCAGCTGTCCTGATATTCATGCATTCTGTGCGCCACAAACAAATGCAACAAATTGTGTAACTTGAAACCAAACTCCTGGGAAACCATTTCAAGAGGAGGGAACCATAATATCAACGTTCAGCCTGATATGGGACCAGCGTGAGTCACAGATAGATGGGAACAGTAGAGATGGTATTGTTAGCTCGTTTACATGAATCATTGCTGTGGATGCTAATGAACCCTCCTCCGCGCGATCAGAAGAGGCAGCTGGTCATTTAGTGGATTAAACTGCACTAAACATGAGAGGGAGAGGTGAGAGACAGGAGCGAGAGAGAGCACAGGTGTGAGAGAACCCAAAATCACGAAAGAGAATCATAGTTTGAATGTTAGTTAAAAACTCAATCTACCCATTGAGCAAATTACTCCTTTAAACCTGCGGATGCCATTCTCTTTCTTCTCGTTAGCCGTATCTTCCAGAGTATTGAATCTGCACACAGATCGATGCAGCGATAGTGGACCAGCGCTGCTGCACGTTGACAAAATATTGATGGAACTATCGGCCGGTTTATCTGCTCAATATCAGCTTCTGTTTGCAAACTGGATTGACAGGTTTCCAGGTCCAAAACACATCACCAAATCCTCACCAGACAACATGTAGCAACTCGTCAACTATTAACAGTACTGGAGAAGATCACTTTCATTGTTTTTTTTTCCGTTGGGACAATGTCAGTTTGTTTTAACTAACAGTTCTGACCTGGGGTGGCTGCAGTTGGTCAGGTTTAGTTTCAGCAACACTATGTGCCCAAAGAATGAGATCAGCTGACGACCTGAACATCCTAAATGAGCAGGTTATTCCATCAAAGGATTTTTTTTTCTTTACGTTTCCGGTCCTATATCATGAAAAATCTAAAAATCTTTTAGCCATGTTGTTGTGCTATTTCCTTATCAAAAACACCCCGAGAGTAGTTTTTGGCTTCATTCACGCAGTTCTCTAACCTGGCTAACACCAGGCTGCTGTGTGCGCTCGAATTATTTCGAACTGCACAACAGCCTGGGGACCATGGCCAAATCTCCGGTGGATTTGGGAACCAATCACAGAGCGAGGAGGGACGGCAAGACGATGACGCGCTATTCGATATATGGAAGCTTGTAGTTTATTTACGGATAATTAAAAAAAAAGTTTATTTACGGATCCAACATGACAGCAGCAGACACGATGGTATTTTTTGATCAAGCTTTAGACCTTGTTCTAAATAATTTAGCTCAAAAGTTTACAGCGGGTACGTCATACGTCATCTCATACGATGATATGATTGGCTGGGGCTACGTGCAGACGCATGAGACTTTTTTTTTTTTTTTTCGTATCGCCCAATAAACGACTATGGACGATCGTAAACCACACCTCTCCTACGAGAAAATGAATTGGTGGTCCCCAGACTAAATATCACTTGTGATTTTAGTCTGGCGTTAGCCAGGCTAGCAGTTCTCAGCAATCCTCCTGAATCCTGCTCTCTGAGCAGCTGCTCCTCCCTCTCCCGGAAAAGTTGTGACACTTTTTACGTCATAGAGTCAAACAGGAAGAGCTGAGTGTCTGAACAGATGTCATGTTTGCACTGAAAGTTGTTAAGAAGGAGCTCTTTCTGGCCGACTCTGGACACGCCTGTTCTTTTCTTTATCTAACGATAACATCATGGAGAAAAGCGTGTTTGGCTACGAGAGGCACAGGACTTTATTCAACCTTCCCAAAGAAGAGGCCACTCTCCAGAATTTGGAATTTCTTTCCAGGATTTGCCGACTATCAGACAAAATAGGGTTTTTCTGTCTCTGATGGATGTTGGTGAACCTTCGCCAAAATCAAAGTAGATTAACTTTTATAACCAACGCGAGTCCCATAATGTAAACACCTGATGGAGCGGCCAGGACAAAGTGGTGAGTCAAAACACGTGTTGCGTGTGTGTTAGCGTGTGTATTAGCGTGTGTGTTAGCCATTTATGAAGCTGTGTTGCAGATGTCAACTCCGTATAACTACATTGTGAAGTAACTTCACTTTTTGCTGCAATATTTTGGAGAGAGCTCGGAGAGAGGGGGCGGAGTTGAGCATTGTGTGTTCCGGGTTTGCAAAATACCCCCAGAAAATACTTATATTTCTCACAAAAAATAGTACTCTATAGTGGTAGAAGTACAATATATCATATAAATGCCTATAGTTAACTTTGGGATGGCTAAAATAGCATGATACAGATCCTTTAGCAGTGGCCACACTCTCCCATCATCATTTCGAGGAATACCACAGTGGATCTTTTGGCATTACAGAAGCTCATTGAAAACAACATTAAAGCCTGAGTACCACCATTGGAGAAAGACCACCGGGCCAGGCCCAGCTACCACCACACGCCACTCACTCAGCAAAGCAGCAACCATTCATTAAACACATACATGTTAGTCTTGGACAATGCATTGCTTTCATGTTTTGTGATTTTTGTGATATTGGGCTTTACAAAACAACTTGACTTGGGCAGATGTGGCTATATACTGTATGTGGCTTACCACCCTGAGTATGGAGCACATGAATGATTTGTAAAGCACTTTGCGTGACTTGCGTCTTTCACCACCATTTACCGTGAAAGTGACAGAACTTTTTGTCCAAAATCTCTCCAGCGGTCAAGTTTCGACATGTCAAACAGTAAATCGCACCAAACTGTCTCTTGTTTCAGTGAGCGACTAATTATCCCTGCCTGACTCCTCCGCTGTTATCTCTGGCCCAACAAAGAGTCCTCAGATGAGCGGTTGTAATATCCCTGTCGGAGCCCCTTAAGCGCTGGTCAGCAGTAAAGATAACAGCCCAGGTTTTTGTACGGTGCATTTTGGCGTCATTACACGGATCGATAAACAGGCAGAGCAGAAGTGAAGACATCAGCGTTCGCGCCGGTCTGAGCTTCAGAGGAGGAGAGGGTAACACATGAGCACACGCCGCTCACCGGGACGCCGCGTCAGCTCTTCTCAGACCATTAGCACGGACGGGACCTGTGGCTCCGCGTTACAAGTGCAGCCACAAGTACAAACGCAGCCTCTGCAGCTTATACCTGAGAGCAGGGCTGGGTTGAACAGTTAAACCTGCGGAGATCGGTCGCTGTTGTTCCTCTGAGCTCACACTCACGGCTAATGGGGGTCGAGGCCGCTATCGATTTCCATACAGCCAGCGCTGATGCCGTCCCTCTGTTTCCCCCCCTCCCTCCCCTATCTCCTCTCCGCACACGCATTTTATTGTTTTGTCGATAGCATGAAACCTCGACCCCCATTAGCCGTGAGTGTGAGCTCAGAGGAACGGCCTGCAGGAGGGATTCAAGCTTTAGATTTAAATGAAAAATAAAAGACACAGATTTCTTGTTCCTGACACAACCCTTTCATGAGAAGGTAGATAGATCTAAACAAACAAATATCTCAATCCATCCATCCATCCATCCATCCATCCATCTTATTCCACTTTTCTGTTGTCGGGTCGTGGAGGCAGCTGTTGGAGCTGCCCAAATCACATTGCACCAGCCCCTAATGGCTCCTTCTGTAGGTTCATGGGTCCACAGAAGGACGGCCTCATGGTTCTAAATGGACCTGTTGGTCTCTCATAAGGGGCTTCTGAACCGCTCTTTGTCTGCCCCGTCAACTAGGACCTGTTTGCCATGGGAGACCCTACCAGGGATACAAAGCCCCCGACAGCATCATTCGGGTGCTCAAACCCCTCCACCACGTTAAGGTGGCGGTTCCAGGAGGGGCATCTGATAATATAGTGAATGCAATTATGATGGCAGCACCAGTTTAGTTTGGATCTCAAGTTTTAGTCGACTTTATCTGAAAACGTTGCATTCATATTATGTAACGAGTGAAATCGTTCAACCTCTTAACCCCCACCTGAACCGAGCACATTTTCTCCATGAAAACGAGGATGAAAATGCAACAAAAGAGCGACAAAAACGACACAAAAAAGTGATGAAAAAGTCGCCCGGGGTTAGGGTTAGGTTAGGGATTTACCGCTGCTCAACTGCGTGTCTGACAACGCCACGAATGCGGAGAAAGAAAATCAGTGAAACCAACGGAGCCGCCATCATAAACCCAGAACATTGGCTGCTTCATGTTAAGCTCACATTTCATTATCGCGGCTGGTTTTGCAGCGTTGGTGTTTTCTCGTCAGAAGGGTGTACGTATAGGAGGCGCCGACACAAAACAAATGCATTGTTTTGACACCTATAGTACCTGGAGAGAAACAGCACTTGTCTTTATTAAAGTACTGTCAGACCATTAAAGTACTGTCAGACCATTATAAAAGCACACGGGGAAGATGTCGCCGCAGTATCGCAGTTGTCTCTTCCAAACTTTAATAAACGCTGGGAGGATTCTGGAGAGTTGGATTGAAGACGGATCAAAGATTTCATAAAACACACCTCCATTTTGAAGATGTTCATATCAGACTCTCTTCCTCGATCCAAAACATGCACAATAGGTTAATCCTCTGGCTCTGTGCTTCTGTTCATGAGTCTATACAGCTCAAATCTGGTGGTCCTGACTCCTGACAGGTGACAGTGAAGGATGTTACAATGTTGTTCTCTCATCAAACTCAGACCTGGAGCTGCGTTTCAACCCACGCGCACATCTTTGAGTCATCTATGGATCCTCCCCAGTGGCTGTTCTGAGCAGCGCTCTGGCCAGTGGCGTGTCCAGACTTTGTTCAGGGGTGGCCTTTTAAAGGGACTATACCGAGTTTAAAAATATTAAAATTATGTATTTTCCTCCCCTACATGTTCCAGCCATGTCCTAATGTGTAGAATGAGCTCAGACCTGTTCACCAAAACTGCCTCTAAAATCCTGCACTGTCACTCAAAAGGTTGTTACTTCGGGTCGAATTGCCGTCATGCACGAGCTTAATATAGAAGCTGCAGTTACACGTATGACCTGAGGTGGCGGTAGTGAGTATAAAATGGCCAACTTGCATCTAGCCCCTTTAAAGAGCCAGTCAGTATTAATATTTGCTTAGTAACATTCATTGTGTCTATTGCACTATAGCAGGGGTCTCCAACTAAATTTCCCTGGGGGCCAAAATATATTTGGAGTGTACTGCCGGGGTCCATAAACAAAAGCTCTACTTTTGAGGAAACCTGTTTCAATAAATGCCTGAAAAGTCTGTAACCTCGGCTTACACTTGTATTTCACTAAACAAGCCTGTGTCACAAGTCTCCGCTATAGTTATTATTCATTCCCTCCCCCTCGGTGGTGGTAGACTACTGCTGTAGCCACAGCCGCCCTTGGGCAGATTGACCATTTACCACGTGGCTATAATTTGCTTTATCCTGATGCCCTTTTATGTCTGTGTCCTATCTGCTGGACATGTGTGGAATTCTTTCCTTTTTTGAAAAATGTAAGCTGACCCCTAGTGGCTGGAATGAACACACTGGTTATATACTTCAATATTCAAAACTCCGCACGGGAATGGGATAGAGACTTACTTTTTCTTGACATGCTCAGAAAAGTGCTCTACAAGTCAACAGGTTTGATTCATTTCCCGGGCTGGATTTTGCCCGCGGGCCGCCTGTTGGAGACCCCTGCACTATAGTATTAATATTAATTAAAATCTGTGATAAACACTGCATAACAAATGGCAATCTTCTGACGATTTTGTGGGTGGGGGAAGGCTGTGCTAATGAGGAAACACTGCCACAAATATTCTTCCTCAGGCAGCTTCGCCTGAGTGAGGTGGCACCTCGGGTGGCCCAGCTGGAATCAAGGCCGAGACACGCCGAAGGCAGCAGCTCCCAAAAAGCTCCTCCTGAGCTCTAACACATCCAAGAAATGAGGGAATTCTTTCCTCACCTCCACCACCTTAATCCTTTGATCACTCACTGCATCTTCAATACAGCCATACGTTCATTGAAACACCTGCGCAGCGAAGGGGAGCAAGAGGAGTGGGGTGGGAGGAGCTTAAGGTGAGGTCGCATGACAATCAGGAAGTGAAACTCCTGGACATTTTGTTTCAGCTGTTTTAGATCAATATTGCATTCTCTAAAGATTCTCTGAAGATGTGTTTGAGATTACATAAAAAAAAATGATACCCCTCTTTAAAATATACATTAGGTCACAGCGTGTCTGGTCTAACAGTGGGCCCTGAAGTTTAATTCTAAAGTGCCAGGGTAAGTACCGAAGACAAAGACCAAACCAAAGTGCTGCACAACCATAAAACGTATAGGATGAGAAATGCACTTACACATGACTGAATACAGTGGATTATCAAATTAAAATGTCAGGAATATGTGTCCGATCCTCTGAGTCTGTAGTTCTGCTTTGAACCGTGGCAGGTCTGTGATGGAGTGTGAAACGAGTCCCAGAGACCTGCACAGAACGCACTCCTCTGTGTTTGCTGAGACTCCAGAGCCATTTCCAACCACGGCACGGACATATTTGAGACGTATTTGATTTAAGAGTCAGTGGCTGTCAAACGCTGCACTCAGACATTGATGAGGTTGGACGTGTGTAACGTGTCAAGCTCTGGCAGCCAAATGCAACCTCCTGTCAGCTCCAATAACGACAGAGAGGCGCAGGCGGGTCGGAGGAGGGCTAAATGACTTGGGGAAAGTGTCTATAATTTGTTTTTTCTGCAATTTCTTAATTTTCTCAAAGGATACGGAAATGTGAAGAGTTGCTCCACATAAGGAGAACAAAATCTGACTGAAATAAATTATGATGAAAAATCCTTTCTGTTTCAAGATTTGTGCAACAAAATAAAAGCAATATGAAAAAGTAATACATATTTTGATATAATAAGGCTCTAACAATAATTTGGCAATGTCTTGTGCAGCCTTATTTCCTCTAAAACTAATTGCATTTAGTTGTAGAGAAGGAGAACCTTTATTTAACCAGGAAAGTCCCACTGAGATTAAGAATCTCTTTTTCAGGGGGGTCCCGCCCTCAGAGGGGAACCTATTGTACATGTTTTAGTGGTAGGGGAAAGCGGAGTACCCGGAGGAAACCTACGCGGACACGGGGAGGACATGCAAACTCCACACAGAAAGGCCCCGTCCGGGTGGGAATCGAACCTGTGCCGCCCAATGTCTGCACAAGTGCCTGTATATTTCTTCCATATTAAATCAAAGGAAATGACCATATTTGGAATTACAGCATCATTTGAGTCGCCTTTTATGCCACACGTGAATTCCACCCACGTATTCGTGAACTAATATGTGCGTGAAAGGCGAGTGAGGGCCACACTGTTGTAGTTATCAGGGCATAGGCGACCTTGACGGCCGGCACCTCTGTTAAAGGGGAGGTCCATGCCCCCGCCATCTACATTGCCGACTTTTGGACATAACATTGGAACGAAAAATGAGACTTGCAGTGTTTTGGGTTGGAAACTGGAGATTTCACGTTTTCTAACAAAGGTCCTCCCTGGTGGAAATTCATGATTGCACATGTACTGATTAGAAAAAAAGTAAATAAATAAAAAGAATAGATCTATAATAGTAATGACTGTAATTATTGGCGGTGCGGTAGTACAGTGGTTGGCACTCGTGCTTCATAGCTAGAAGGTCCCGGGTTCAATTCCCACCTGGATGGGGCCTTTCTCTGAAGAGTTTGCATGTTCTCCCTGTGTCTGTAGTTCATTAACATGCACTGTCCCGACCAAATAACCAAATAAGCCAATAAAGTAATTAAATAAAACTATACTTACATGAATTAACCCTTTAATAGCTTGCTTAACCAATTGGTAGAGCACCCTTTATTGTATCATGTGTTGTTTCTAATTCTGCCTATCTCTACCATTCTCTACCAAGTGTGTAATACTCAAAATGTCCAGTTTAGATCAGGGTTGGACTAGTTTGGACTGGTTTATGCTGGTTTGGATTGGTGTAGACCTGGCTTGGATTTGTTTGGACTGGTTTGAACTGGCAAAGACCTGGTTTGGTCTGGTATAGATCAAGTTTGGACTGGTTTAGATCAAGTTTGGACTGGTATAGATCAAGTTTGGACTGGTTTAGATCAAGTTTGGACTGGTATAGATCAAGTTTGGACTGGTTTAGATCAAGTTTGGACTGGTATAGATCAAGTTTGGACTGGTATAGATCAAGTTTGGACTGGTTTAGATCAAGTTTGGACTGGTATAGATCAAGTTTGGACTGGTATAGATCAAGTTTGGACTGGTATAGATCAAGTTTGGACTGGCATAGATCAAGTTTGGACTGGTAGTGATCAAGTTTGGACTGGTAGAGATCAAGTTTGGACTGGTAGAGATCAAGTTTGGACTGGTAGAGATCAAGTTTGGACTGGTTTAGATCAAGTTTGAACTGGTATAGATCAAGTTTGGACTGGTATAAATCAAGTTTGGACTGGTATAGATCAAGTTTGGACTGGTATAGATCAAGTTTGGACTGGTTTAGATCAAGTTTGGACTGGTATAGATCAAGTTTGGACTGGTATAGATCAGGTTTGGACTGGTATAGATCAAGTTTGGACTGGTAGAGATCAAGTTTGGACTGGTTTAGATCAATTTTGGACTGGTATAGATCAAGTTTGGACTGGTTTAGATCAAGTTTGGACTGGTATAGATCAAGTTTGGACTGGTATAGATCAAGTTTGGATTGGTATAGATCAAGTTTGGACTGGTTTAGATCAAGTTTGGACTGGTATAGATCAGGTTTGGACTGGTATAGATCAAGTTTGGACTGGTATAGATCAAGTTTGGACTGGTTTATGCTTCTTTTGACAACTTTTAGACTGGTTTAGATCAGTCTAAAACTGATCTTAAAAAATCTAAAAAATAAAAAAAAACACTGTTGTCTCCCAAATGGTTAGAAAATATTTAGTTTTTTCAAATGGTTGTGTGGGGGACATTAAAGGGTATAGATCAAGTTTGGACTGGTAGAGATCAAGTTTGGACTGGTTTAGATCAATTTTGGACTGGTATAGATCAAGTTTGGACTGGTTTAGATCAAGTTTGGACTGGTATAGATCAAGTTTGGACTGGTATAGATCAAGTTTGGATTGGTATAGATCAAGTTTGGACTGGTTTAGATCAAGTTTGGACTGGTATAGATCAGGTTTGGACTGGTATAGATCAAGTTTGGACTGGTATAGATCAAGTTTGGACTGGTTTATGCTTCTTTTGACAACTTTTAGACTGGTTTAGATCAGTCTAAAACTGATCTTAAAAAATCAAAAAAATAAAAAAAAACACTGTTGTCTCCCAAATGGTTAGAAAATATTTAGTTTTTTCAAATGGTTGTGTGGGGGACATTAAAGGGTTAAAACTAAGACCAACACAGTCCACTGTATGAAAACCTGAGGACCTTTCACCTGCTATTAATCTGACAGGCCTAATATAACAGGGAAAGATGATTTCTGACGCTAACAGACTTCCCTCCTCCCCTCCTGCTGGTCAGACTGAGTGACGCACAGAGCAGAGCCTGTCCGTGGCACTCTCATCCAAAAGCTCCATAATAGCCGCCTGTCTGGACATCTCTCACCCAAATGCAACAGAGGAGAGACAGACTAACAAGACATTCTTTCTGCACTGTGTTACGGGCAATGTGACAGGACAAGCCCTAAACAGTCCTCCAAAACACAAGGACAGAAAAAAGGTTCACTGCCGCCCGGTGACATCCAAAATTCATTCCTGTTTGAGAAACCAAAGCGGGAGTTGAAATTGTCTCAATAAAAAAAAAGCTGTTTTTCTTTACAAGCGAATCCGTGTTATGTGCCGAGGAAATTAGCAACAGGTTGGTAATGAGGATGGGAGCGCGTTCGAGCAGGTGCGCCGACTTTGGAATCAGATGCGAAACGTTAAAGTGTACAATATGTTCGGCGTTTCACAGATGCCACACAAAACAGACGACCGCGTACCGAGTGAGCAGGTGATGAAGAGAGAAACTGTGCTTGTTTTAAGACTGGGAATAAGCCAAACGTGGATCCGTCCTACACATTTTTTACAACCTGCAATTCATCGGCGGGCGAAGCACTGAAAGAGCAGTTCTTCGCACAAAATGTTCTCATCGTGGCACCGTACATTTAGCAGCTTGGAAGAGAGTCAAAGCTTGTTGCCTTGTCATTCCCTCTAGCCCATAGTACTGTTTATTTTGCACGCATAGACATTATTTCATACTATAAAAGTGAAAATTGCAATGCAGACTCACCGAAAATACGTTTTTTAAGCCTCACGATAACACGATGTCCCCAAGCTTGTTCCGTAGCAGCTTGTTTCTCCAGTCCCTGCGACTTTTCTCAAACCCTGCAACTTTCCTTCAACTAGAGTGAGTTTCTGATCAGTAGAAATCTATTTTACTCTCGGACGGTGATGAGTCCAGCTCCAGATTGTTGTGGCTGCACCAGGACGCCAGCTGGTCCACCTCTCTCCTGTAGGCGAATGCCCAGAAGACAGTGGAGATGATCGTGGACTTCAGGAAAGACACAGCCCCCCCCCCCCCCCCCTCACCCTGACAGACTCTCCCATCCCCATCTCCATCGTGGACTCCTTCTGCTTCCTGGGCTCCACCATCACCCAGGACCTCAAATGGGAGCCAACCATCAGCTCCCTCATCAAGAAGAAGACACTTAGGCTGCCGACCAAGATGCTGGTGCTGTTCTACCCGGCCATCATCGAGTCCATCCTCCCCTCCTCCATCACCGTGTGGTCCATCCTCTCCTCCTCCATCACCGTGTGGTTCCCCGGCGCTACAGACCGGGACAAGCATCGACTTGAGAGGGTGATCCATCTCTCCAGGACCTGTTCAACTCCAGGACCCGGAGGCGTGTGGGCCGGATCACAGCTGACCCTTCTCAACCTGGACACGGACTATTCACCCCTCTCCCCTCAGGCAGGAGGCTACGGTCTATCAAGACACATAGATCCAGCCACATGAACAGTTTTTTCTCCACCGCCATCAGACTCATGAGCGATAATGAGACCTATTAACTCAGTACAGACTGTAATCTGCTCTACTGCACTATGTGGTATGATCACTCTTACATCTGCTGTATCACTTTATCACTTTATACACCTACACAATATGTAAATCCAATCCCGTTGTTCTTTGTCAATTGTTGTCGTCTTACCATGATTCTCCATCCTCCTTCCACTCGCCCCGGTCTGACTTTACAGCGACTGCCACTATGTGCTCCTTCTGCCCTGGGTCCGAGTCTCATTTCTCTGCTCCTGGATCCTTATCTGACAGAGAAACGTTCCTTCTTTCCCCGTGTGATGTGGTGCGAGCGTGGTCAGGGATGTGCTCTGTTTCATAAATGATGCAACTATTTAAAGCAATTCCTATTTTAAGACTTTTCTTTTCCCCCAGAGTCCCTTTGGTTAAAACTAAAAAAGGAAAGTTTTGATGTAAAAATAAGCAGAAAAATTGCTCTTGGAAACTCTTGGAAAAATGGCCCTCGAAGTCCTGGAGAGACTGGGTAACACTTCGACTTGCCGGCAAAAAAGTGACTGCAATAATAAAAGTCAAAAAAAATATGGATTTATATTATTTACTTCCTTTAAATCTTTCTTTTCTGTTGCAACAGTTAAAAAAAAACAACCCTCAAACAGCCAGAAGTCAATACTGTTCGCCCCGGCATCGACAGAAGCCACATTGACATCAGTCTTTCCGCGCAGGTTATCGCGTCCTCATTCTGTCTCTTTGCCTCACAGATTTCCATTAGTATGTGCAGCCCCAAATCCATTTATCAAACATACAGTGCACCGAACGCCACTGCGGCGTGATGTATTCAGACCGGGACTCTCTAATGCTCCAATATTCGCGATACAATCAGCGGCAGCGGCAGGCGCCCAAAGCCGTGACTGCGAGAAAACATGGAGACACGCCACCTATCTGATTTACTGCAAGACTGGAGCGCATTTACACACTTTGTCATACCCCGGGCCATAAAGACCGCGCTATAGCCGCCATCATGGCATCAATCACCGCCGCGTTTGACCCCTAAACGCAAGCGGACCGCAGCGAAGCCACCTTCTTAATAAAGTAGCAAAGACAAAAGCTACGCTCTCTCATAGAAACACACACACACAGGCAAAGGGAAAAGGTCGTGTGGCGATTTGAACATCAGAGCCGAGTCACACTTGGACAGATGGAGGCTATTTCCGCAGCGGTGAAGTGTGGTTTTCACGGACATGGCACACATTCGCAGCTCGCTGAATGGGTCTTTTATGCACTGCCTCTGTAGGGTTGATAGTGGTCTAAATGATCTTCAAAGGGAGAGTAATGTAGTGGTTTTAGATTGTGTGTCCCGGACATGAAAAGGCTGAAGGAAAGATGCGCTAACGTAGCATCTCGCTTTGTGTTGGGGAAGGTTTTTTTTTCCAAGATTTTCCTCATTCTTTCATCAATAAAAAGGGCTTCAGTGGGATTTAACTTTGTCCCTGTGTTTGTAAATTCACTTCCTTGGTCGGATTTTCCCAGTGGTTTTAGATTGTGTGTCCTGGACATGAAAAGGCTGAAGGAAAGATGCCCTAACGTAGCATCTCGCTTTGTGTTGGGGAAGGTTTTTTTTCCAAGATTTTCCTCATTCTTTCATCAATAAAAAGGGCTTCAGTGGGATTTCACTTTGCCCCTGTGTTTGTAAATTCACTTCCTTGGTCAGATTTTGCCAGTGGTTTTAGCTTGTGTGTCCTGGACATGAAAAGGCTCAGGGAACGATGCGCTAACATAGCATCTCGCTCTGTGTTGGGGAAAAATAAATAAGCTAGAGTAGATTTTCTCATTCTTTCATTAAAATAAAGGGCTTCAGTGGGATTTAACTTTGTCCCTGTGTTTGTAAATTCACTTCCTGGTCGGATTTTGCCTTTGGTTTTAGATTGTTTGTCCCGGACATGATAACGCTAAGCAAAAGATGCGCTAATATAGCCTTTCGGTCTATGTTGGGGAAAAAGCTGCGAAGATTTTCTCATTCTTTCATTCATAAAAAGGGCTTCAAGTGGATTTAACTTTGTCCCTGTGTTTGTGAATCAACTTCTCTGCTGGGACTTTGCCTTTGGTTTTAGATTGTTTGTCCCGGACATGATAACGCTAAGCAAAAGATGTGCTAACAAAGCTTCTCGCTTTGTGTTTTCTCATTCTTTCATTGATAAAAAAAAAGGGGCTTCGGTGGGATTTAACTTTGTCCCTGTGTTTGTAAATCAACTTCTCTGCTGGGATTTTTTTGTTCACCATTTCAATAATTTTAACATAATTAGCAGCTAATTTGATCCTTTGGGAGCTACCGATTTACGCTTTAGCTCGAGTCAATAGCTGAGTCACTGAAGTTCAGCGCAAAGGCTTTTCTCAATGAACTATTAACAAAGTTGACAAATCAATCCCCGCAACCAGTATTGAATTCAGCCGTTATGTCTTTGGGCAGTTTATGCTAATCGGAGGTGTTATAGGGACAAAATGCTGCCAATTGGAAAACCGTTTCACATCATCGTTACTTTAGATCAGTGGTGTCTTTCCCTGAGAACATTTCACTCTTTATTTAATTTCTGAAAAAGCAGTCTGTTTTTGATCATGGTTTTTAGCTTTGCAGGCTTATCTTAAGCTCATTCAACAATACATTGTGGGGAAACTACAATAGTTTGCAACAGTCTGACAGCAGTGGGGATGAAGGACCTGCTCCGTCTTGCACTGAGGGTCTCTCAGTCTGCCACTGAAAGAGCTGCTCAGCTCCTCTACAGCTGTGTGCAGTGGGTGGGAGGTCTTGTCCATGATAGAGGTGAGCTTGGCTAATACCCTCCTGTCCCTCACCTCCTCCACAGAGTCCAGGGGCCAGCCCAGGACAGAGCTGACCCTCCTGATCAGCTTGTTCAGGGTCCTGACGCTATATTAGTTTAAAGAGACACTGCGTAACATTTTGACTATACAGTTGTCATCTATACAAAACATGCTAATGACCAGCTGGACGCAGAAAATGCTATTACTGCAATGGATAATCAAAGAATAGATTTGGATGAGGACCTAACCTATTCAAAAATAAAATTCTACTGCCTTTAGTCGACATCTCCATGGCAACGAGCTGGATTTTATTTTAATTTCATTTATTGGCCTACACAGTGTGGCTTTAAGAACCACCAATTTAGGTCACATGCGAGAATTATTGTTGAATTATTTTAAGTAGTGATTTGTGGATTGACACAAAAACACTAGAACACATTTATTGAATTGCTTGAATAAAGTTTTACTTTTTCCAATTCATTTCTTATGGCTAGATGAATATTTAGTGTGTTGGAGCTACTTTTTCTTACTTACTTGCTTTTCACTCAGTTTTAGCAAGTTTGCAACATGAGGTTATGACATTTTGATGGAAGATGGCTTTGGATCTATATAGGAAATCTTGACATTGGATTGATTCATTTTAGTTTTGCATTGACCACGGGCTGATTTTCACTTCCTCTGTGGTGAATCGGACTTATCTATACTTCAGGGTAAGAAACGTTGCTGTTCTAAGCCTCGCTCTTCAGTCAGCCATTGCACAGAGTCGGTCCAAAGCGCCTCACTCGGAGCTTATTATGTGTGTGGGGCCTGGTGCTGCGGGGCAGGCTCTTAAAAATTAAACCAGTGTTCAGCTCGTGTGCTGGAATATGTTTTCTCGCTCCTCGAAGCAGCAGTATCTCAGCAGCATCTCAGCAGCAGTGGCACCGATGGGCATTCTTGCAGATCGCCTGTTTTATTAGCAAACAGTGCAGGAGGATTAGGCCGCTCACACAGTCGCTCTGTTCGGTCCCAGAGCAGCTGTGCCACATGTGGTGTCGATTCTCAAGGCGAGACACGGCAGGTGAACGCATCAACATTTCACGCAGCGGTCAACGTTCAGATGTTTAGCAATAGTTTAACAGCTTGGTTTTAATGTCAGAGTAAAAGCGACTCCCTTTGTGAAGCTTATTTTATGGGGTTTGGTTACTAGGGAGCCGGACTTTTCCAGGAAATCACTACACCAGCTTTCACCCACGTATTCATTCATAATATCGACATGTTTGGCATCCATATGGTCATTCTCACTCTGGGTGACAGCAGTGGCCATAACCGCAGCCAAAGACGTTTTTTTTCCCCCGGTGCATGCGCTATACTTTAGAATACTGCCCAGTATCTCCTAGGTAGTTACTGTGGTACGTCCCTGGTACTTACAGAGGTACATCTAGGTAACTACAGTGGTACTTCATAGTGAACTTCAGTAATAATTCCTAAATACTTGTAAGTGGTAGATTATGTGAGTACTATTTTTTGTACTGGTAAGTAATGAAACTACCGGATACCTAAAGTAGTTACTGGGTACTTTTAGTGGTAGGTCCTAGACACTCAGTGATATACAGTATAGTAAGAATTGGCATAAAAGTGGAAGCTATGGTAGCTGGAACTGATATGATAATAGCTCATAAATAAACCCCTCTTTCCGCAATTTTTGACATTTTTCCATGTCAAATGCCTTATACTTGCAGTGTCTTAAAGCAGTGCCAAGTAACTCATTCCCCTAGAAGCCATAAGCACTACTACAGGCTCGTTAATTGTCCGTGAGAGTAAATACTGCACTGACAGAAAAGACAAAGGGACAGAGGGATATTGTTCATCCAATTACACAATGGAGATCTTTTTTTTTCACTCAAACTCCGCTGTAAATACTGCTTAAGTGGCGCTAGCCTGTTAGCTTCCTCTTTGTGATTCCATTAGTGTGTATTGGTGACTCTGACCAGGTGGCAGCGAAGATGCAATTGTGTTTTTCTCTGGCCAGAGACACCATTACTACACCCCAATAATCCCATTAACACTGTATTACCCCCAGAGGGACTACAGGGAATGATTTATTAATCGAAACAAGTTACTTAGTATTGCTTTAAAGGGACTAGATGTAAGTTGTCATTTTTATACTCACTACTGCCACCTCAGGTCTTAAGCGTAGCAGCAGTTTCTATATTAAGCTACACATTCTACACATTATTGCTGGAACATGTAGGGAGAGGAAAATGCACAATCTTAACTTTTTAAACTCTGTCTAGTCCTTTTAATGTCACAATGACAAATATTGGAGAAGTATGCTTTATTTAGCTGCATGCTGTTTCTTATCCGTAACAAGTCTGGCGTCGCCAAAACAAACCAGTCACACAATGACTCGGCAGACGGGCAACACAACCAGAAATCTCCAACAGTTTTTGACCAATGAGCTACTTTTATAAATCCAGCGATAGGAAAAGGTCGATCAAGGAACAAAGAAGTATGAGTCTTTCCAGTTTCTTTTCACAAGAGTTCACAACAACATTTACACCTGAACAAGTTTGAGAGTTTGAGACGGGTATAAAGATAATGAACACTCTGATACTTTGATACTGTATCAGGAATATGACCTATCTGAGAGTCCTCGGCTGAAAGTGGCAGGTCTCGACATGTACGTGATAATTAACCCAGTGTGATCTGAGCATCGGGACGAGAGCAGCGGGTTCAGCCTATATGGAATAATCAGCCGGCTGTGTAGGCCCCGCTCCCTGTGGCCCTGGCGCTGCTGGAGAACATGTACTTCTCCTCGAAAAAACATAGAAACTGAAGCCTGGGAATGACTCAATAACTGATGCAACATTCACTCCTCGTATCTGCAGATGCAACTCTACGTGCTTGCATACCTTCGTGTAGGTAACCCGAGAATTAGAGATGCGTTGGGTTCATCTTTAATTCATCGTCGATAGCTAGGTTTGTACAGGCAGCTCAGTGCGTTAAAATACATCTACTTTAAACGCCAGGCCAGAGGCTAATCTGCTTTTTGGCCGAGCCAGCCTGACAGTCTCCCTTTTTCTCGCAGTCAACCATTTCTTCATTAAGTTTGCAAGATTCAAGATCTATTTTATTTGTCTCGAAGGAAATTTGTCTTGGACACACAGGGTGCCGCATAAAAAACTACACTGGCATAATGACAAGGACAGTGAACCACACAATTCACTACAAAACGGTCACAGCTCTGCTTTTTGGAGATTTAGGAGATTTACTGAAATGTGGAGGAATGAGTTCTTATACCTGTTTTGGTATAAGAACTCATTCGGTATCATGGTCTCAGGGGTTCTGTTTTAAAATGGTACCTGGCAAACAGGTCTTTTTCTGTTCAGCTTGGAAAATTAAAAATTAAAATGTGGAGTTGCCTAAGGAAGTATTTTAGGTCCTGTCCTTTTCAACCTTCATATGCTTCCTCTAGTAGCTATTATGAGGCATAACGTTGCCTATCATTGCTATGCAGATGATGTTCAAATCTACCTGCCACTGAAATCCAAGAGCTCTGTGCAATTTTATTGGACTGCCTAAAGGAAATACAGCAGTGGATGCAAAATAATAATACATTTCTGAGCTTAAACAAAGCTAAAACTAAAATGATTGTCTTTGGACAGTCAGACCTCCTGATGACGTGTGATGGCGCAATTGGACCCTTGATTTCGTTTCAAAAGTCATTTTCTAGAAATCTTGGCGTTATTGTTGACTATGATTTTACTCGACAAACATATGAATGCTGTTCTTAAATGTAGTTTTTATAATTTGAAGGTTTTAAGCAAAGCGAAACCCTACATTCCACGAGTACACTTTGAGAAGGCCATTCTTCACAGCTCGATTATTGTATTATTGGGTATTATTATTATCTCTTTTTGTTTTTAATTGGAACTCCAAAGCGTCGTCCCGATTAGTGATGTGCCGTTCATGACCGAGCGGAGACGGATCTTTATTTCAGTCAATTTTACCCAGAACTCCCATGAACGAACACAATAATCAGCCCAACAACGGAGCAGGCCACACAAGTGAAGTCTTTTTTACAGTGAAAGCTAAAAGAACTAAAAATGATGTGTCAGACAGTTGAAGCCTCCTTTTATTAATTGTGGCACAAGATTTTATTCACAAACACATTTTTCAAAGCCGAAATATCAGTCCCATTGTAATTTTAGATTCTTTAAATGAAAAAAAAGTGCCTTTTATCGATCGCGTCTTAGATTTTGAGAGTTATCTGGCGGGCTCAGAACGGCTCTTTGAAACGAATGGATCCCGAAGACTCGGCTCCGACAAAAGAGCCATGAAATTACATAGGAGGGATCTGAGATAATGTTCCTTGTCTGTTTGAGGCAAATATGTGCTGTAATGATGGATATTCTTTTACTCCCATCATGTGTATCTATTGATCCCGTTACAGGTGGACAAGATCCTGTCGAATCCTTCATTTTTTTGTATTTTCCTGCATTTAAACATTTATTATTTTCGTGGCGATGTGAGGCCTGTGTGATCATTTCAAACACTTCAAAGACAATACCAGTTTCATCTATTTTGGAGAATGATCTGTTTTAAATAAGTTTATGTGGCGTAACTGTGTGAATAAACAAGTTTGACAGTAAAATTGTCTTTGGCTTTACGCCGTGTTTATCTCTAAGAAACGTAAGGAGGAAAATATTTTGAATCACATTAAACCTCATGTAATTAATCAATCTGCATTAATCGCAAAAAGTCCCGGCTCTAAAATGACATTAGCTTGGATGGAACAGTGGGATTTGATTCCCCGATGTGCACTGGGGTCAGTGAGAGAACAAAGATTGCTTTTTCCAGCACATGCACAAGCTGAGAGCCCGACCAGGTCCTTCAAATGCTGCTCATTTCCTCTGAAGTCTAAACCCACAGGCTGCAAATTCTCATAATCAGCGACCAAACAAAGCCCTGCGCGCGCGGCCGGCGCTGGATATTAAAACTCTCATTTGCTCACATTCATTAAGCAGCCTTGGCCTCCGCTCTCCCCCGGGTCCTGGTGCCCGGAACGCAACAACCTGCTGCTTTGGAGGAGACTTCTGGTGTACGGCCCAGTTCGAGTCTGTGAGAAACTGCAGCTTCCAGGACGCACATGAATCAACCATAAGCTCCAGCAGGGTTTTTTTTGTGGTTTTAATTATTGATTACAGAAAGAAACCAAAACAAACTCAGACCCAACTCAGCCGCGGGATGTGTTTGCTGGACTGTGTATCCCGGCCTGGTACAAGAAACTCACATCCCCAATTACTTTGAGCTGGTTGCCACGACTTAACTATAAATTATTGAGTGTTGTGTGTATTCTCAATAGCCAACATACATTTATTCAGTGCACAAGCTAGGTGTGTAACTAATCCTTACACCTCCCGAGCTCACCTACATGGGCCTACAACGTAAAACCTCTTGGACTCGCAGTTGGGGCCAAACTAGGCCTGTGCAAATAAACTATGGGCTCCTCTGTTGTTCTAAATCTCAACAAAAGAAAATTTTACCTCTGGAAGCGAATGGCGACTTCCATAACAAATTTCTAAAACACGTAGCGTCTTTCATTGTTCCTAAAAACAGATCACCGCAAAGCATCATGGGGGTAGAGCGAGCCAAACAAGTGCTCATCTTGCATGGGTGTCCACGGCCTGAGTCGCTTCAATAGTCGGTTCTCAAAAGTTTTCTGTAGGAACTAAGAACTACACAATAGGTGGCAGCATGTGCCTTAGTTTGGCTCACAGTCCGCTATTAAGTTGAAAGAAGAAGAAGAAGGAGGAGGAACTAAGCACCGCTGTTGGGGTTTGTGCAAATTGGACTCTAGATGACCAGACCAGTTGCCATGGGGAACATTTTTTATCCCATTTTCGAGATCCAACATGACACACAATTGGAAAGAGAATGGGCCAAACAAATACAAAACAAGGCAAAGCTGTGGCAGTATTTATGTGGACGAGCAGACTTAACGTGTGGAGCAGATAAATGGAGTCAATATTTATTGACTAGGCTCGGGAGGAGGACCACGCCTCAACCTATCACACTTTACACACCAACCACTCTGGCTTTCACCTAACCACGCCTCTAATTACCCATGAGCCACATGTAATTGCAGAAATTACTAATCAAGACTGATCAAACAGTTTGTCTTTGAGAAGTCAAGTCAAGTCTGAAGTTTGTAAACCCTTCACTCCCAGATATACTTCGCCTGTCGACCCCCTCCCAGTACAGCAAGCTGGGAGAGAAGACACTGGTCAAGTCTGATAAGAAACCCATAAACACTATGAGGCAGTGTTATGGTTGATCACCAGACCAGACAGGTCAACAGGTTATCTTTGTGTACATTTCCCCATGGGGGACACCTGAGCCTGGGACAAAGGTTCACATTCCAAGATGATTACAACAACACTTCAGTGCACAATGACTATTATTATGAAATTATACAATCAAATCCATTTTCCAACTACACATAGTACCAAGCCAAGCCTCGTCATCTCAGGTTGTTTGAAACTGTCGACCCCTCCCTCCCTCCCTTCTGTTCTATTTCAGCACTGATTCTTCTGCTTCGAGGGGGGATCCCGAAGAGCTGGGTTCATCTGAGACAGAGCCCCCACTCCAGACTACACCCTTGTGAATAAAATCTTAATTGCAGCTTGTTGTGGCGTGGTCCTTGCTAGTGAAAGGGTAGCACAAGTTATCTAGGAAGCAACAACGATGTTATCACAAGGCCCTTGCTGAAAGTTGGCTTTTCTGAAGCAAAATGGACAAACTAAAACTGCAGGGTCCAAGCCTGACATCTTTGTTGTGGATTGTGAAGCATGTAATTACAATATCCATCCATCCATCCATCCATCCATCCATCCAATTTCTTCCGCTTTATCCGGGGCCGGGTCGCGGAGGCAGCAGTCTCAGCAGAGATGCCCAGACTTCCCGATCCATGCACTCTTCTGTTCTGGGGGGACCCCCGAGGCGACACCAGGCCATCTCGGAGACATAGTCCCACCAGCGTGTCCTGGGTCTTCCACAAGGCCTTGTCTCAATAGGACATGCCAGGAACACCTCCCGCGGGAGCCTCCTTTCGACGTAAAGGAGCAGTGACTCTACTCTGAGCTCCTAACTGAGCTCCTCACCTGATCTCAAAGGGTGCGCCCAGCCACCCTGCGAGGGAAGCTAATTTCAGCCACTTGTATCCGCGATCTTGTCCTTTCGGTCATTACCCAAATCTCATGACCATAGGTGAGGGTGGGAACAAAGATCTATCGGTAAATCGAGAGCTTTACCCCCCGACTCAGCTCTCCACCCTCCCTCTAATGTAATTACAATAAGTGTTTCAATATACATCATTTTACTGTGCGGTAGAATTCTATGTTTCAATCACAGATGGAAAAGTCTTTCATATCAGTTATAAATGAAAGAGAAATCTGCCATTGTCTTTTTCATGCTCTTGTGTCTCCAGTTTCATACAGACCGCAGTGATTGAGAAGTGTTTTGCTGCAGTGTCTTAAACTTCTGCTCTGCGTGTGCAAGTTTTGACAACAAAGTTTACATTTTGATGACAAAGTGCGCTTCGGACCCAAGACTGCAGTGCTCTGTGAATTGAGTTGAGAAAACAGTGTAGTCTTTCGGGAAATGTGTCAGAAACAGTGTCTTATTCAATAGAGAAAAAACTACTCTGGACTTGTTCAGTCGCCTCAAAGCGTGGTACTTGTCTTTCTGCAGTTCGTACGCAACTTTAGACTTTGACTTTTTAGTAATTCATTTGGCGCTTTTGTTTAATCTAATGTCGGTCTATTTCAGAACCTTTTTAACCTGGTTCAGTCCCGATATGATCTTGGTGGCACAGTAAAAACAGAAGAAGACGGACGGACAGGCGGATGGGTGCGGTGTTTGAACAAATGCCTTGTTTCTAAACCGACTCCCCGCTTTATTTTCACGCTGTTCCTGCTGCTGTGATACATAATACATGTAAAATAGACATCACACAACCAACTACAGTCCACTCATGATCTACTGAAGGAGTTTGCCTGAGGCGTTTGGATGCACCGCGGAAAGAGACGGCAACACAAGAAAAAACTATTGACTAAACGTCCACAGTCGTCTTCGTTATCCGCTCTACGCTCGCGCTAAGATGGAACAATGATGTTTTTAACTCTGTTTTCTTGTTAGAAGTCTAAAACGGCCCTCAAACAAGTGCCCGCAACCTAGAAAATAAGACATAATATTCATGTTACATTTTGATGATAGAAAGTGGTGTGTTATGTAGATTATAGACTTCCACAATGATCGTTCTTTGGAAGAGAGTTTTCAAAAAAGAGTTGAAAGCTTCCACACTCAGCGATAAATCTCCCAGACTTTATAAACCACCTTTCTCTCTCTTCAGAAGCACCATCGCCATCGCTGTAAATGCTGACTGAGCGGCTCCTTCTGACGCCCGCATGGCCTCGGGTGTGAAACCTTTCAGCTGCTCAGGACAGTTACGTCTGAATGAGCTCCTGGTTAATGGGCGCTCGCACTGACCACCGCTGGACCGCGCTGATCCGCTGCTTTTACTGCAGTGGAAAGTGCAGTCAGCTTTTTCATCAGTGCTTTTGTAGTTCTTACCTTCTTTCTTCCTTCTGACTTTTCGAATGAGCTTTTGCTTTTCTTTTTTTCTTAGAAGTACACACATCCCAAGCCTGTGTTAAAGGAACAGGCCACCGTTTTTTCACACTAAGATATGTTCTTACCTGAGCTTAGACAAGTTGATGCGCACCTGTCTGGTCTTTACGCGTGCGCTCAGTCGCACAAGAAGACCAAAGATGTTGTTAGCATTTAGCCTCTCCCAGCATTTTCCTATGGAGCCAAACGGAGGTGAAGCTAGAAGCGACCAAGCTCTTCCACGTTTCCCCTATTTAAATACTGTTACGTGAGTAGTTACACGAGCCAAGTATAGTCACACAAAATTAAACATGTTGATTTCCTAAGCGGATAAAAAGGGGAACTATATTGTAAGGCGTAATGATACCTTAGGAGCACTTTGATGTCCACACAGTAATATCTTACTCCTATAGAATTCCCTGTGTGGATGTCAAAGTGATCCTAAGGTATTATTACGCCTTACAATATAGTTCCCCTTTTTATCCATTCAGAAAATCAACATGTTTTAATTTTGTGTGACTATACTTGGATCGTGTAACTATTCACGTAAACATATCTAAATAGGGGAAACGTGGAAGAGCTTGGTCGCTTCTAACTTCACCCCGGTTTGGCCCCATAGAGGAGGAGAGGCTAAATGCTAACAACATCTTTGGTCTTTTAGCAGAGACAGGTACACATCAACTCGTCTAAGCTCCGGTAAGAGCATACCTCTGTATGGAGAAACAGTGGCCTGTTCCTTTAAGGAGTAGTAGAAGTAGCTAGCAGTAGACAGTTGCACTCATGAAGTGAAATGAAAAGGTTATTGTTAAGGCAATATGAGCAACTAGGCTTAGTAGAAGAAGTCGTAGCAGTAGTAGCAGTTGGAGTAATTGTACAAGAAACTTACCAGAAGAGAGAAAACGTGTCACTGTTGGTAAATGTTATTATCTTTCACACAGCAGTTGTAGATCAAACAAATCTGCTGCATATTTTTAGTTAGTTTATTTATTTGGTCAGGACCATGCATGTCAATGGACACACATCGGACTCAGTGTGGACACATAGTATCTCTTTATACATCCATCTTGAACATACCATAATTTGTTTCTTAGCCTTTGTAGGAAAGCAACTGCCTGCCGTACGATGACCAGCTTTTGGCTACGTGTGCGAAGACAATATAGTCTTCCCAAATAAGAAAAGAGCTAAGCCAGACAACTGCATTTGCAAAGCTGTCACTATAGCTAATATATTCTGTCAAAGCTTCAGACTCTCCTGCAGCATGTCTCCACTCTGTCCTTTTGAGTCAATAAAGGCTTTCAGAATGACTTTGCTTCCAAGCATTTTTGTTAGTAGAAACACTGACTCAGACCACACCGGACTGTAGCCCTCATTCCCTCTGGAAACTACAAGTATTCTAGAGGTGGGGCAATCAAAGCACCTGGAGGAAACCATGTTGAAAACAAGTAAACCACACAGAAGGGGAGACTTCTACAAAGAGTTAATGAAGAGGAACAGTTTCCGCAGGGATATTGATAGTCAGGCACTCTCTGGAGATTTTTCTGGCATCTGTGTTGTGTTTAAACGTTATTGACTCCATGTTAGTGATGATAGTGAACTGGTCAACTGGTGGAGGAGACAGAAAACATTTCCTTTTATATTGATGCACAGAGAAAGTATAGAACCACTACTTGAGTCGTTTAAAATGACTGTTATCCGGTTTATTCTTATTTTTAATGCTATTCAACAACTTCGTTTGAGGAAAAGACAATACGTTTTCAGTCTGAGTCATATTTGGGGGGTTAATGTGGGTCCCGACGCCACACAAGTTTCAAAGAACCATTGTCCTCCACGATTAAACTTCATTGATGTTAAGTTTATCTACTTCCGTCGCTTCGAGAGTGGTTGAGTCAGTCTATGCTCACCGCGGCTGCACAAACGTAGCTTTTTTCAGTGGAAATGCACCACAATTCTCTTTAAATGGACCAAATGTGACCATGGCCTTAAAGCCTTTGCAGTCTTTGTATTTTTCTCCTCAGCCCACACGTCTGCAGCTTTTTTTCTTATCAACAGAACCCTTCACACTCATACTACAGCGCACGGCAGCGATTCCTCATGTGAGTAAATATAGCGCTTTAATGGCCCCAGTGTTCACGATCCTTCACACAGGCTGGAAATTTCTATGCGTTTCCGCAGAGCACAGCGGCGCGGGGCTAATGCTCTGTTTGTGGATTTATGTGTGGGGCTGAGGCAGAGACACGGGCGGGACATGGAAGCAGTGAGATCCAATCGTTTCCATGTCAGCTCATGATTGCAGAGAGCAGAGGAAAGAGTCCCGCACTGCAGCACGAGACGAAGAAAACAGTAATCGTCTTGCAATCTGAATTCAGAAAGTGAATGGACATATGTGTTATCAATTCAATAGCTTTATGGATTTGTGACAACTGTTGCTATAATAAAAAGGCACCCAGAGTATAGTTACAGACGGCAATGCGTCATAGCCGAGGGGGAAGAAGACCTCTCATGGGAATCACACATTTTCACTATTCTAAGACATTTTCTGGTGGACAATACGTAAATTAAATCAAGCCAACATCTGGTCCATATGGATGCTTTTTCACAGCAAATTGTTCAGTAGAGCCGATGGAGGGACTCTTGAGCTAATGTGAAGCACTTGTGAAGCACTTTGAATTGCCTTGTGTATGAATTGTGCTCTACAAATAAACTTGCCTTGCCTTGCCTTGCCTTGCCTTGCCTTGCCTTGCCTTGCCTTGCCTTGCCTTGCCTTGCCTTGCCTTGCCTTGCCTAATGTGGGGATATGTATCATGAAGCTAACGTTAGCTTTCTGGTTAGCTTTGTCCGCTTTTTAGTACTTATGAGCTGTTGAACCACTTTGCTCCTCTCCATGCATCTCCATCATTATTTAGCAGAAAAATATATTCATAATTCAGCATTAGGGACACATGACGGCTGACTCACTTTCTATATATTGTTTTGTCCTTTATTTATCCAGGATAACAAAAATGTCTTTTTCAAGAGTGTTCTGGCCAAGATGCAGGGGAACAAGTTTACAAACAAGTTACAATTTTAAACACATAATCACAAATAAACATTGCATAATTAAATCAAGATAATACACTCAGATAAAACAGCTACATGTAAAAGACTTTGTTTGTAGATTTTTCAATAGCATTCAGTTGATTGGATTTGCTTGCGTTTTGTTTTTGGTTGTAAGCTGTGTGTGCAGGTTACGTATAATATAACATAGTCATTGTCCATGGCACTAATGACCACGTGTGCGTTCTTCTTTCCCTCTGGTCAAATGTGTGTGTGTTGGGATAATGTTGCTAGTTGTCATTGTGTTGCTAGTTGCTGTAGAGGTAGACTCTATGGGAAGTGGATTTATGCAAGACACATGTATGTATATATTACCTGTTATTTTTTTTGATGGCACATTTCTCTTGCTTTACCCAAATTTAAAAGTTCCTTGGAAAAAAAAGGCGTCGAAATAGTGACAAAAACAAGAGGAAAAAAATAGGATGAAAACATAACACAAACGCATTAAAACACCCCCACAATTGACCAAGTGACAAAAGAGCAACAAAAGTGCGGCAAAACAGCGATGAAAGTGCAACAAAACAAGTGACAAAAACTCAAAATAAAAGTGGCAAAATTTAGAAAAATACCCAAAAGAGCAAGTGTCAAAGAGCAAAGAAAAAGTAGAAAAAATGTGACACGCAATAACAGAAAAGCAAGAAAAGAGCAACATAAAAGTGACAAAATGAAATGAATGAAAGAACTTCAAAAAAGTGACGACAACACGGCAACAACAAAAGGAAATGAGGCATTACACATTCGGTCAATGCGGGTGGTTAAAAAGGTTAAAGTAATGGTGGAGAAATGGGAGAAAGTTCTTTTTTTTTTTACCCCTCTTTGTTTTTCCTCTAGCTCCTCATGACCATGGGCATTTACAAAGATGGCGTCTGTTTCTACGGCAGGTTATAATAATAAACATTATCTAGGATTTATATGGGCCATTATACTCCAAATGCACTACATTGCATTATTCATTCCCTGTACTGCGGTGGAGGTATAAGTGCCACTGAGGAGCCGCAGCAGCGCTTCTGTTTTGGCCTCACGTCAATCATATTAAGCATAATCATGAGAAGCACGAATGTCGCTCCTCACTAGATTCCACACAAATCCCTCATATATATAGGAAATCTAAAGGCAAATGACGAAAATGTTGACAATCACGCTTACAAAAGATTGTAAAATGTGATGTACTATGGGCAGGGCGTTGCTTAACACTGTGTTTTTGCTTATACAGGTCAACACATCTGTACAATATGAGAGTTTTGGCAGGATTAAAATGGGTTTTATGAGCGCACGCCCTTAGACAGATTTAGAACGCTATTTTGTATTTACTATTAATTTAATTTGATGCCATATATCTCTTGGATTCGAAGTCTAAATCCCCTAAGAGCTTGCAGGCCGCACTACAGTATCCTGTGCCTGTATAATTCATGAGCTACACATAAGAATCCACACGAGCCGCATAAAAGATTCACAAGGAACAGTTGTGTTGAAAAGGCGATGAAGCCGAGTCATGTTCAGATGAAATATTCACCAATCAGATGCAGCTCCCCATGTGTTTACTGACACTTTTTTAGAAATGTAGAAGCAAGAAAATATCAACAGTGTCAACTATTAGTATTTATCAGTCAAATTTAGATATTTAAGATATTTTTAGGATATTCTCTGTTTTATATATTACTGCTGCTACTCACTGCGACCACCTGCTGCTACAATGCGACTGTCTACTACTACAACTACGACTTCAACTACCGATGGAAAGTTATGCAACTATTCCCTTTTCCCTCCTGCCTGGATTATTTGTGGACGTTCTTATTAAAGACACTGATGCACACGTGAACTGATGAACAGAACATACCAGCTCAGTTATTTAGTTGAACATTTCCCCCCTTAGACTTAATGATTTGTTCAGATTCACTTCTGGTGTGAATCTGTTTTAGTCACCCCAGTCACCCCAGTTCTTTCCTCACTGTTCCCAATTCAGCAGTAAGCACCTGCTTAGTCTTGGCTGAGCTCTTGAAGACCTGATTGAGATCTTGTCAGGCAATTCCTATGATCAAATGCAAAAGAAAAATGTTATCAGTTGCATCTAATCCTCTAAAATGGTCATTGAGTCCATTTGGGGAACTTGCTCCTCATTTAATCATAGGAAAAATACAGAGATTTTAAAGAACCACTGATGCAGTTGTGCTCAAAAGTTTCTCCCCCCAGGCAGAATTTTAGATTCTTTGACCAGAAGTGTATGATCAAGAGGAATTGGGCTACTTTACCATTAGATTATTTACAGATTATTTACAACCTTCTCCACAACCACCACTAAAGACTCCAAGCTGTCATTGATGTTAGAAACATCGCCAAGTTAAGGCCGGTTTGATCCAACTCTGATCTTGAATTGGTGATTCATGCTTTTATCTCCTCTCGTTTACATTATCAGAACTCCCTTGTTACTTGTTTTAACAAATCGGCTTTGAATCGTCTTCAAATGGTTCAAAATGCTGCATGGCTTTTAACAGGATCTAGCAGACGATCACACATTACTCCCATTTCATCCTCTCTGCACTGGCTCCCCATCAAATTTCGAACTGAATTCCAAATTTTTGTTTTGACTTTTAGAGCACTGCATGGTCAAGTTCCCAAATACGTGTCTGTCCTGCTGTGCTTCGCTCCCTTTGGTCCTCGGGCCAGTACCTCCTCACTGTCCCAAGGACCCGCTTTAAAACTAGAGGAGACTTGTCCTTTGAAGCTGTTGTTACACAATTGTGAAATGACCTTCCTTTGTCGCTACGTGAGGCCGACTCTGTTGATTCTTTTAAAAAGCAGCTGAAGACATGGCTGTTTAGGCGAGCTTGACAAGGCTGTGCTGTGGTGCTAAATAAAGATAGTTTCTTCTTCTTCTTAAAGGGCGGAAATAAACAGAAAGAAGAGTGTATAAACTTTGGATCAGGGTCATTTTGGTACTTTCTTTTTCATTATGATTTAACAAGAGCTACAAACTATCAGTGGAGAAAAACTTTTTGTGTTATCTTTCATATTGTTACGTATTCTAACATAGATCGATAAGTTCTCACCCTCACCTACGGTCATGAGGTTTGGGTAATGACCGAAAGAACAAGATCGCGGATACAAGTGGCTGAAATGTGCTTCCTTCGCAGGGTGGCTGGGCGCACCGTTCGAGATCGGGTGAGGAGCTCAGTTACCCGAGAGGAGCTCGGAGTAGAGTCGGTGAGGTGGCTCGGGCATCTGTTCCGGATGCCTCACGGTCGCCTCCCGTGGGAGGTGTTCCAGGCATGTCCTATTGGGACAAGGCCTCGTGGAAGACCCAGGACACGCTGGTGGGACTATGTCTCTGAGTTGGTCTGGTGTCACGTCGGGCCCCCCCCAGAACATCTGGAGGAGGAGTGCATGGATCAGGAAGTTTGGGTATCTCTGCTGAGACTGCTGCCCCCAAAACGGAAGAAAATGGATGGATGGATGGATGGTGTCATCTATCATATTCTTTGAAAAATGGTTAAAAAAAAATCATCTAAAAATCAGCATTCTGCACTGTAAAAGGGTTATGTGACTGAAGTGGAGTCCCGCCTGCAGACTGAGTAGACAAGATGATATTTTAATGCAACTGAAAGGAATTACTTTCTACCTAAACGTGTGTTCAACATGTTCTGGGAAGATGTAAATGCATCTATAATGGGACACATGAAGTGAATGGAATTGGAACGGTCTGGAGAGCTTCTAGTTGTTCCTGAGCTCCTGGGGGAGATCCCTGGACAGCTGCTTCAGTAATAGTGGTTCCTTCCTAATTTAATCCAGGGCTAGCTCTAGTTTTGTATAGTTTATTCAAGGTTCGATCGGACACTCTCTTCATAATTCCAGTAAAGTCCACCAAAACAATTGGACGGCAACAAGAAGAAGAGCGATCCCAGTGAGGTCTTTGTTCTGTAATGTTTTAGACGATACATATGATTACAAATGCAGCCAATTTCTGACTTTCTGTTGTGCTGTCTGAGTAAAGCAAAGTCCCGAGGAGTTGGGAGTGAGAGAATCGATGTTTTTCACTGCAGCAGAGAGTTTGTACATTATTGAAGAGATGCTGAATATTTAACTGCACGGCTCTATACTGCAGGTGCAAATGAGGAACCTCCGACTGCCTCACTGCACTTTGTAATGTTTAGGCACAACTCCTACAGGACGACTTATACTCGCTGTAATTGTTTAGGACTTTAAAAGCCAAGGGGAGGCCAAGGACCGCAGAGCACTGAGACAACACGCTTCATCAGATAAGTTCGAACAGTGAGCTAATTTTCTGTTCTCTCCGAAAGCGGGGGTTCTGTTAGACTAATGGGAAGATGTATCAATATAAAGTACAAGGAGGAAACTGTCAAGACCAACTATGGCCTTATTTAGCTTGAAATATAATTGTAAGTTTTGTTCCTACGTCTTGCGTGTTTAAATATGCTACTCCGGTAAACGTTCAGGGCTGTGGAAGATTAAAGTTGTGAGCAGAAGTTGTGTCTTGATTCAAGGACACCGTGAAATCCAGCGAACACATTTGTGCTTCTTGGTTCATGGTTAGCGGGATTTAAAAATGCAGCGGACACTTCAGGGTTCAATCAAATATGCGACAAAGTATGAATCAGAGCGAGCCAGGCCAGTATTAAAGAAATATAGTAACACAATGACTCTGCACTGAACTCGAACACGTAGCCTAACTCATGTTAACTTTAGAGTGTCCCAGCGGAGAGGACAGAGACAATTCACCGCAGCAGAGGACGGAACCTTGGCCAACGTCAATGTAAAAAGAGCACAAAGCGGCTGCGTTGGACGAGACCTTGTGCAGACGATCTATGAATGTGAAAGAAATGGGATTTGGCTTCGGTGACCTGGTTCTCATCCTGAATGAATCAGTTCTCGGCAAAGTGTATGGAGGACCACCGCTTCCTGTACACTCATTATGCTTGAAATGCTCCGAAGGCCACCACGTTGAGGCCATTGTGATCGATTGGTGTTTGTACCGTATTCGCGCTGCTGTTTTATCAAGGGAGCTGTTCAAAAAACGACCCATGTTCAGTGAGAATGACAATGCTTGTGCAAATGTAGTAAACTGAAGGGTGCTTGTGCCTGGCAGCGACCCTGAGTGAAATTGAAAGTCGAACTCAGAACAGTGGTTGTTTTAAGCTTAAATTACAGATGAAGGACAGTTTTAGTTGGTGCACACCATGGTGGCAGGAGAAATATGGAGGTGGTGGAGGTGTTTGAGCGCCCAAATGGATCCTGGGGGCTCTGTTGTCAGGGGGTTCATGCCCCTGGTAGGGTCTCCCATGGCAAAAAGGTCCTATAGGTGATGGGCCGGACAAAGAGACAAAGTTCAGAAGCCCCTTATGAGAGACCAACAAGGTTAGAACCATGAGGCTGTCCTTCCGTGGACCCAACACCTGCAGGAGGAGCCATGAGGGGCTGGTGCAGGGTGATTTGACCCGGCAATGGAAAAGCGGAAGAAAATGGATGGATGGATGGATGGAGTTTGCATGTTCTCCCCATGTCTGTGTAGGTTTCCTCCTGGTACTCTGGTTTCCCCTTCCACAAAAAACATGCAATAGGTGAATCCTCCAGCCAGGTGTTTCTGACCACCAGCCTGGCTCCACATCATGGAGACGTGTCCCTGGGCCCACTGTTTCCTATGGGTCGTCCAGTGACAACACACTACATTTTGCTTTCGGTAACTCGTATTACACAATGTCTACCAATTTGACATGAACTTGCCCAACACCAGGCTAGTTTCTGTTGAGTGAAGGCAAGAAAATAAAGAAAAAACAATTAACTGTGTTTAGGAAAACCCATAAACGAGTCATTTCCGTCTTTAATCTCATCAGACGAAGGATGCAGAGTCTTTGAAAATGCATATGAAGCCAGTTATCTGTGCGCCAACAGAAAGTTTCACACCCACTCTTTTACAGTGCACTGTAAACCCGAACAAGTTCATTGAACTCAAATTTTATGTCGTAATAAAGTTTCCACAAATGTTTTGAGTTAACAAACTAAATTTTTTAAGTTATATCAAATCTATACCTACAAGTTCAGTGCACTCGTCCAATGTATATTTTATAAGTTTAGTAGACTTATCCATATTACTTTTTTGACAATTTGAACTTGAAATTTTAAAGTTCAACACACTAATAATATTAACTTTTTCTTGACAATACAACCTAAAATTTTAAGGTTTAGCAGACTCAATAAATGTACCTTTATGCACCTATTTCCACCTAAAATTTTAAAGTTTACCAGACTCATTATATTAACTTTTGCATGTCTTTTTCCACCTATAATTGATAAGTTTAGCAGACTCCACTTAGAGAAAAATACTACCAATAATGAACATTAAATACATAAAAAAAACATCCAAGTATTCAAAGCCATAGAATTAATACAATGACATTTATTAAAAATGTTTTGCCTTGCATTTACATACCATTTCAACTGCAACAATGTAACTTCAGCAAACTGCACAGCTATCAAAGCTCTGCATACTATTGGTACCAGGAGAAAAGTGCATGAAATAACCTTAATAAACTTATTAAAGGCAAACTGCCAAACATTGTGGATCACTGTCAGCAATACAAAACATGCTCTTAATGACCAACTCAACACTGTAAATGGTTCAGATATGTAGTCGGTAATCAAAGAATGGATTTGGATGAGAACCTAACCTATTTAAATCTCATATTAAGATGCTTTTGTGAACATCACCATGGAGATGAGCTGGAGACATCCATACTTCCAGGAACGTTTTATTTATTTTTTAATACATTTTTCAAAAATAACACTATCTGTAATGATATAAATGCATATATTATTCTATTAATTGGATGGAATGCTACGCAGTGTGGCTTTAAGGGAAGCCCTCAAACAAAAGATACAAAAATCTTTAATAACTCAAACCCTTAAAACTTTAGAACTGTTGTGAATGTTTTTCAGTTAGCATAATTTTAATCGAAACAGAAAACAAGGTATGGTGACCAAGTGGAAAGTGTTCATTAATCAAGGAGAGCAGACATGGGATCAGAGCAGTGGTCATCTCAGCAGACCACAATCTTTAAGATGAAGTTAAACAGGGTAACGAGTTTCTTTAGGTACTCAATAGAAGTGAAGCATGATCCATTTCTATTGAAATATAACTGGAACCTCAAATTAAGGAACAATTCAAAGTAAAACAAAAGAATAACATTGTAGACAATAGCCAAGCATAATCTCTATATTAATCACAAATCAACAACAAAAACCCTTCAGACATGGTTGGACATTCACTCACACTCATTGCAATGCCCCCATCAGCAACTACATATAAAGCGGAGGTTTCCCCCCTTCTGCCCCCTCTCACCTGCTAAGAGCAACATCTACACTGCAGTAACATGAACCCAAGACCAAGAACAATAGCTGCAGAGTGCACGTGCGCTCTGTGGTGGTCGTCTCTGACGTGTGAATTGGATTCTCAGTCCAGTCACCTTTTTATTTTTGTTTATGTCCCGAAGAAGTTCATACATTTCCAGCTAGTTGATAAACAGTGCGAAGCATGTCTGGCAAAATTAGAACAGGGGAGACAAATTTTGTCAGTTCAATAACAAAATAAAATAAAATAACAAAGCTCTCCTTCCAACTTGCAGCTTCTTCTGTGAATTGCCAGTAACACAAGGCAAATCAAACCTGTCCTGGTGCGGCGACAGATGCCAATTTGACGAATCCAAACGGACAAAAACTAGCTTCACCGACCTCCAAAAAAAACGCTGTCTGTAGCTGACGGTGCTGTCCATACCAAACACACGTGTCCTGATTTTAGTCAAAACCTGCTTGACCATACCCGACTGGAGATTACAGCATTGAAAGGGCCTTTAGATGTTCCCAGGTGTGAAGAAATCAGGAGAAGCAATGAGAAGGGCAAGGGGACGATCCGCCACATTCAGTTCACCATTGTGCTGCAAGATACAAAATTGTGTCATTAATACTGGAGCAAGAAATTAAGCAATAGGAAGAAAATAAGGGACTAAATAAGAGAAGCAGATGAGAAAAGGACAGCAAAAAATATATACAATGCAAAGACCTGACTGTTCTGTCATTATCTTAGCTTAAATACACTACACAAGTATTCTCCAGATTTAGCTCCCAATTTGAGTTTGGATTCCTCCAGATTATTTTCATCTTCTGGCATTCCTTATGCATGTTAAGACTGTGTGTGTCTGCTCCTAATGTACATTTGATTAATGTGTGCATTGAACAATAAAAAAAATTGCTTAATTCAGATCACACACACTATCACCACTTCATGTGTGCAGTGCGGCCAATTTAGAAGCTTTATAAACATCCACTATGACTTTGCAAAAGGCTGTGTGTTGTGTTTTAAATAAAATAACTGGTATATTTGGCCAAATTGCCCAGCTCTTAATCCTGAGCTCCACAAACATGCTCTGAAATGCATGTGATTCTTGTGTCAGTTAACAGTTCATATTTCAGGGAATTTTCAGAGAAAATTCATTCTGCCTATGTACGAAGGCTCACCAAAATATTTACAAAGCACAAATATACTTACATTGCAGCATTCAGAGTAATATGCATCATCCTCCTTCAGGTAGATGCAAACAAGGCGAAGGCTTCCTTTTGCCATCTTCCTAATAACAAAAAAGTCAATATGAAAATTGTAAAGAAAAAGAGAAACAGTGCACTGTGCATATACTTTTCTTGAACCTACAAAACTTCAAAATCTACATATCCTCCTACAAGGAGGAGGAAAGGAGAGAAGTGAAGCAGGAACCAAGTACTCCAACTGGTCTTGCCAATCATGACATTTTGTCTGTGTATGGATTTCTGGAGTCTGGTTACACCGTTGTTCGCATTAGTTAGTTAGTTATGGGGTCATAACTTAGAATTAAGAATTAAGAATTAAGAAGGACATACAGTTAAGAGATAAAGAGCAAAGAGCAGGTGCACACAGACCCATAAAGAGAAAAGGCTAGAACAGGGATAACACTGTACCATTAGAGAACTCCGATTAGTTTGTTAAATGAATAGGCTACCGTTTTTACATACTGCAAGATGTTCTTACCTTAGCTTGACGAGATGATGCGTAATTGTTTGGTCTTTGAGCGTGTACTCAGTCACGAAAATGTTAGCAGTTAGCCTAACCCAGCAAAGGTATAGCTCCAAACTGGGGTAAAATCAGAAGCTACCAAGCTGTTCCCAATTTAAATACAGTTACATGAGCCTTTACACGATCCAAGTCTGTTTACACACAGTTAAACATGTCGATTTTCTAAGAGGATAAAAAGGGGCACTATATTGTGAGACGTAATAACACCTGGAGTACGACGTTTGCACACTAATATTGTCGAAGGACATTTGCGTGACTGAGCGGATGCACAAAGACCAAACAAGTCCACATCAACTTGTCTAAGCTTGATATCTCAGTATGTAAAAACAGTGGCCAATTCCTTTAAGTAACGAGTGATGTATTTTGATAGTTTTAAGCGTCAAAGCAGTAGTTACTTTTTCAACACAGTACCTCTTTACTTCAGGTCATCTCCTCTCTCAGGCTCAGGATTTCCCCATCCCATTGTAGCCAAAGCAGGTCCAGGGTCACTTATACCTGGGCAGCAGAGAGAAGCCGACTGCATCTACAAATACATGAACATGTATTACAAGTATGATACATAACCAAACAGAAAGAACAAGAACATGTGTTACCTGTGATCAATCTGCAGGGCCATTGCATGAGGAGATCCTCTATCAGATGTTCTACATTCTCTTGCAGTCTTGTGTTCATATGAATGTGGATTCACTGGCCAGGTTTTACTCTTTTCATGCCAATGTTGACAGTCACCACAGCACAGCCAGATAAACCAAGCACTTCCTCGATCTGCAAGACATGGGGGAAATTAGCATGCATTTTAAAAGACCAGCACTGACTCATTCATGTCATTTGATGTTCTCCCCTAAAATCACAAAAGGCAATTGGACAGCATAATATTCCAATATGATAGAAATAATTATTGATGTAATTGTTAATTTACAGCGTAGTTTCTATGTCCTGAAAGTGCTTTTTTTTTTACTGTAAATTTTACTAAATTAACAACTAAACAAAGAGGTCTGAACCTGGACTAAACCTGGTCTAAACCTGGACTGAACCAGGACTAAACCAGGACTAAACAGAAGAATTGGTTTTGGCTCATTGCAGAATTTAGTATTTTTTAGAAGAATTGGCTGCCTCCAGAATAATCGATTGTCCTCCCTGTTGCTTTTCACCTGTCCAGGAGAAAAGTACCAATGAGCTCGTCCTCAGAGCTGTTCCCCTCACAGCTTCTCTCATCTCCTGCTTCCTACGCTCTGTCATTCACTGCACCATTTATGCACTTTCATACAACTATTATTACATTACTCTTAGTCATGAGAAGAAGAGATATCGCAACGACCCAATTCTGACAGACACCCCGTTTCGGCGCATGTTTCAACACTCTGTCACGCGCACCTCCGTTAAACCTGCCGCTGGGCGCGGTGTACGAAGCTCAGCAAGTGTATTCGTGCTCCGCGGTTCAACAAAGAGAAACGCGGGGCACGAATGTGGCTAGCCGCTCCGTTGCCTTCGCTGCTCGCCCGGGCCAGGGACATCACAAACAGCGACTCATTACCGATGGTTTAAACAACCTCACAACACAGATTTAACGTTTCATAATATGAAATGAATTTACTTACCTAATTAGACCAGGAGAGATGAGAAGGGTTGCAGCCTCGAGACCAGTGACGATGACGGTGTCTCCTTGTAACGTCCGTGGAGATGTTGTTAGCCTTAAACTTGCTATGCTAGTTCAAAAGCACGGAGCCTCCAGACACGGCTTCGTTTGACTCTAGTTTAAACTTACTGGTATTATAGTCTGAAGAAAAACATCGCGTGGCCAATTATAAGCAAAAGAAACGTGTAAATGTTTTAAATTTCTGTTCTGGATGAGAGCGAGTCATCTCCGCATTGGGCCGCCATCTTTCTTTTTCAAAATCAGTGCGTCAAAAGCAGACGATGGTTTGGTGACGTCATGACGTTGAAGGAGGACAAAACGCAAAAGTTTTGAAATGAAGTTTCTAACATTATTTTTATTCAACGTAAATCTCAATCAATCACATTGTGTACTCAAAATATTAATATTCAATCAACGAATTGTCTGCTTATGAGTCAGGTGCCTAAAAAAATTATGAGTTCGTATGACTGTTCGGGTTTACAGTGTGGGAGGACAAGCTATCAAGATATTTAAGTCCAAATATGTGGTTTTAATGATGTCTGAGCTGGGAAAGTCTAAGGAGCACGAGCTAGGATCCGGTTCGGTTCGGGAGGAGGCATGTTTGCTCAAGAAAATGGAAGGTTGTGAAGAAGGGAGGTTTAAATAAGAGCCAGGGCACTTGTGCGTCCTGCCGACTCTCCATCCTAATCACCCAGGGCCGGTGTCGCTCACCTCAGCGCCGCCTTTTAAAGCTCATTAGGCTAACAGCGCTAACCTGCGGAGGAGACAGGGCCAAGGAGTGTGAGGTGGATTAAAGACGAGAGACTTTGAAGAGGAAAAGGGGACTTTAAACTGTTCAACTTTGAGTCATGCCTGAATTTCAGCTTTTTCGTCTGCTTTGCCTTCCTCTCGATTGCCTTTTCTCAGCTCGCTTTGCTCATGTGGCTGATCCGACAAAAAGTGAGCCGTTAATTCAGCGGAAAGCTTTGTTAAGTTCCCTTTATTTACAACTTGCCGGCTTCAGTCCGCGTTTAAGCAGTAAACCGCATCTGTTCGTGATTCCGTTTCGCAGTTTAGCCGCTAATTGCCCAGCGTTAAGTCTCTGCCCGAACAAAATACACGTGTTTGTTTCTTTATTTAAAGCATGATGTTGCGGCGCGGTGGACAAACGCTGAGTGATTACGGCATAATTAGGAGCAATAACATGAGCGACTGTACGGCAGGCTCACAGGAGTTCATTAGCAGCAGGTCTCGGGAGGGAGGGCCCTGTCAGACTGATTTAAGCCCAAACAGACGCACTCGGACGGGGGCAGCGGCGACCGGAGCGGCTCCCGAAGGGCCGGACTTAACATGCGCGATGAGTGCGACGGAGAGAGGGGGGAGAGAGTGAACCTGGAGATGTGAAAACGGCCTGATGTCAAGTCTTCTTTCAGCACAGTGTCAGAGTGGTTAGTACACGGCGTTATGGGGCTGCAGGTCGATAGGGAAACTTTTTATATTTAGAGATGTCAGTTTGAAACTTTCGCCGTGGATTACTGGCATAAACATGAGAAAAAAATGTATTGCAAGTTTTCTGTATTTTGATGTTCTCATATAAAAAATAAGCTGTTTTTTTATTTTCCCATATTTTCTGTGACACAATCTGAATAATGGATTGAGCCAGGTTTAAATGTATGGTTTATTTTGTGATATTTTAGACTTTTTCAAATCAGAGGAGGGATCTTGTTTAGTTTTAAAATAAGCAGTTTTTTAGTTCTGTAAAGAATACAAATGTTGATTTGTTTTTGGAAATTCAATACACAATAAACCGAGTCAGGAATTAGATATTCAAAAATCCCTCTGAAAACCTTTCAAATATTGTTCAATCCAAGGCTGAAAAAGCCTGTATCAGCAGCTTTTAATTACTATTGTTGTTAGTGGTGGGACTTAATTAAACATATTTAATCGAGTTAATTACAGGTCTGTAATTAATTAATCGCAGTTAATCTCATTTTAATCGAAAACCAAAAACAAACATTTTTTGCACCTACATTATTCAATAATTAGATAGAAACATGAGTTCAACAACAAAAGTTATTTATTATTGTTAATCTGTATAGTTGGCGCCGCCTCTCCCATCAGTTAACATGGGACTGCAGAAGTTTTGGCCGCACAGAGAAACGATGCAGAGTTGACATGTTGGTTCATATGAATATTGGACATTTTACCCAAATCAATCTACTAAACATCAGATGTTAGAGGGGAACATTTTCCCTCGTTCTCCGTTTAAATGAACAGGCTTTGCGCTCAACCGGAAGTGTCAGGACAACGGAAGTGCTGAGACAAAGAAAAAAGTGGCAAAAGTGGGCGGGGCGGAGGAATGAGGTGAATAAGCCAAGACCTTCTAGTTTCTAAAACTATGTGCATAGTGTAACTTACATCACATTCGCCGTTCCAAACCCTAGCTCCCTTATCAGGCAGACGGCAAGTAACAGGTTAAAATACAAAACTGGCCTGAAACCTGAAGATCTGAAAACAAATCATTTGTTTTGCAGAGAAAATCAAAGAATAAACGCTGTATTAAAAAATCCTTCTGATAAAAAGTTAACAAAATAAGAAGCACAAAATGTATCACTCAAAGCCCGTAGTCATCTGCAAACCCCTCCATCACGAGAGAAACTATTTCTATACCTGGATGTTTATTCACGTCTGCAGCCGGATTGATTACCGAAGCTTGGTGCCAAAACAGAGTTACAAAAAAAAATGCCATTGCCAAAGCAGCTGAAAAAATGCCCGCTCAATATTTCACAGCTCTGGCAGCGGCTGTGCCCCCGCTCGCTCCCTCTAAAACCCAGCCGCTGTAATGTGCTTCTGTTGATATAGCGATGTATTCAGCCCGGGCCCAGTAGATTAGACACCTGTTGATTCCACATTGGGGCGACCGTAACCTCAGACGCCCCCTGCTGCTTATCCTCTCTCTCCTCTTTTTTTTTTGTTTTTTTAAATAGCCACGTGTTTGTGTGAGTCCGGGGCCCAAAGACGCATGAATTGCAAATCAGAGGCGCGTCGGGCGCTGAAGACGGTGAGGCGAAGCGACGTGTGGGCATATATTGACCTCCCTGAACACTGCGGCGCGGGATTGCTCATTGAAAAGCACATTGGGGCTGGAGTGATTGCTAACAGGCGTGAAATAGACCATATAGGGCAATGAAGGGAGAATGGCACAGTGTGGAAGCCAAACAATATGGCACAACTTAGCATTTCGTGTTTGAGTTGCACAAAAACAAGCCGCCACAAGAAAAAAGGTCAGTAATATTTCGTTGGATGATGTTTAGCTCTGATTGGCTGTGGCATTGTTTCAAAAAAAGGGCTGCACGATTAACCTTTATCGAAATTGAACGGTTTGAGCTTCTGCTGGTAACGTAGCCGTCTTGCTTGCGCCTCCGCCATTTGAGTGAAAGACATGTTCGGTCATCAGAATGATCGAGCCTCGCTTCCTTTGGGTGCTGGCCAATCAGAAGGCACTGCAGGGGAATCAAGTTTGTCTGCGCTGTGGTCGCTATCAACAAACTGCATGTGTCCCGTGCAGAGTGTCCTGCGACCCGCGAGATAGATCAGGTCATGGAATTATCATTTCATCTTGAAGCAGGTTGAGGTGAGGTAAAAAAAAAAAAGGCAATCGCCTCCCATCGCTGTAAGGCAGGGGTGGGAACCTCAGGGCCATATACAGCCAGGCCTGTCATGAGAACAAATTTGAAGTTCGATATATTGAGGCAGGAAAGTATCGCGATAAACGATGTTATTGACTCTAACGATACGAGATGCTGTCAAATCTCAAATGACAGTAAACCTTTGTTCTGAAAGTGCATCATCATATCAGAAAATATCACACAAGCTGCAATAAACATGAAATATAATGCAACTCAATATGCTTCAGTTAGAAAGCAAAGTTTTACAAAGAAAAAATAGGGGGGAAGCAAATTAATGTATAGACGATAAACATCGAGCCCAAAAATATATCGTTTACCTGTTATTTATTGAACGATAAGTCAATATGGTAATTATTGTGACAGCCCGATACACAGCGAGGCCATTGATCAGGCCCCCAAGGCATTTTTCATATTTAATATAGCATAGATGACTTGACTAAGAAAAGGAAGGTGGATCTTGAATGCTGCGTATTCCAGGAAAAAAATATTTCTTCATCAAAGTGAAAGAGACAGTGTGCTTAGTATATGGCGAGGGGCTGGCAGTGATGCAGAAGGCAAATCTCCAGCGCCATTACACCTCGAAACAAATGCGTTCGGATTAAATGAACGCTCTTCGTTGTAGTTTGGGTGCCCAGCAAGAGGCTTTCACAAGACCCGGGGGAGGTGCGGTAGAAACACCATCCCTCCATCCAGACACCCGCAGGACAGCACCCCAGCAGCCACAGCCAATCACCGCTCCTCCAGAGGAAACTGGGAGAGCATAAAAACTCTTAAAATAAATAAAAAGTAAAATCGAATAAGAGGATCACTAAACTAAGACCGAGAGGCGAAATAAAGATAAACAGTTCCAGCCATCGCATCATGTCTGACATGCAGAGAAATGATGGTCCTCCATATTATCAATGCACTGTTGTATGAATGCTAGAATGTGTGTCGCTAAGTGCTAGGCCCTTGGAGTTCTTTATAATAATATATGTGGCCCTTGTGAAAAAGGTTCCCCACCCCTAATGTAAGGACTTATTGTATTAAGGCGCGTCTCTTTGTAACATCTTCACAGACGTTTTTGAAGTAAATATGAGCGGCGTTTTGAAGCTTGTGATTCAGAGACTGTTTTCATGTAGCTGAATAGGGAGGGGGGAGGAGTGAGAGAGCGCCACGTTTATTTGAGAAGATTAAAACTAAAGATGGTTTTCAGACTCCATAAAGATTTGCGTCTTGTTGCTGCATGAGGCTGAAACGTAATAACTGAGTACCGTGATGTTCAACAGCAGTTTTAGACGTTTATATAGAGATCAATGTTATTAAATAAGCTTCTGCAATGCTCACCAAGCTCTTGTATTGATGATGGGAGAGTGTGACCACTGTGCAAACCCTTCTCCAGCACATCCCAAAGATTCCCAATGGGGTTGAGATCTGGACGTGGCCAATATGAGTGAGAATGAAGGGAAGAGGAACACTTGATGGAGAAACCTGGTCATTCAGGACGTTCAGGTCAGCTGATCTCATTCTTTGGGCACATATTGGTGCTGAACCGAGACTTGACCAACTGCAGCCACCCCAGATCAGAACAGTTCATTTTTTTAGTCAGGCAGTGTGTTTAGAGATGTAAAGTATTCAGGTTATCAGAGTTTGCTGTAAAAACGGCCATAACCGAAACTGTAACGGACTCGAGCCACATCCAAGCACTATATGAAATTGTGGTGGAGTTTAAATGTCTCGGGGCCGAGTTCACGAGCGAGAGACGGATGGAGCGCGAGTTTGACACTGAAGAAGCTGAGGGAACAGGAGGCAAAGCGATCGATTCACGGGCCACTCTGCGTTTCTTCTCTCACCTATGGGCATCTGGATTTGGATCATGACCGGAAAGGCAAGGTCTCGGGCACAGGCGGTCAAAAATCGAGAATTCTGACCGCGCCAGAGATCGAAGGGAGTCCACCGAGCAAAACTAATAAGTATAGTAGTAATGAATGATAGCAATATGACTTGAGGAGGGAGTGGAGTCCAACACACACATTCAGGACGACACATCATCAGACACAACCACCTCGACTACATCATAAAGACACAAGTGAAATATAAACAGGAAGGAGGAACGCAACGACGCAACAGGCCTTTCCCAAACCCAGGCATTCGGATCAGAGGAATTAAATGGTCTCAACTTCTATGGAGTTTTTATACCTTCATCAGGCCCAAAGCGCTTTACAGCAAGGAACCAGTCACCCATTCACTCTCTCATTTATACATCGATGTACGCAGACACTGGAGGCGAGGTGGGTGAAGTGTCTTGTCTTCAGGACCTGGGATTCGAACCCCTGACCTTCCGATCACGAGACTGCCCGCTCTACCAACTGCGCCACCGTCGCCTAAAAAACATATTTTAAAGGGGATTTCATCATGAGGCTGGGCAGACAGGTACTGCACACACCAAACCACACATATTGAAATGATCCGGGAGAGGGAGGAGGCACGGTGGTGGTTTGTTTTAAGTGTCAGAGAAAGGTAGTACAACATTTCCATTGTCACCAAAGCACAAGCAAAGAATTGGGAAACAATGTTCATTCACAAATTAGTGCTCAGCAATAGCACGTAGTTCTTAATTGCAAGCCTTTCAATAGAAGTGATTTGTCCTGTTAGGTGAACCTGCAATCTGACATGGAAGAAGAATATGAAGGGATTAAATGATTGAGCTATTGTTCATGATGACAATGGTCAGAAATGAACGACCTGTTTCAGACTTTTGGTATGATTTGAAAGTCAGCAACCGATCATGCAGAGTTTAAAGTGTCAAGGAAGGAAGTCATAATACGATTGAAGACTCGGGAAATTATTTTGTAAATCTCTTTGTTGATTATGGAGGAGGAGGGAGGGCTGTCTTGTCCTTGAGGTCACAGACTAATCACCCATGTATTCTAGCTTCAGAATGAGGTCGCACACAGAATTAACAACAAGCAATTCATGCAAAATATTTCACTTCCGCCGAGGGGACAGCTGTGCAGTGCTTTTCGAACAACAGACGCTCCGAGCGGCGGTATCTGTGCCTGCTCTGTGCCCCGGTCGGCCCCCGGACACCTGGGACTGAGCTCTCGGCGACAACAAGAGGCTTTCCCGGCGTTCGAGTTACCGCGCTGTTTGCGCGTGACCGGAGGAGGTGTCTGACCATGAGAGGGCCGCAGGGCAGACACGACGAGGAGAGACAGTACAGGGAAGGAGGGAGAGCGGAGCCATGGCTGTGCCTCCAGTGTCCCCAGAGGCGGCAGATCTCAATACAAGCCTCACTTCAAATCCAACAACAATCTGTCTCCAGCTGCCTGAGTGCACTGTGTGGACAGGCATTCGTCCTTATCTAGCTCTCTGCTGCACCTTTCTCTGTTTCTTTCTTTCTGTGTGGCAGAAGCATTGTCTTTTATAAAGTTACACCATGGAACATTCAGGTTATAAGTTGCGACATCATATGAGCAACTAATCTGTTGTCAAACTCAAATGCTTGTATTTGTGTAATGTTGCATTAGGTGCCTAAAAATCCAAGAGAAAGTACATTGTTTACAGTATAGGGCTGCAAGCTTTATCGATATCGAATCGCAATCGAGGTTTCGACTACTGCAATATCCTAACCAAGGATCACTCAAGAGGCTGAGGTTTTTTTTTCTCTGTCTTTGAGTGATAGTTGTCACCGATTAGAATCTGGAGCCTCTGATCTCCCTTTACTTATTTTAGTCACATGGCTGTCCCCCAGAGGTACTCTGAATGCCGGGGAAACTCCTCCAGAAGAGGGCGCTGTCCACACAAAACAAAATATATTTTTGACAGTAGTTACTCTAATGTGGGGCAATTTGAGCAAGAATATGTTGTTTGACAAAAGTCTAAAGGAAACTTCCTTCATTCATTTAGCCGTTTATGCAAATCGTGCAGCCCTAGTACACAGCCCTAGTACACAGCCCTAGTATACAGCATACACCAGTAAGGCTGAAACAACTAATTGATAACTAGTCGATTATTAAAACAGTTGATAACTATTTCAGTAACCGATTAATCGTTTGAGTAAAAACAGACTCAAAATAGACCAAAAATTATGAAAACCTACTTTGTATCTAAAAATAAGGGTATAGTGTTTTGTACATTGTAAATTTCATACATATTTGTCTGTGTCTCATCCAATCAGAAAGCAGAATTGGCACAAAGAGCCTCCAACAAACATTCACTTTAAAGGGACTATACAGAGTGTAAAAATGTTAAACCTCAGTATTACATTTTAAATTTTTCATCCCCCTACATGTTCCAGCAATGGGTCCTAATGTGTAGAAAAGGTCAAAAAGGTGTTAATTCGGTCTGAAGTGCCGTCATGCACGAGCTTAATATAGAAGGTGCAGATATGCGTAAGACCTGAGGTGGCAGTAGTGAGTATAAAATGACAAATCTAGTCTCTTTAAGTTTACTCCATCAACATGTCCTCAAGCGGCGCCACTTTAGCTTTACGTGGGAAAAAAATGTAAAATATAAAATTTTCATACATCATTTATAGCCAAGCGATTAATCGATTAATCATAAAAATAATCAACAGATTAATCGATTACCAAAATAATCGTTAATTGCAGCCCTATACACCAGTAAAAGTGAGTCTGGTTTGTTGAGACACCTTTCATTGCAGACGATTAGATCATTTGTCACTTTTCTGCTTTAAGTGGCCATAACATTGTGCATAGTTGTTTACCTTATTAAAAGAGCAGCCCCACAATAGCCGACCATGTTTTAGTGCCAAGTCTAGAGTCTTACACCTCCCCTCAGACGAGTCAGGGCTAATGGAGAGAGCGATGTCTGTCCAAAACCATATACTTCAACCTGAAATGCCCAATTTCACCAAAGGCGAGTGCGAGAGGAGAGAGAGGATGACGAAGCTGAACAGAATAGATTCTTTTGAGGGAAATCCGACAAAAGCATGACAACAGGAGACCACCTAATGGGGGAGGAAGCATCTGACAAAGGAGTGAAAGATAATGGGTTTTGGACAAAGGGGCCTGGCGAGTTTGTTTTGAAGTCTACGAGGTGTGTGAGAGGGAGAGAAAAACAAAAAGTAAACAGGTGGAGCAACAGTATCCATGCAATTTAAGATGGAAGAAGCCTGTCACATTACTTCATGTGAATCTGTTTAAGTGCGTGAGCTGTATGCAAGATTATGGCTTTGGCAGTTTCGAGGCGATTCATGTGAAACGAGATGGTAATGATGTGAGAACCAGAATTGCTTGGATCTTTCAATCTTTCAAAATCTTTCAAAATAACGTATGGCTCCAACCCTGGTTCAGTTGGTGCCACTCCCCTCTATGTCTGAACCCGGTCCACTCTGTCCTCATGTCCTCCCTCTGCAGCTCAGCACGATCTGTCTCTCAGCTGGGGAAAAAAAAAATAAAGCAGCCTTTACAATCCGCACTGCTTCATCAGTCAGCCCAGAGCCCGCGCTGTCAGAGCCGCCTCCAGGACCGCCTCGCAAAACGGGGGCAAGAAGGCGCCGGCAATGCTCCCCCCCTTAACCACACAACTCAAATACTACATCATAGCGAGGATACAGGCTCCTGCACAGCGTCTGATAGGGCAGTTTACAGAAGGTTGAGACATTTCTATAATGAGGACAACTCCAGAGACAATGGTCAAGATAGTGAGGCTGGGAAACTATTTGGATAAAACGTGAAAATGACCATTTCACCAAAGAACGTTCCATGGGCTTTTGGTACAGTCCTTAAAAGGAACAGGCCACCATTTTTACATACTGAGATATGTTCTTGCCTGAGCTTTGACGAGTTGATGCGTACCTGTCTGGACTTTGTTTGTGCCCTCAGTCACACAAAACGACCAAAGATGTTGATAGCATTTGACCTCTCCCAATGCATTCCTATAGCTCCAAACGGGGTGAAGTTGGAAGCTACCACGCTCTTCCACGGGCACAAAGACCAGACAGGTACGCATCAACTCGTCTAAGCTCAAGTAAGAACATATCTGAGCATGGAAAAACGGTGGCCTGTTGCTTTAAAGACACAGCTGGTCTGATGATGAAACTGTTCTGCCTTAGGAAGTTAGTCAAGCTCGATTCACACCAACCAGACGCATTGCTGCTGTTTGGGGGGGCAGGGCGACTATTTGTCTGCTCAGGTTTCCTCTTCTCTGCCCCCATTGCAACGTCTAAACTGAAGTGACCTGAACCCCATACCAAGCCCGGTGATGTTGCGCATCTAGAAGTCATTTGTAGTGATGTGACCTTCATGACCGACCGGCTCTTGTGAACAGAGCTTAAGGTGAATGGGTTAAATCTTTTTTTCTGTCAATTTCACCCAGAACTCCCTCCGAACGAACGCAAGAATCAGCCCAACAACGGAGCAGGCAACACAAGTGAAAACCTTTGGCACCAAAAATGATTTGTCAGACAGTCGTAGCCTCTTTTTAGAAGTTGTGGCGCAAGATTTTATTCACAAACATGTTTTTCAAAGTGTAAATATCAGTCCCATTGTAAGTTTAGATTATTTAAATCAATAATAGGAAAGTAGATAGTAGATATTGTGAGTAATCAAGCTGGCATTTGACTGACTGACTGAGCGCTTGACCAGACAGACAGGTACCCATCAACTCATCTAAGCTCAGGTAAGAACATATCTCAGAGTGGAAAAACGGTGGCCTGTTCCTTTAAGGCAAAAATAAGTTCGCAAATTGATCTGGCCAGATAAAACAGTGTAAAAACACAGCAGAAAAGCTTTACTTGCAATAGCCTGCTGATTGGCTGCCAGCCGGTCACACTGGGCCAATCACAGGCTGCTTGTGCCGTGACAGGGAGACGCCAAATTGACAATTGCAATCGCCCAAAACTGGCGTCACCAAGCTCCACAGACCAGCCTCTACTGCCAAAAGGTACAGCCAAAACCTGGAGATTACTGTGTTGGTGTGAAATGGCCAGGGCCAGATTTAAGTAAAATCGGCCCCAGGGGTTAAAGTTTTTTCTTGGCCCCCCATATACCGTCTGTCTGTCTGTCAGATTTCTCTCTCTCTGCGATGAAAAGATGAAAGAATGTTGCTGTTTTTTTATTTGAACATGCAGAAGTAACAGAAAAAAAATGTTAAACATAATGACCCCATTTTGAGCTCCATGGCCCTTGAGGAAGAACTTTTGCTATACTGCCAGACTGGTGGGGGGACACATTTAAAAGGGGGGTTTGAAGGTCCTCCCACAGAGATTTTTATTTTATTTTAATGGTGCAATTTGGTGCTTTTTCATGCATTTTAACAGACCGATAGGTACATAGTTTTTCCCAGTGTCAACTAAATGAAATGGCGCAAACCTTGTTTATTCCTGGTTTAGTCTTGGTTTAGTCTTGGTTTAGTCCTGGTTTAGTCTCAGGTACAAAGTCATCTGATTAAGCCTTACATGTGAGGGAGTCTACAAAGAGAGAAGGAACTCTCTCCTTTTCTCCTAATGTTCATGGGCCCCTCAATCTGCCGGGCCCCTGGGCTTAGCCCCTGTAAGCCCCTGCATAAATCCGGCCTTGGAAAGGGCTCTTAAGAATGAATTGCAATTGTGTTTGAAGTTGTCCAAATAGACAGTACATACCTACAGTAGATAGTAAATTTGGGTAATTTGAACAACCATGTTAAACTTTCCAGCTTTATTGTCTCTTTATTCTCCCACACTGAAATACATTGTCTCTAAATGCTGTATGCTAGTCATGCTTATGGCGACTGCACTCGGTGTTCGGAACAGTAAAGTCATGGGGCTCAGACTGTGTTCAAACAGAGACGCTTCTGCTCATTGACCGGCGGATCTGCAGTTCAGAGGTGACTGGCGCAAGTCCATCGGTGCCGCGGACTGTCAGATGGATCCACACAAAGCTCTTTCTGAGCGGGTAACTGGAGAACTGTTAGTAAAGCCTAGTCATGTGTTTTGAAATGACGAGGTTTCCCCAGAGTGTGCATGCCAAAAACATACCATGATCCTGCTTTAATATTCTGACAGGCGGCTGAGAGGCACTGGCTCGGGGACGGAATACATGTGTTTAGAATATGTATGTACTCAGAATGCTGTTCCTCATCTCGAGTAACTGTATTCTGATACCAAACTTGAGAGTATTTAGTTATTTTCCTAATCCATAGCGGTACTCAGTCATTACATTTTAGCTTCATATTGAGAGAAAAGATTTTGTGTTCCTTATTAGTGGTATATAAGTTCAGGGTGGACAACAATTGTAAGCATTCACTGCGTATGTACATAAATATAATGGAAATTAATGCAAAATAATACACGTTTTGCATAATACATACACCACATTTGTACATGTTTTAAAGCAAATCAATGTTAAGGTATTCTAAATATTCAGAAAACAATACTTTGACCAGTATTCTGTACAAATATAAATAGTATCAGAGTTAATATTTCTTGCCAGGCTAATCCGTATCTGGATATGTCCACTGCTGTCCTGCCCAGACCATAGCCACTTCCAGCCTGGAGCCTGCCCATCCCAGGCCCTCAGGGGGAGCTTAGAGCCCCGTCCAGACCCTTAAGAACCAGTTGGGCCCTGGCATCTCTTCAGAGCGTGACCAGCCGCGGTGCACTGGAGCTGGGCAAGTGCAGCGGCGGGACCCCTTTCAACGCTGGAGCAGATGGAGGGGGGGGTCCATGGCAAAGCAGATTAAACCGTCTCCCTGTGCGGGTCTAAATAAGGTTATATCAGGCCAGTGATGAATATAGCAACGCGTGTGTTTAAGGATTTTTAAGGCGAGACAGGGCATGGTGTGTTAGCTAGTTTCCTCCCTTAACATCTAAGTTAATATTAGTCAATGTCAGAGAGAAACATGACCAAACGCAACCCTTTGAGATGCAGAGTTTATGACATTTTGTTGGACAGCAAGCCTAAGACTTCACATGCATATTCATTTATAAATATCGACAGGTTTGATATCCACCTGTGGCACCAAAGGAGATGATGCTGTGATCCAGTTATGGTTATTGGGTGACGGCCGTGACTGTAGCTGCGGAAAAAGACGGGGAAATATACAAGCACATGTATAAACGTTACAAAAGGATCCTATGGGCCAGTGTTTCCCAACCAGGGGTACGGGGACCTAGCAGGGGGCACTTGGAACTATTTCAGATTGAAAAAAGGGGAAATGTAACATCATTTTTATAGGAAAAGGTATATTTTTCAGAAAAATGTGTTGCTTTGGGAGAATTTTTCTTACAAATACCACTTTAAAGTAATTACTTTCTAAATAAACTCTAGGTAGGGGGTACACGGTTGACCATTGAAAGGCCAAAGGGGTACGAAAGACAAAAAAGTTGGGAACCACGGCTACGGACAACAAACTTTTCAGTCATTTTGAAGTTCTTTTCTGAGGTATTTTTTACATTTCTAATTCCTGCCTGACAATTGAGCTTTAAACCACAAAAATAAGGCGAAATTTGAATTTATAGCAGTTTTTTTTTTCAATAATAACTAGCTCATCAAAAGCTAAAAGATCCAAAACCCCCTCTGAAAAAGTCTTTGTATCATTAACAAAATAAAGAAAAACATAGGTTTCGCTTAAGTTAAGGTATTAACTTAACTTAATGTACATAACTTAACTTAACGGCACTATGCAACTTTTTAGATGAAAAAAAAAAAATCTTAATATTTGTGTACATTTGACCTTTTAATGACTCGGTGGCGTTATGGGTGCAGCGTGGCACCTTTGCTTTCCCTCGCAGTGGCCTCTATGACACTACAGGATCAATTGTTTTTAGGGGTTTGTGCCAAAAACGGGCCAGAAGCCCATAAACAATTGCTTCTGGAGAGTCATAAAGGCCACTGTGTGGGAAAGCAAAGGTGCCAGGCTGCACCCAGTATAAAAAGTGGAGAACAAAGCCGTGGAACAACTCTGTTCGCTGCTGAGTTACCCTACTCACTGTGGTGCCCAAGTGACTCCTGTATTTTACCTTCCCATGATGCTTAGGAATATGACATCACATTCCCATTTCTATAAAACGTCACCAAAACATACATTTACACCTGGCTCTATCCATTGTTTAGTTTTTGCTTACACTTTGAAAATGTGAGCAATGTTGGTTATTTGTAAGCATAAATGTCTCATTAAAAAAATAAAATAAAAAAAACAATGATATAGAATGTGCAATACATTTTTTCCTCATGTTTATATCAGTAATCTACAGCAAAAGATTCAAATTGATATCTAATTTATCCGTCTATCACTTTTTCCCAGTATACAATACAAGGAGGACATATTGAAAACCAAGCATTCATGACCAACATCGCAGTGTCTTGCCAAGGGACACAACAACAGCCTGCATTTGGCTTAAAGTTGGTGGGTATAGAATCAACCACATACGCCACGACTGAACGATTCTAAAACAAAACATTTTAAAGAGATTGCACGTTTCGGAAAAGTGTTTTTGCACACTTTGAATCTCTCTGCAGCAAAAAAATAATCAATCCTTCAACTTTTTCGAAACCACAAACTCCGAAGATTAATTTCCTTTCAGCGTAAAGCGATAGACCTGCAGGAGTCTGCGGCAGACCTAATAGGACTTGACGTTACCGTGTTTCTTTTACTCTCCTCCTCGGAGTCGATTATTGAGAGCAAACGAGCAGATGATGGATGGCGACAGTTTAGAGATTAGCCCTGTTTACCGGTGGGAGCACAGCTGTACAATATTTGGCTGCATATTCCAGCTTCATTTCGCCGCCGCCTGTCTGCTGTGGAGGCTTTGGAGCGCACGGTAACAACCTGAATTAGCGCGTTTAGGTGGGTGTTAGCAGCTAGCATCCAAACAAATGCTCCTTCAGTCCACGGCTGTGTGTGACGGGAAAAGAAAGATAGCGGTGCCCCATTTTTTGGATTCCAGAGGGAGTGTGGGATTGATATATGTTGTGAAAGCACATCGCGAATAGCAGGAAGTCTGACACAGTACACCTATTTTGACTCTATATTGTAGAAGCAGATATTTGTAAGAACAAGGTGACAACCCACAAAAAAAGTGTGTCTCCTGTGCACGTATAAAAACCTTGTTATCGATGGTGGACTCCTACGTTAGAATACTGTTTTTAGACTTCAGCTCAGCATTCAACACTATAATCCCACAGCAGCTAATACACAAACTGCTCTACCTGGGGGTCAACACATCACTGTGCAACTGGCTGCTGGACTTTCCGACGAGGAGACCACAGGCTGTACGTGTCGGCGGCAAGTCCTCCAGAACCATCACAATGAACACGGGGGTCTCCCCAAGGCTGTGTGCTGAGGCCCCTCCTGTTCACTACTCTGCTGACCCATGACTGCACTCCAGAGTACGACTCAAACCTCGACGACACAACAGTGGTGGATCTCATCAGCAACAGAGACGAGTCAAACTACAGGAGAGAGGTGAGCAGTCTGGCCATGTGGTGCACACAGAACTCTCTCTCTAAATGTGGAGAAGACAAAAGAGATTGTTGTGGACTTTCAAAGAGGTCCAACATGCTCCTCTGACAATCAACGGGGCTGCAGTGGAAAGGGTGACCAGCACTGAGTCAAGAAAAGTAATCAGCGTCTCTGCTTTCTCGGCAAGTTGAGAAGAGCCAGAGTCCCAGCCTCTGTTATGTGCAACTTCTACAGAGGGACGATAGAGAGCATATTCACCAGCTCCATCACTGTGTGGTTCTTCTACAGAGGGACGATAGAGAGCATCCTCACCAGCTCTATCACTGTATGGTTCTTCTACAGAGGAACGATAGAGAGCATCCTCACCAACTCCATCACTGTGTGGTTCTTCTACAGAGGGACGATAGAGAGCATCCTCACCAGCTCCATCACTGTGTAGTTCTTCTACAGAGGGACGATAGAGAGCATCCTGACCAGCTCCATCACTGTGTGGTTCTTCTACAGAGGGACGATAGAGAGCATCCTCACCAGCTCCATCACTGTGTGGTTCTTCTACAGAGGGACGATAGAGAGCATCCTCACCAGCTCCATCACTGTGTAGTTCTTCTACAGAGGGACGATAGAGAGCATCCTGACCAGCTCCATCACTGTGTGGCACGGCGCCAGCACTGCCTCCTGCCGAAGGAGCCTCCAGCACATCGTGAGAGCAGCAGAGAAGATCTGCGGAGCCCCTCTCCCCTCTATTAAGGTGATGTACTCCACCCATCTCACCCGCAAAGGGGACCCTACGCACCCATCACACAGTCTCTTCCAGGTAATGCCTTCAGGGAGGAGACTGCAGAATCCACGGGCCAGGTTCAGTCGAAGTCTGAAGACCAGTTTCATACACACCAGGCTATCAGGAAGCTGAACTCCCTCCCTTCCCTGCCCTCACTCCCCACTTCCTGCTCCACAACAAGGACGAGAGAATTAACTATTTCAATTCATTGTGAAATGAATTGAGAAATAAAATCTTTGAATCTTCTGAATTTGAATCTTGAACTATAAAGGCTAGATTTTGTTTGTATTTTCTTTACAATATGGGCTCCTGAATGTTGTAATGAAATAGGTTTTTTGAAAAGAAGAGCAAAATGATGCAGATGTAGTTCATAGTGTACGGTAAGAAACAGATTTTGTCGCTACGGCAGAGCATACACAAACCTGATAGCATGTCAGGAATTAACAAAAAGTTTGCTGTCATAATTCAGTGCGAATCGAGCTCATGTCACTTTTCACTGGTGTAAAGCTATAATTAAAGGACTAGTCACCGTAAACATCCCCTCAAGGTATTGGAAAACATTGCAAACCTGTTGTTGTGCACTGTAAACCATCGCTAAAACCCATCTAACCATATAGTAAATGCATTGAGAGACCTGGCTATTACCCCCCCAAACACATTACCATACAAATCGAGACTTATGCAACACATGAGGCAATAACAATCCCTGTAAAGATGAGTGAATTTGTCCATATACGCAGCTCAATTACATGTTCGCCCACCTCATTGGGAGGATCCATATTAGTCCATTGGAAATACCTTAAGGACAGCAATCAGAGGCGCGTAGTGTTTACCTTGGGCTTTAATGGCTGTCTGCATTCCGGACCGCATTGCGCATAGAGACGTTAAGGCATTAAGGCTCCCGTCAGGCCCGATACAGCCAGGGCAGTGACTGGGGTTAAGTGCGGCTCTAATGCAGGGGAGTTGATTAGGAGAGGGTGGCACTAACACACGTGGACAGCGGGTTATAGACTCCACGCGGCGCTGGGAACTGAGAGGCTGGGTTTCGCTTTGTTACCTCTTTGTTTAATACATGAGAGGCAGGTGAGATGGATTTGTCAGCTGATTTCCGGCCGCTGTGTGGATCATGAGCCTGAAATCTGTTAATGTGTCGATTTTGCATCAGATATTCCTGGACAACTGTGGATTACAGTGAGCTGGGTTCTGAATTGCGAGTATACGTATGATTTTATTTGTCTTCGGGTGCAGGTGGGTCGGTCTCATAGTACTCAGTTTGAAAGTCGCCTTTAGCTCTTAACATGACTTTGATCTCTGCTTCAGATGCGGCACAGCAGCAGAGCTCAATCACATGCCCGACACACAGGTACATGTGATGAAAACAATGCCGCGGCAAGAAGGAGAGCAGCTTCTTGTAGCGTCAGGTAAAGGCTGCTCCACTTTAGTTTGACAAAAAAGAGTTGTCCATGACGTGGAAGAAGTAAAGCCTCCTCGTTTCCTGATGAGTCCATACGTGATTTCAAAGGTGTTCTCAGCGTCGAAGTAACAAAACAAAATATCAAGCGCCATTACTCCTGTAAACTCATGCAGCGGCTCATGCAGTAGCTTTTTTAATATGTGCGGGTTCTGGTCGGGTCAGCAAATTGAGACCAATGGCCGCTTGTTGCTCTGCTTTGCGACATTGGTGCAGTACCTCCATGTAGGGGCGGCAGAACAAGCTAGTCTTCCAAAAGCAAGCATTGCATTTTAGAACAACTTTAAAGCCTGGTGCCTAATTTTCCTCAACTTTCTACAGCTCGATGTGCCTCCTGTGATAACGCTGGGTTAGGCACAATTACAGGGACCAGGCAGGTTTTCGTAAGGAACATTTTTGAAATGTCGTATACTAATGAGGGCCGGACTTTGATTGACGGGCCGCTAGCATGAGAGCTAACGGAGCGGTTACGACTGAACTACACGTCACGTGAGGGTCTACAGCAGGGGTGTCAAACTCAAATACACAGTGGGCCAAAATGTAAAACTTGAACAAAGTCGCGGGCCACCATTGAACAAATGAACCTTTTAATATGGACCCAAACAAGATTTGCTTTAACATTGAATATGGAATAAGCAACACTTATTACTATACCATATATAGCTTAATAGTCCAGATATGCAAAATCTGAAAAAAAAATATGTATAATACCGGTGGGCCAGCTCGAGTAGTCATTTGGTATAGCCTCGCGGGCCAAATATAATTAAATTGCGGGCCAGAGTTTGACACCTATGGTCTACAGTGAAGATCCAGCCCTTTTTAGGAACGTGCTACATCAGACCTGGGTAGGAGTCATGATTTTCCCCTCAATCGTGGTTATTATGGCAAACGGGGAGGAGTGAGGAGGGTCTATAAATATTATGTCTGTGATTGAGACTTAGGTGGGTGGGTCAGGTGGGTGGATCGTGGGTGGATCGTGTTTGATTTTTAGCAGATCAGGGCAGAAAAAAAGCTGAACTGCGCATCAGTACAGTACAGCTACATTGAGATAGTAGTAAAAAGTACTACAAACTTTTACTCAAGTAGGTCAAAAGTATTTGGCTAAAGTACTGATGAAATATGCAGTGACATACGGTCATAAAGTGAAACAAAGACATGTTTTGGATTGTGATTTTGATACAAATTTTTAACCACATATAAGGAAGCTGAGATCTCTTCCCTCCCTCTGCTGCCCCATATTCTGCACTTATAAAATAGAGTAAACCCTCTGTATGTGCTTCATATGAGGAAAAAATGGCCGCCTCATGTATGTGTTACTAATAAGTCATACTTTTCAGCATCTACTAAACAACGTATTAGATTGTTTCGAAAATGCTGCATTTCGTATTGATATAACTTCAGTGTATTCTGTAACAAATACTACAAATTTAACAAATGTGAACCAGGCTCTCCACAGCTGACTCCTCTCCTTGCATCTGAGCCTCTGCTCCACTTTGCTATTTGTTTGACAGCTTCTCCCATCAGGATCTCACAGGTTCAGGCAGCTCTAGTATCTTCTCTCCGCGGCAGCAGCACCTCACCTGTTACTTCTATCAGCTCTGTTTGCACTCGATAATGAGACGCTGGAACAGGGACCCTCTCTCACACACCCCGTTTTCTTTTATTTTCTTTTTACCCCAGGATGGGAGCGCTCATCCTGGGTGATCCCGAGTCCCCAGCGTCGCTCTCGGTCCTCACCGCACATGGAGGAATAACCTTGGCTCGTATTGATTGGAGCCGCAGTCTAAGCCCTGAACAAACATCTCCACAGTCGCTCTTTGTGTCAGAGAAATGAAAAGCTTTGTTCTGTGGGTACATTGCTTCTGACTAATGATACACACTGCTCCTGTTGGGGATGGTTCAATACAATGTAATAGTACATTCTGTGGACTCTGTGGTCGTCTTCATATTGACCTGCTACAAACTAGTACTGTAAAAATGTTGAACGTTGGCCACAATGCAGAAATCTCATGACAAAACCCAAAGGAAGTTCAACTAAATTACTATTAGGATGCTGTACCATCAAAAGTTTGGAAACACTTTACTAATGTATCGGATTTTCTTTATTTTCAACACTATTGAAGACAGTGAATTATGAATGAACACATGGAAAAGGTTTAAAGGGATATTTCAGGATTTTTGACATAGGGCCTCATTTCCTAGTTATCCAGAGTGTTGCTGATTTCTGGAGATATTTTGTTTTGTAATTCATGCAGTTCTTATATTTGAAGAGTTTCGTGGCGCTAGGCTAGTGCTAGGCTAGCTCCACAGTGTACCTGAGGCAAATCATTTATAACACCAGACTAACCATATAAATGTCTGTGTCCATAGAATAATTTTTGGAATATAACTGACCTTGCATCACATGAATGATCGCTAGGGACTATTTTCTCGCAGATCACTCCGCCGCTGCGTAGCTTATATAACCACGAAGCTGATGCTCAAAATATAAGGTCTTTTAAATGCAAAATGGTTAAAATTACTCTACGACACAGACATTTATGGTTAGTCTGGTGATATAAGTGATTTGCCTCAGGTGCACTGTGGAGCGGGTCACACTGTTTTTAATGCAGGCTAGCTGATATCGTAGAAAGCGATAGCCTTGCATTAGCCTAGCGCCACAAAACTCTTCAAACATAAGAACTGCTTGAATTACAAAAAAAAAAAACATCTCCAGAAATCAGCAACACTCTGGATAACTAGGAAATGAGGCCCTATGTCAAAAATCCTGAAAGATCCCTTTAACACCTCTTACCACCCGAATCAATGTTACTTCACAGCCATAGGTCAACTGTTGCAATGTTCATCCATGTCCTTTTTAGAACTATTAACATGAGCTTTTCTTAGTCACGATTTCTTTAGTTCACTCCTGATTGACGGCTGTATTGACTAACGCTGTGACTCATGTGAAGTGGGAGCCGACCGCCAAAGGCTCCACAAACAAGCTGCTGCTTATTACAATCACAAAAACAGATCAGAACAGGCCAATGAGTTCCCTTTATTCACCTTGTGTTGTTTTTCACCGATCCCCTGCCCCGTCTTTTCGTCAGGGATCACATCAGCGAACGGGCTTCTCAGAGATTTGGGCTGATAATTGCGCCTCGGTCGATGGTGTCTTGCTCAGGGACAGTGTATGTGTGGGAATCAAATTGGCAGCCTTTGTTCTGAGAGGAATCTTCCCTGAGGATGTGGATCCATCTGTGCAGAGTTTGCTTGTTCTTCTTGTGTTTAGGAAGTTAATCCTCCACTTGAACCTTGTGACAAGCTCAAGATCTGGAGATGGGTCCCTGGGCGCTGACAGATTTCCATTTCCCTTTTGGAGACAATAAAGCACCAACCATTAGATAAAATTGATGATCATTTTATTGTCTATTCACAAAACAATACTCTGGGTGCAAATCACAGTAATCAAACCAACACTTAGAACAGACATTATCCAATAAAGCGATCGAAAACCTGAAAAGCAAATTTGTTTGACTGTTCCCTTCTAAATACGTTACCATCTATGAGATCTTTTTTGGGGAGTCGGGAGCAGAGGCGGGGACCAGTGAACCACAGCCAAACCCATTATAGGTTAGGTTAAGGTGCTTTATTTGCCATTATACAGCGACCTCTGCATTTGACCCATCCTTTGAAGCCACTGAAGCAGCCCTTAAGGAGCAGGGAGTCAGGTCAGTGGTCAGCATCACCTGGCAGAGGGTTAACCTGCTGTGCATGCTATCAGTTGATGGGGGAAACCGGAGCACCCGGAGGAGACCCATTCAGACACGGGAAGAGAAACATGCAAACTCCACACAGACAGGCCCACTCAGTCCGGGAATCGAACCCAGGACCTTCTTGCTGTTGAAAACATTGAACAAACATAGGCTACATTTCACATTAAGTTAAAAACAATTAAAAGAGTTTTGTTTGTTTGTAAAAAATGAAAGATGGAATACAATTTTAGTTTCTAACACATACATAACAGCAGAATCCTTTGTCTTCTAATCAGTTTCCAAAACGTCCCCTCAGTCTCTTCATGTTGGTCTGTCTAACGTTGCCATGACAACGACGGCGAGCTTCAGATTCACGGCTGTGTAACTCTGTGGTTTTTCTCCTTTATACGTTTTAATGCATAAACAGACAGTGATTGGGTCAGAGAAATGATTTGATGAATGATTGTATTACTATATCTTAAATGCAGACATAGATTGGGAGATTGGCACAGGAATAGAAACTGTTAGGAAGTTTTACCCGAGGTCCATAGGTCATTCTAATCTTGTGCAAATCGGGCAATAGAAGGAGGAAATGTTCCATATACCAACTGGATCTGCTCATGTCATTGCTCATTGGTACAGTATGGGGGCATTTCTCTTCTTGTGTTGGATTCTGTGATGTGAAATAATGAAGCTAAACCAAGGAATTTGGGATCGATTTAAAATATTATGAAACATGCTCTTTACAGTCAGTCAATACAGACAATTCTGTAACAAAACATAGCCCATAGTCTTTCCAAAGGTCCTGAACAGTTGGCATCAAGACGAGCAACACGTGTAAAACTTAAAAGTTAACGCATTGAGTGCCGCGCTGTTTTGGGGATTTAGCTGTAGAGTGCCAACAATCTAGACCACTTTTCATGATATTTGTAGCACCACAGCATATTCGTTTGAAAGCTGAGACTCTAAGCTCTCTGTAGGTGAAAACAGTTCAATTCTGCGTGCCTCGGTTCCTGAGAAATCCAAAGCTAAACAGAGGTTAGTTTTGATCAAAATCAGTTTTTTTCTAGATTTGGAGATAATTAGAGTTTTATGCAACAATATCCTTTCTGATTAACTCCTCTCTCCAACTCTCTCCTCCTCTCTGAACGGACACTAACGTTATGGGAAGGGGCAAATGACAAAATATTTCCGTTTCAAGTTAATTTTCAATGACAACATTGTTGACACGTTTTGAAACACCGCGTGTTGCCGAAGATCGATCGATTTTGCTAATTATCGCGTGTGCATTTAAACAGCCTGGTTCTCGGATTGAAGACTTTAACAGGATGTTTCTCAGCCGCTCTGCTTTGTCAAACGCGCTCCACAGAGCGAGAGAGAAGTGTCGGGTTTACAGCTGTTCACTGCGCAACATCACGCCCTCTCAGACTAAAAAAATAAACAAAAGAAACGCAATAATATACAGTATATAAAATGTCCAGATCATGACTTTTCACAAGTTTTTGATCATTTATTTCACTTCTGTTCATCAAAGAGCTACCAAAATCACACATAAGGTATTAGGTGTATGAAGTGCATTGTCTATTATGTATGTCTTAAGGTTTTAACCATGTTCTAATGTTGAATCCCTATCAAACCAAACCTGGAATATACCGTACTTCAAATATGTCCAGGATAAGGGTGTCCAAAAGTAGTTCAAAAAGCAGGACATAGGACTTTTAAATAGTAATGATTAAGTGGGAGGATGCTAGAGCTGTATCTTCATCTCATCATTGGCTACATTTAAAACCTCTTTCCCACAGACTTTGTTTCGTCCCCATTTCTCACAGCGTTGTCAGTGGTGTCACTCATGGCTGCTTTGACAGATGCTTCTCCCAGAGACAGAACATTCCCTCGAGTTTGTGTAAAAACTATTATTCATCAGAGAGTTCACCTTCGTGGCCCACTAAACGCCAACACATGCTTTACATAGAGGTTAAATTACACCATCTGCCTGCCGCCGCTACCAGGATTCACACAGTAGCAGGAAGTATGTGCGCAGTAAAAGGGGCTTTGTCATTCGTGGATAATAAGTTCTCTGCCAAGCATTAGCTTCAATGCAAATCCACAACAAACATGTATTATCCTTTATTTAAAACACAGATGGCCATTTAACCTCATCACAGCAGCCGCGAAGCTTTTATCTCGTAAGGAAACTTAATCTTTGAATCCCTGTCAAAATAACTACGACGGCGTCCCGCTGTGTGGAACTGGAATGAACTTTATTCTTTCTTTTTTTTGTTTTTTTGTTCAAGAACTTCATCTCCATTGCCCAACAGAGATTAAATCATTGTGTCATGAAGTTATTAAACTCAAACGTCCTTGTTTAATTAACAGATTCGCAAGTTTCCCTTCGACCAGCTCCGTTTATGGCGACTTGAGACCGTCTGAAGTGAGCGCAGGGAGAGTCATTCCTTTATGTAACATTGTGCACCACTGACCATACGATAGAGCTCAGGATCAGGATGTCGTATCGCAAAGCATTATGGGATTTGCAGTTTGTTTTTACCCTTCGTAGCAAGCTAATATTTCATTTCATTAAACTCTCATAACAACGGGACCCTCGTGTTGGGCTGAGACAGTCTCATCACTGGTCTAGTGAATAACCACGCTTTCCATGACTTTTCCATAATGAACTCATGGAGGTTTAAACCATGTCATATCGTTTCCTAATTAAAGTCAGTTCACGCAGAGTAATCCTGGAGCAAAGCTGTGGCATTTATCTGTTTCTTCTTCTACGGTGTCAGCGCTTCGTTCTGTACTTTCTGGATAGAACGGTGTCACTGTTCCACATGATTAAAGCCCATAATCCAACAATATATCGGTTCTGAGCCACACTGTGCTGCATGTGTGTTTATCACGCCGTGCTGAAACGTTATAAAACGGCAAATATGTGACCAGATTGGTTCTGGTCACATGGAAATCTGATCATATTTGGAGACGTTGTGGCGATTGGAAGGTAACAACTCAAAAAAGCTCAAAGGGGAGAAAACGGCCTCTAAAGTTTTGGGCAGTTCTCACCTAACTCTGCTGTTGGGACAATAGGACCCCTATAGGCTCTAAACAAAAACATGACCAAAAAAAGCTACCAAAATATGATGAACCAGCCACAGAAACATGACGAAAAAGTGACAAAAACGTGCAATAAAAGCAGCAATATCAGTGAACGGGACCACGGTATGGAACAGCATCCCATCAGACATTAGAGACTGTACCACAGTCATAGTATTTAAACTTAAAGGTTGGCTCAAGGGGAATCAGACATGTGACCACTGACCTTATATTGTCCTTATATTTAATGTCTCAAGTTGAATTGTGTGATGATCTTTGGTCTTGAGTGTTGTTCACTGGTCTTTGTATTTTCTTGATCGGCCAGGGACTACCGGTTGAAAGTAGCCATTGGCTAATTCTGGCATTTACAAATGTTCATTAATATGCATTGTCCCTATAAATAAAAATAAAAATTAAAAAATTAAAAAAAAAACACAATAATGAGCAACAAAAACATGACGAAAAAGGCCCTTATAAAATGGTGAAAAAGCTAAAAGAGTGACCAAATTGTAAAAAATGCGGGGAAAAAATGTATGTGCCAAAAATCTGTGTTCTCGATCTCCAGTCAAGAAGCTTTTAGATTTGGGTAATGCAGAACTGGTTAAGGCACTCGTTTAAGGTGGGGTTAACAGGTTTTAAGTTAGTGCACACACAATGTTTGCTAGTCCTCTATTAGTTCTGCTACTCTTATCATTTCTACAATCCCACTTGAATAACTTCTAACCTTCCATACTTTTCCAAACCACCCATCAGGTTAAACTACATGAAGCTGCTTATTTAAATGGATCTTGTTTTGTTTGTGCGTCTCACCTCTGGAACACTCCGGCGCCTTGTGCTAGTATTGCCTTTTGTTGTAGCCTCTCTGCTGCAACACCTCGAGGTTTTTAAATGAGACGCGGCTAAACCTCGGGCCTTGGAGACGGGTAAATAAACCCTTAACAATTACACACCGGAGCTTTGTGGACGACGGCGCTCCAACTCTGAAGCACCTACGATAATACCGGAGAACAGCCAGGAAGCAAAGTGCACAATGGGCTCTGGTCTAACGGGGCTTTGTCTTTCCAGCAAACACAAATCATCAAATGTGTCGAGGCCAGACTAAACTAGTACTACACTGAATAGAATTAATACAGCCATCTGCAGCTTAATGCTTGTGGCTGACTGGTACTGCAGAGGTTCCTAAAGTGGGGGTCAGGGATTCTCCGAGGGTTTCCTGTTGCTCTTATTATGTCGATGCATCATTTGCATCACTGGACCTTGGGACCAAATTTCGCGTTTTTGACATGTTGGAATGATAAATCATGAAACAACAAAAAACAATATTTGGTAACACTTCATGATAACTACACCTTATCTAAAGCAATGCTAAGTAACTCATGCCCCTAGAGGCCAAAAGCGCAACTGCAGGTGTCGTAGCATGTTGCGATTTCTTATTAATTGTCCGTGAGAGTAAACTTGGCTGTAAATACTGTTTAAGTGGTGCTAGCCCACAATTAGCTTTGCCCGTTAGCCTGTTAGCTTCTTCTTTGTGAGTCCATTAGTGTGTATTGGTGGCTCCGACCCGGTGGCAGCAAAGTTGCAATTGTGGTTTTCTGGCCAGAGACACCAGGGGAGATGAAAGACCCCCAATCACCCCATCAACACTTGTATTTATTAAGGTATACAAGTTACTTAGTATTGCTTTAATTGATCATTTATTCAGGCTAATTAAGGTGTAGTTATTACATAGTGTTACCAAAAAGGGTAAATGTTGCACCTAAATTATATGAATACTGATTATATTTTACAATTGGGGGTCCCGAGTTGTTGGTTTGATGATTCAAAATGTTTGGAAACCCCTGTGGTCGTGCATACTGTTGTGATATAAACAAATGGTCACTTGGTCAATGGTTGTTTTCTACCTACATCAGAGCACTATATACAGCGAACCACTCGCCCATTCACACTCTCATTCATACACAAGGTGGGTGAAGTGTCTTGCCCAAGGACACAATGACAGTGTTCAACTCTGGGATTTGAATAGACGAGGAATAAATTAGTTCGAAACCAGCTTCAAATCAGGACTAAACCTGAACTAGTCCTAAACTAATTGCATCTGTTCCAAATCCTATTGTTATATTTTGCATACTTGTACACGTGCACATATTTCCACCTTTGCATTAGGCATTCACACTTTATCTCATAATTGTATTCTTATTATTAGTGCTATTGCTTCTCCTGAGCTATTGTGAAAATGATATCCCCTTGTGGATCGATAAAGCTTGTCTCACTAATCTACACGTAAAGCTACAGAAGAACAAACACAACTAAACTTTGCCGACTGATCTTTCAATGGGGGCACAAGGGCTCGGTTTGCTTCAGAGAAGTTCAGTTTGGTGGGTCCTTCCGACGACCAAACCGTGCCTGACCTCATTGGAAAAGTGGCCCCAGATCGGAGCAGCTTTGACCCCACCCTTTGGCCGTGGACCAGTTCAGTTCAGGCTGTGGAAACACTCCTTCCCTGAACGAAGTCTCCAGTACATCATTGTTGAAGCTGAAATTTGGTCAGATTTTTAATTTGTTAACAAACCCAGAAGTCCAGCTTTATCCATCATGGCGAATATACACTGTCTGGCATGTACTGCATCGACATGATATCTCTGCATCAAGGGCTGTGGTCTGCCCTGAGCTCAACGTGGCTTTGCTTCTTGTGTGTTTAACCTCATTTAAACCACAGCCCGGCCTTGTGGGATACAGCACTGCAGAGTCGGCCTCACTGAGCTTTAGAAGAGACCTACAAAAGAAAAGTATAGCACTGCGTATGTCCATGTTGCAGGTAAGTGTTCTCCGTGGCTTTTCTCCCTGTGGTAACCCATGGTAACCAATGGGGTGCGGGTTAATAGACCTCCATACAGTCTCTATAGGAGGAAATATCCAGGTTCATAATGGCCACATTTACACTAATGGATCGTACGCTGGTGGACTGCTACTTTTATTTGTGAAAAGAGCCGGCTGTAATTGGACAGCAGGAAAGTGAAGGCACGTCTTTGTAATTGCGGCACAAAGGTTCCATTTACTGCATTTCAGATCAAAGGGTAATAAAACAAGTCCACTGTATAATCTGTATGAAAAAGAGAAGAGAAGAATGAAATAAATGAGTCTTCATGACGGCTGGGTACAGCCATTTTTTTTTTTTTTTTTACAGATAACGGTACTTTAAAGCAGTACTAAGTAACTCATGCCCCTAGAGGCCACAAGTGCCACTGCAGGTGTCGTAGCATGTTGCGTTTTTTTACTCATTAATTGTGGGTGAGAGTAAATACTACGCTGACCGAAAAGACAAAGGGAGAGAGGGACCCTCGTAGTCATTGCGTTTCGTATAAGGGTCTGGATCTTCACAATTGAGCTCTGTTATCAGGTGGGAGGGTTGAACTCTTTTGAAACTATCGGATCGGATTTTCGCTAGCGTTTGGTCGTGATGTATGTAATGCGCCCGAGTGAGTAAAGCCGCAAGGCTTCAATTTTAATTTCTGGATATTTGGGAGCCGAGCCAGAATGGATTGAAGAGCTTCCATTACTTTCGTATCCGCCGCCATTGCCGAACTACAACCAGCAAATGCGTGACGTCACCTACAAGCCCCGCCTCCCCCGATCGCTGAATGGTAGGTTGAAATTCAACCGATGTAACGCGGCCACTGAGATCAGACCCAGACGTAGCATGTAGGGAAATTAGAATTGACCGGAGTTTACGGATGGCTAAGGCCAGGCTATCATCACACAGTCTCTTCAAAGTAATGCCTCAGGGAGGAGACTGCACAATCCATGGCCAGGTCCAGTCGACTGAAGAACACTTTCCTACACCAGGCCATCAGGTGAACTATACACAGTAAACTATGACGTAAAATGTGAAAAGTGTTTCTTCTGCCCTTTTGTAGTCATTAGATGAATGAAGGCCTCAAAGATCATTCAGGTGGACTCAAACTGGCATTAAATCTACATTTCTATGAAAATATATACTTTCCTTAGAGACAGAACTCACTCAGTGACATTGCGTCTTACTATTTTTACTGCATACATTCATCAAAAATACAAAAAATAGATCTCGTACTCATTCATAGTCAAAGCACTCAAAACAATACAAACACCAGCACCAATACATTAACAATTAAAAAGTAAAAAAGCAACTATCAATAGTAAAAGGACAGCCCTACTCGGACTTGCTGCCACAGTTGTGGTGCACGCACAGTTATGGACTAAAACAAACCCAGCTCCTTTGACTGACATTTTACACAATCTTTTACTCAAAAGTTCGCCGTTGTGCCCAATTAGTTTGAAATATCAAAATTGCTCCCAATTCCTCCGTTTGATTGAATGTTTACAAATCATACAAAATTAAATATGCCAAGGATTTCTGGGGATTTAGTTATTAAAATGTCATCAAAAAGCATTAGTTTCAAATATAAAATGTGAAAAATCAAAGCAGAGGTGGCCGAAAGCAAGATTCTAAGACACTGTCGTAGCAGCTCTGAGGCCCACAGTCGCCTCAGCTCCTTCTGGAAACGATCAAAGGGAAAATAAATGAGGTAAAAGGTAATCACACAGTCCCTCTAATCCTTCCTCCGCTCGCACTCCTCCTTTGGTTCGTAAGAAGTGACTGTTGCTGCCGAGCTGTTGCCCTCTCTGCTGGATCCCTGTTCTGACGCTGAGTTTGGACAGTTTGACCTTGGACTCGTGAAACCTCCCTCTGAATCCTCCGTTAGCACTCGTGTTTTCCGTTGTCTCGCTCTGACAACAGTTCACCGATAAGCTTTCAAAACCCGCCGCTTTGTGCTCGGCGAAAGCCTCCTCATCATCACCGCCGTTTTGGGTCGCTCGGTGTTTATCACAAACTGCACGTTTACCGAATCAAACCTGCTTTTTCCAATTAGTGCGACGGGTTATGTTTGTTTGAAATTCATTGAGCTGCTAATATTCACTTTGGTGCTAATGGAGTCGGTTTGGTCCCGTGGTTTGTACCTTTCTGTGGATTAGCTCTGGATTGTTTTTGGTGTAAGACTTGAAACAGGCATGATTTAATCTGTACACTTTGTCATGTACACTTCATAGGGGGGGTCATTTGCTTTTGGCAGGTCTTTGGAAACAAAATCAAACACATCTTGATCACTGAAAGCAGAAAAATGACTGGATGTGAGTGTGGAGTGCAGTCGGAAAAAGTGAGGAGGCACTCTGTAGTAATCAAAAGGTTTCGACAGATGTGTCTTCATCAGGGCAATAGTTGTGAATGAATTACTTACAGGTGCAGTAAATACCCAAAAGGGCTCACATGAAGTGTCACGTAACCCCCAAGGAAACAAGACCAAAAGAAAAATAATAGAGCGAACATAGAGCAAAGAACCGATGAAGCTCCTACAGAAGGGTCCGATAGTTGCCAGGGAGATCATGTGACACTTCATGTGTTTAGCTCACCTGTAAGTAATTCATTCACAAATATTGCCCTGATGAAGACACATCTGTCGAAACACGTTGGCGTTTTTTTTTTATTTTTAAATGACTTCGTCCATGTATTAATAAAGCCCTTCCTGGAACCGGCATCTTAACATAGTGGAGGGGTTTGAGCACCTGAATGATCCTGGAGCTCTGTTGTCGGGGGCTTCGTGCCCCTGGTAGGGTCTCCCATGGCAAACAGGTCCTAGGTGACGGGTCAGACAAAGAGCGGTTCAGAAGCCCCTTATGAGAGACCACCAGGCCCGTTTAATCGTGAGGCCGTCAGCGGACCCACCACCTGCAGGAGGAGCCATAAGGGCTGGTGCAATGAGATTTGGGCAGCTCAGACAGCTGCCCCCACGACCCGGCAACGGAAAAGTGGAAGAAAATGGATGGATGGATGTATTAATAAAGGACTTTTGACTATGGAGTGCCTCCTCACTTGTTTCGACTGCACTCCACACTCACAGCCAGTCATTTTTCTGCTTCCATGCATCGCCGGCTACTTATAAGAGCTATTTGATCACTATTTAACACTGCCATAATGATCTAAAGCAGCTTACAGAATATCTTCCATAGCTATTCCTCCTGCACTCCGTCCCTTGTTCCCACTCTTCATCAAACGTTTTGTCGGTCTGCGCTCTGTGATGACGGTATAAGCTTTGCAAGACATCGGAAGGCTGTGATAGCGCTACTGAAGCTGACTGAAAGCAGTGCGGACACGGTGAAATACCACTGCAGGCGCCGCGAGGAGGAGACACTTTTCACGCACAGAGGTCACAAAGTGCTTTACAGTGGACACAACAAAATACGAACAAAATTTTAAAAAGAAATGTATGAGCGTCATGGCTCCGTACTCTGTACTCCGCTCTCGTATGTGATTCAGACACACAGTGTGAGATGATGATTAATTTAGCTTGTTCAAAATCATCTCTAAAAACAGCACAGTGCATGCCCAGTTTAAGACTATGAGTAAGGCTATACTTTTGATGAGGGTCAGTCTGAACTGTGGCAACACTGGTACAGTCGTCTGCTCTAAACTTTTGAATTGTACAGGAGAAAAGACAACATACAGTACCATTAACCAACCATCCATCCATCCATCCATCCATCCATCCATCTTTTACTTGTCCGTTGCCGGGTCGTGGGGGCACCTGTTGGAGCTGCCCAAATCACATTGCACCAGCCCCTCATGGATCCTCCTGCAGGTGGTGGGTCCATAGAAGGACGGCCTCACAATTCAAACCGGGCCTGTTGGTCTCTCATAAGGGGTTTCTGAACCGCTCTTTGTCTGACCCGTCACCTAGGACCTGTTTGCCTTGGGAGACCCGACCAGGGGCACGAAGCCCCCGACGACACAGGGCCCCCATGATCATTCCGGTGCTCAAACCTCTCCACCACGTTAATGTAGCGGTTCCAGGTGGGGACCATTAACCATCAAAGCTCATAACACATTTCATTCATGTTATGCTCCCACATTAAAATGTAATTACTGACTAACATGCCTATTTCAAATCAGCGCACGGACAGCACCCAAAACAAGAACATCTGACGTCGACGCCACATTAGAATAAATTCACACCAGCATGCACAATATTTACTATACATGTAAGGGCTCGAGGATGTGTGACACTGACTCATGCCTGAACATGGATGGAAAACATGAGGAGAAAGAGCCAAACCAGACCATAACCAGGTCTAAATCAAGTCTAAACTAGAACTAAAACAATCCAAGAGAAACCAAAGCACCTAACAACGCTGCTCCCTCATTGCTTTCCGGCCCATTATCTTTGTAAGACATTCAAACAGATGTAAGACTCGCGGCTGTCCATCTGTCACCCCGGGGTAATTAACCTGGGGCTGGATGTAACGCACACTTCAGCTGCTCCGGAGTCCAGACGAGCGGGACGACCGGATGACACCTCTCTGCTGTGACGTCGCGTTGAGAGAGAGGAAAAAACCCGACAGGACCCGCCTGCGTTTCCATGGTTATAAACCCACAGTGGCACAGTGTCCTTCAGCATGACGCAGCAAACTTTGTATTAGTTAAACAAAAGCTCCACAGCCCTATTCAGACACATGACTTGCAAAAAAATGCTACATTCGCTCTGCTTTGTTGGAGCAGACGGCACATTCTTAATAACAAATTCTTATTCACGCCGAGGTTTGGAATTTCAGATCCAGCTTTAGCCTCTTTAGCCTCTTTAGCCGTGTCCTTGCAAGACACACAAACATGTTGCCAGTGTATTAATGTGGAGTGTGAGTCGTAGGCACAGATCGGAGACTTAGGGAGTCACATTTGGGATAACATTAGGGATTAGCAAATTCCTATAGATTCTTTTCCTGCACACATCATCAGTGATATCAGGAGAAAAGAACATTGAACTAAAACTAGAGGTCTGAAACAATTCATCGATTAATCAGCACCTCATCTTTTTGTGATGAAGCTTTTATTGAGTCGTGCATCTTTCATTACTTAACATTTCATTTCCAAAGGCAGCACAGTTTTTATAAATCCCCTCATGACTACCCTTTGTGATAATGGGTGGTTTAGATCACAATACATTTGCATTTACAGTTTTCTAGCTACTTCTATTGTGTGAGATTGGGGTATGTAGAGTGTGTTGTGCATTGTGAATTTCCGAAATATGATGCGTCTGTGTTTCAGGATCCAATCAGAAAGCAGAATTAGCTCCACTCTTTTTTTGTTGCCAGATCCTTTCGTTTGAACAAGTTAGGAAATAAACACAAAAGGACTTTCTCTCTCTCACTTCCCCAGTCCCAGCTCTTGTCCCCAATAAAGTCCCAGTGCCAGTGCAGTCTCCAGTCATTCACTCTGGAGGTTCTTAGCTTTCAAATGAGGAATGCCCTGTACACAGAAACGTGTTCTTGTGTCCATGTCCAGCTTTTAGCAAACTGAGTTCAGCTGGAGTAACATTTTTAAAGGAATAGTTCACAGTTTTTCCAGACTGAGAAAGTTCTTACCTGAGCTTAAAGGTGTTGGCGCGTTCCTGTCTGGTCTTTGTGTGTGCGCTCAGTGTTAGCACTTGGCCTCTCCTAATGTATTCTTACAGCTCCAAACGGGGTGAAGTTGGAAGCTACCACGCTCCTCCACGGGCCAGACCAGACAGGTACATATCAACTCGTCTAAGTTCAGGTAAGAACATATCACAGTATTGAAGATCTGTGTGCCCTCAGTCACACAAAAAGACCAAAGATGATTTTAGCGTTTGCCTCTCCCAGTATATTCCTATAGCTCAAAATGGGGTGAAGTTAGAAGCGACCAAGCTCTTCCACGGGCACACAGACCAGACAGGTACACATCAACTCGTCTAAGTTCAGGTAAGAACATATCTCAGTATGGAAAACCTGTGAACTATTCCTTTAATGCACTAAAAGCCTCCTACATTCACCATTTTAGCTTCATGTGGGAAATATACAACTTTCATAAACATTTTCCAGCCAAGCAGTTAAACTATTACCAAAATAATCATTAGTTACAGATACAGTTTCCTTTGTGGATAAATAATATATGTGTATGTCTATTTCTCAAGAGAACTGTGCCTCTTTGGTGTGTGTACCATACTTTTGCTTTGTGTGTTATCAAACTATTTTAGAAAGTGTGATCAGGTTTGGGAATTTGACGGTGCAATGAAAGTCACAACTCTCCAGTCTTGTAGAAACCGCACGGACAAATGCGGGAGCGACGAATGTGGACAATGGACGTCCTCGTGTGGATCGTTTAGCTTCAGTTTTTGTAAACAGCTGAGAAATGTATCGACTTGGTTACTAAGAAAAACCTAAAGTCATGTAAGGATAAACGCTTGAAGTCACTTTTATTTGTGACATAATCCTTTTGTGCAGCGTGGTGTATTCACTGCTCATTGTATGAGGAACATTAGGCAGTTGGAAATGTGCAGAATTAACAACAGAAGGAGACAATGAAGCTTAATGTGGCCCTTGAGCAAAACAAGCACAAATCCTAATGCGCGCAATGGATTCTGTCATTAGCGAGGAATAGAACTGCTCAGAAACCTGCGCAAGAATTACATTTGGGCCTGAAACCTAGAAATCAGCACTAATGGACACATAATCATTGGTACTTACAGAACACAAGCTGCCACAAACACAGCCGCAAAGAAAAATGAAAATAAAATGTATTTAAGATGTATTTTCTTCTTGTTCCTTTGTCTCCAGTCGCCTGTCGGCCCACTTTGTTTCTCAATCGCTCAAGCCTTTCCCCTCTATATACAGTAAATATCTGATTTATTTATCGTTTTGTGGTTAAGCTATGTTAAAATGAGGTGCACTTGATTCAATCAGCAGCACGCATCTCAATAAAAGTCCACCATCTTCCCAAACGATTCAAACCGGAGCCTTATTCCAGATTGATATTACTGTGCTGTTGCACTTAAAGCTGTGGTAATCGAATTGTTTTCTTGTAGCAGAGCACACTTCATTTGGCAGCACAGATCTACATTGTAAACGCAACATTTGTGAAAGAATAACAGCCCTACCTCTCTTTAGTGGAGGTGGAAACTGGAGCACCCGGATAAAACCAAACAGACTCAGGGAGATCAACAAACGCAAACGCAACAAAGAAAGACTGAAGCCGGTACTGCAGGGCTTCATACACATCCACTCCTCCATCATCCCACTGTTTGTGGCCACTATAGTCCTGTTTCCACTGGAAGGCCCTGCAGCCCATGGTGTCTGTCTTCTGGTCTACCCTGTAAAGCCCCCGCCAGAACTAATCCAGGCTGACCAGGGACAAGTTTTGGGACCGACCTCTGAACTGATACTAACGTGAACAGACTGGCCTCTGACTGGCCAGAGGAGAGAGGACAGCCCTCACTAAAACAGGCAGGTCTTACGAATAATTCACAACATCATACTGCTGTTGAAAAGGATGATTTAGCTGCTGTTAGCATAACATTAGCCTGTTGTTTACCTTCATAGTTGTTTACCGATCGATCTACGTTCCTACCCTCACCTATGCTCATGAGAAGGGACGAGATCGCGGATACAAGCAGCTGAAATGAGTTCCCTTCGCAGGGTGGCTGGGCACACCCTTCCAGATAAGGTGAGGAGTTCAGTTACCCGGGAAGAGCTCAGAGTAGAGTTGCTGCTCCTTCACGTCGAAAAAAGCCAGCTGAGGTGGCTCGGGTATCTGTCTTATTGGGAGGAGGCCCAGACCCAGGACACGCTGGAGGGACAATGTCTCTGAACTGGCTTGGTGTTGCCTCGGGGTTCAACCAGAACAGCTGGAGGAGGTGTGCGTGGATCAGGAAGTCTGGGCATCTCTGCGACCCGGCCCCGGATAAAGCGGAAGAAAATGGTTGGATGGATGGATGGATGGATGGATGGTTGGATGGATGTTCTAATCACAGCTTACAAAACCTTTTATCGCCGTTCTGTTATTCCTTCAGTAATGTGTATTCTAGCGTGTGCATCCATGGGAGCGCTGTCCACAACAACTGCAGTCCATTATTTAGTGAAAAGTGTACTAGTTAGATAGGTTAGAAGCTGAGTACTTGATATATGGAACCCTTCACTGGTGACTATCAACAAATCAACAAAAGATCAATGTCAGCTTAATTTTTCTTTCCACTTCATGTAAAACCCAAAGACTAAGTTAACACTGAATGTATTTTTAGAGCAATATCTAAAAATCTACCTCTCCGAGTTCAATTCTTCAGTGCTTGAGACATTGAGACACTAATAGCAGCGTCTACCTCCCTTCTCTCTTTATTACACGCATGCTACGTTGGGTTCCTTCCAGGCCACGCAGGTTTCCCCCACTGTCCAAAGTCATGCATGTTGTGGAGGTTTTGTTCAGGCAGACAGCCAGAAGAATTGAATGCCAGTCTTAATGTCACTGTGCGCTCTAACCCTCGCCCTGTCGGATTATGTTAGCCCCGCGAGCCCCTGGTAACTGCTTACAAGGGACAGCCAATAAGCCAAAAAGACCCATGAAAGACAAGTGGCAAATTGGAATGAATAATGGCAAAAGGAAAACTCCCGTAAATGCAATGTAACACAACAACAAAGATCATGGCGTCAATTCTTAATCTTTTAAGCTTTTTATCAACAAACCACATGGATACATACACATTTTTGTCGCTGTTGGGGATATTTTGCTCACTAAAATGAGACGAAAAACTAAATAAAAAGTTGTTTCTGAGACTAAAACTATGACTAAAATGTCCAGATATGTCCATCAACAACAATAAGACGAAATAAAAATGAAAAGACAAGACTAAAATCATCCAACCTTCCAATGAGCATCATATCATTCAAATCCACTGCCAAAGAAACAGGTCAACAAACATTAAGCAGACAATTTAAAATGATTAGAAGAAACATCCTGAATGCAAAATTGAGTAAATTAATCCAAGATCTAGTCCAGGTAATCTAATAAATTTACATGTAATTTTATTTAGAGACACTAGACACTTACTAGACTTGTGGTCAAGGGAGTATCATTTAACCATAGACTGGATGCAAACTACACAATCTACATCAATCCTTGTTTTTAGACACAATGGTAAGCTAGTTGGTAGCTGAGACGAGCAAAGTCCCAAAATGAAACAATGCTAATGGTAATGGACTCAGCTTACATAGCGCTTTTCTGCCTTTATCAGGCCCAAAGCGCTTTACGGTAAGGATCCAGTCACCCGTTCACTCTCTCATTCATACACCAATGCACGCAGACACTAGCAGCAAGGAGGGTGAAGTGTCTTGCCCAAGGTCACAACAACAATGTGCATCCCAACTCTCGCAAGCATACGGCGAACGCGCCTTCTGTTTCGTATATTTCTTCTTTCTCCATTGATCTATCAAACGTCAATACATCAACAAAGTAAACACAACAGACAGGAGCTCAGCTGGAACCGCCATTTCTTGTGCACAGTGTTATTGAAGTTTACATTTCTTAGGGGAAAATCTTCACTCGCACTTTCCTCATTGAGGGGACTTAACTGTGGAACTCATGGCTTGTGTTCTCGAAGCAAGGGAGAGGAATGGGACTGGACCTCGTACTTCACTAGTGGTGCAGATGGTAGAGCGGGTCGTCTCATGAGGGTCAGGGGTTCAAATCCATTGAAAAGCATTGGACTTTAGACACGTTAAACGCCTGGTCCCAATTTTTTTGGAATTATCTGGAGCTAGATTTTCCGCCTGTGATAACGCAGGGCTAGCTACAATTAAGGGGACCAGGCTGGTTTTCGCAAGAAGAATTTTAGAAATCTCGTACTAATGAGGGTCGGAGGGTCGGACTGTTAGCATTGGAGCAGCGCGAGCTACACGTCACGCAAGGGCGGAGTCTACAGTGAAGATCCCGCCCTTATGCCCTTTTTAGGAACATGCTTCGTCAGAGCTGGGAAGGAGGAGTCTGTAAATCCGCCATGATTTCCCTTTCGAATGTGGTCATTATGGTAAACGGGGAGGAGTGAGGAGAAGCTGTCCATTTATATATACAGTCTATAGTCTGCGTATGTTGGTGTATGAAGGGTGAGTGGATCCTTGCTGTAAAGCGTTTTAAGTGGCAAATGTACATGGAAAAGCGCAATATAAGTTGAGACCATTTACCACTTGACTAAAATCAAATTCCATTTTCGACAAAAGACTATGACTAAAACTAAATTGAAATATGTTGTCCAAATTAACAGTTGTACAGCTGGAGGTTTTGCCTACTAAGGTCAACAGTCCCGCCCACATGCTCAGTTCAGGAAGTAAATATCTTGCACACTTTCAGTCGGGATATCTAAAAAAATAAAAAAATAAATACGAGTCTAAAGGCTCAAAGAACCAGCTGCTGACACTTTTCTTAAACTTCATACTGAAAAGTTGTATTTAAATACCCGTACTTCGGTCAGTATGACTGTAAAAGAATGAACCACAGCACCCAGAGAAAAGCCACGGGGGGAAAATTCAAACTTCCTGCCCTGACAATCAAACCCAGGACCTTCTTGCCGTGAAGTGAGAGATCTAACCAATCATCCACCGTGCCGGCGGATTTGGATATCATTTCCTCACTAAACTATCATTTACCGCGGTATCTCCGTTTATGACTTTGAAAAGCCCCTCCGCTGTGAACCCAGACGAGACTGATACGGCAAATCAAGGTTGTGTTGTGTGGAAAGTTGCGCTGATTAGTCGAGTAATGTCTTTCCAAATACATTTGCATGCCCTGTCGCTCCGAGTTTAATGGTGCACTGTCTGGACTTTCTTCACTTTTAACTGGCCGTGATAATTTCAACTTTCAGGGAAGCCATTTTAGAAGTTACCAAAAACAAAAAAATATTTCCATTGTTTTGTTGTTTGAAGGTTTGAATGTGATGTGGTGTGATATTAACCCCTCCTCATAAGCCGTGAATTAGAGGGCAATAAATCGTCTAAAAGATTAGAGTGAAAATGGTGTTTAGAAGATATGCAAAATTACTATATCGAGTGTATCTCCGATGTGAAGAAATGTGGGAAACAGTGGGAAAGGTGGTGGGGAAAAAGGTGAAAAAAAATGATAAAAATTGGGGAAAATGTGGAGAAAAACGTGGGTAAAAATGGGGGAAAATAGGGAAAATTGGGGGGAAAATAAATCAAAAACATGGGGGAAAACTGGTTAAAAAAAATAGAGGGAAATGTGCAAAGTGTTTTTTCTGCCCATTTGCAGTGTGTTCATGACATTTATTGTATTGTTTTATGCTTTTTGTGCAGTGTTTTGAAATTGTCTGTCTTGGGGACTGCAGATGGAAATTAGCTCCAAGATCTAAAGCATCTTTTCATATGCGGATTAATGCTCCTGTACATGGTCCCTGTCAAACAAATGAAATAAACAAATTCATCTTTATGAGCGACGAAGCAATTCAAATTAAGATGTTTACCAGCACAGTTTCGCATATTTCTGAAAATGTCGTTTCCTCTTCGTAATCAAGTAATCCCCCAACAACATTAAGCTATTTGGTTTTGTCAATATGGCCGAGCCCTAATTGCGACTGAACCGGTGTCGGGCCCAATCACTGTTTCCTCTGGGAGAGCTCTCCAACGAGGCTAACAGGTCGTTTTCTCTTCAGACATCAGAGAAAGGGATACGATTAAAGCAGGTGTGTAATGGGAGTGTCAGCGTGACTTCAGAGAATGAACCTGTCAGCCGCCAACAGGGAACAAAGAGAGAAGGAACTGCAGTATGCTGTATAATAAAGACTCAATATTTTGCTTTTGGAGCCTGAGCCATGCAGCAACTTTGAGTTTTCAGTCTGTTACTTTTTTTTTGACAAATCTTTTTTCAGACAAAGTTTTTTTTATGTAATTATGCACAAATCTAACTGGGCAAACATACAAAACAACATACGAGCAGAGCAGAAAACATGATCATCCATAACCAGCTGATAAGCTAGCTATTTGTTTGCTAAGATATTTGAGACCTACTTATTTCTTCTTCTGAAACACTGAAGAGGCACCGAGAGCCCCCACACCTGCAGCACAGTGGAGGCATCACAAGAGGCGCTACAGGAAAGAAAAAGGGACAAACGAGGTATCCGGGCAAGATTCACAGCTAAGCCACACAAGCCTTCGATCCCTATTGTTCTGGCTAATGTATGTTAATTGGAAAATAACATGGATTGTATTCGTCTGCTACACTCTTCCCAGAAGATGGTGAAAGAAGTTGTGGAGAAGAGGGAGGGGAGGGAGCAGTGCAGGAGGAAGAGGAAGGAGGAGCTGACCAGTGCAGGATACCATGCTCTGAAACAGGGACAAACCCAGGAGGCGGTGCACCGCTTCAGAGGAGACTGAAGGTACCCAGCCAGGTTTCCTCCGGCTATAGTTTCCTCTAGCTCTAAAAAACATGCTGGTCAGGTTGGCCCACTATGGGGGCGCGGCTCAGTCGCAGCGGCTCAGGACTAATCCATCATCTTATGCAATGTTGTTGTACAATTGCACATTGACAGAAAAAGCACTTAGTTACTTATTAGCTTGAAGGAACAGGCCTCCGTTTTTCCATACTGAGACATGTTCTTACCTGAGCTTAGACAAGTTGATATGTACCTGTCTGGTCTTTCCAACTTCACCCACATTTGGAGCTATAGGAATATACTGGGACAGGCCAAATGCTGGCAACATCTTTGGTCGTTTTGCATGACTGAGGGCACGCACAAAGACCAGACAGGTACACTCATGTAAGCTCAGGTAAGAACATATCTCATGAAAAGGAAATCTCATGGAAAAACGGTGGCCTGTTCCTTTAAGACAACATGATCTCTCTGATCTCTCTAAAGAACCTACATGACCATAAGCCAGTTCTTTGAATGAATGGATTCCAAAGATTCGGATCCTGCTAAAGAGCCATGAATCCCTTCACTAATGTTCACATCCAACTTTCAGTAAAAATGAAGCATCTTGTTTGAAGATACAATATGTATTTTGCATTTGTTGTAGGAGGGACCAAACCATCAAGCTCCCATTGGGAAACATCTCTGCGATCGGAGCTTCTCGCTGCCAGGCCAAGTTTCCAACAGAACGGCCTTATGTTTTCCTCTGATATCCAGCGAAACCACTTTGCCCCGCAACACTGCTCTCCACGAAACATTTTCCAGTGTTTTGTTCAATTAAATGAAAACTTACGACACTGGGAACTCAGCAAGTTTGCAGCCCTTTTGTTGTGACCTCCTGATTAGCGGACGGAGTGTTGAAAGATAATTGCCTGGAGTAACTTTGTGCTGCTATCCAAGTGTGAAACGGTGTTACAAGAAAAGATTATACCAGACTGCTCACCGCTCACTGCTTTTTTCAGCGTAGTATCTAAAGTTAGAATAGTTTGTATTTCAGACGCTCGAGTCAGTTTCGGAGGGTATTGTGTGGGTGTAGACCAGAATGTGAGGAAATTCTAAGATAAAGTCATTATGGTTCACCTCACAACACATCAAGGCTGGAATCATTTGTCTGCTTAGCTCTCTCTCATTACGGATCTCCATGAGTTCTTGTTTTACCACAGCTACAACTATTCTTCCTGGGGTCCACAAAAAATAACAGAAGCAAGTTATTATATTCATTGTAGTCCATATGTAAATGAAGGTTATTGAAAAAAATAATAATCTTGATTATTTTAGGCATAATTGAAATCCCGATTATTTGATGCCTTTAAAAAAAAGTCTATCTTAATTTTATTTATTTATTAATGAAAAAAAAAGTACAAATGATTTCAAGTATGCCTTGATTAAGGAGAGGTCTCTGTTTCACACCTGCCCCCTGCTGGCCGGCCCTCACACCTGCGCAAGTAAACTGAGCAGCGTGGCCTGATGACATCATCACACAGCGCTGTTTGTTTTTATGTCACGTGAAATGCGGAGGGAAAATAATCCCAGCAGCCTGAAATAATACAAGTCTGCTTTGCAAAAAAATAAAATATATTTTTTTTTTTCATCAATTATGCTAATTTTGTAATTGTTTAGTGTAGTAATCGAAAATGTAATCGAATTTCGATTAATTGCACAGCAGTTAGCCAATTATAATTGCGGTGTTTCTCACCTCCGCTGAGGCCTTGTGCGAGGACTCGTTTTAAAGCCCTGACTTTGCTCTTTCCAATGCAAACAAAAGAGAAGTCTTGATCATTTTTTGTTCCCGGAAACATCAGCTTTTTTTTTACGCTAGATCGGTCGATAGCCGATATTGTAAAATCCCCAAATATCGGCCTGATACTGTATATCGGTCCGCCGATTATCAGTCGGCCTTTAGTGTTGATGACGCCTCTCTTGCACTGCAGTCTAATTTATTTAGGGCACTAATAAAGACACTTAGACCTGAACCATTGTTACCATGGAGATCCGCCATTTTCCATTGACTAACATCAAAACAATAGATAAAGTGGAGAAAAAAAAACATGGAACAACTTCATTTGCTGTTGAGTGACTACGGGTAAATGCATCTAACTCATTCTGGTGTCCAAATGTTTTCATGTGAACTCCAGTATTTCACCTTCTCCATTAGTTTATTATTGCTATAAAATCTGAACTCTATAGGTTGTACAAACCTGTAAAACATCTTCTGAAATGCATGTGCCTTTTGTATTAGTTTAGCAATTCATATCTCACCCTTACGTCTTGCTTCTAAAATTGCAATATGGATCCGGATGACAAGTCCCGCAAAAAAGATCCGTCCAGTGATTTATTTTGGTCAGGCGAAGCAGGGGCTCGTTGGGTCAGCTCGTCCCCTTCATCTGCGTTCTCCAAAAGGTCACAGGATAAATAAAAGTTAGCATTCTTGGCTTAAAGTCAGAGGCCATAAACCGCGGGTCAATTCAGCTTATGGTGAGCGCAGTCCCAGAGGGAGCCATGAAAAATGTGTCCATTATAAAAAAGAAAATATAGATTGTATTTCTTCGGGGACTCTCCCATCGACCCGTTTGTGGAGATGGCCGGGGCTCTAAGTCTCTCCCTTGACATTTAGTGCTTGAACCAGTTTATATAGCTTTCCCCCCCATCAGTATTCCACGCATTGCGACTGCCCGTGGATAAGGCATCTTCTATTTACATGAAAAGTTCAGAAATGAGCGGCGCGCTGAGATTAATTTCCATTGGGAGACTTTGGTTAAATTACCTCATCATGAAGACGGCTATATGGCTGTGGTTACCTTCAAATATCAACTCAATTTACTCGCTCGGAAAAGTTGTTTGGCTCTGTCAAGGGGCCTCTCGAGTGAAGTGGATGCGGCTATGAAAATGAGCACGCGAAGCAAGAGGTACGGCCAATGTACGAGACGTGGGGTCATTCGCTAAATTGGATGCGGAGAAATCAAAGGCATGGTTTTCAAGGAGAAATGTAAGGGAGGGACGACCATGACTCAGTGTGGTTAAAATGTCAATTGCGAAAGTGCAGTTTGGCCCAGTAACAGGGGCGCAGCAACACGGGGAATGACGGGCAAATGCTTTCGGGGCCCTTGACCCAGTTGGAGTGCAGATATGAGAAAAAAAAATCAGGAACAAGTTTTCTGCCATTTCCTGTTTTCTTATGAAATAGAAGACATTTTACGCATAAAATGAAAGTCCTTAATAAAAAATAAAAGGCCAGAATTGCCAAGCGACGAAATCTAAATAATGGATAGAGACAGATTCAGATTTATGGTTTCATTTTGTTGACATATTAGCTACGAAGATGTTTTTCAGAGGGGATTTTGGATACCTTTAGTGTTTTTATAAGTAAGTGCTTTATTTGTCCTTTATTTGTGGGCCAACCTGACCAGCATGTTTTTGGAGGTGGGGGAAACCGCAACACCTGACGTCAAACTGGCTGGCTGCCTTCATAAATGTAGCTTTTGTACAAAAATGCACAAAATCTAAGTAATTAGCAGTGATCAGCCAGGTCCGTTCAGACTGAAACTACAAAGATGTTTACTCACAGGTGTGAGTAGCCGGTAATAGAGGGGAGGGACTGAGCCAAGCTAAACTCCTCCCTGTGGTCTATATTTGGTCTGCAGGCTGAGCTAAAACTTTAGTGTTGCTGACAAAGCCTTTTGGATGACACACTACAGAGTGTGTTTACAACTACAGAGTACAGAAGATGCCTCAAGAACCTTTATTGAAGATGGATGACTCCTGTACGACTGAGAGCCTACACAGACCTTCAAAATATTCCAAGTCCAAGACTGGAAATCTTGGAGTCTGTAGAAGCTACAAAAGTGATGAGGTCATTGCACGAGTCAAACAAAAACCTCATTTTAAGAAAACTGGCCCTAAAGTTCTGTATTGCTTGCGCATGCGTGAGTATCTTATGTTGATATTGACTAAATTAAAGTGTGAGGGCATTATCTACCATTGTACTTTTCCATCTTCCCTGTCTTTCTAGTGTGACTTACAATGCTGTTGAAAAATAAATAAACCCTCACTGTGTCAGGTCCATTCAACACCTGCACACCGCTCTGGGAAACCACAGGAGCGGACATGTTGACGACAGACGGCGTGATCTCTGTCAATTCATGACTGCTGTGAGGGGACAGACTGCAACCTGTTGGAAACAGAGTAGACTAGTTCCTTGATTCTCCTCCATTAACCAAAAAATAACTAAAAACATTCTAGAAACTTCTGTCCAATATACTGGCACAAAATTTAGTAAAAATGTTCCCCAGGCGCTGCTCTGCAGACGCCCACTGCTCTTGAATGAATGATTACTCACACATGCATGAATGAAACAAAACACTCCAGGTAGGATTCTGAAACACAATGTCACAATAGTGGATTTAAGTGCTTATGTTACTCTAATGCCTGAAGGGGGACATGGCACAACAAAAGTTGGGAACCACTGGCTTAATCTATACTCCGAGTACCCCATAACTCGAGGATCCTGCCAAAATGTTAATTAAGTGTGCAACTATTGCAACAAATTATCAATTCGTGAGCCTCCAGCCTCATGTCAAACCTGCCAGGCTGTCTAAACACAGATGTCTCCTCCGCTGAAGTATTTACGTTTTACATCAAGTATTTAGCACACACTAAGTGATCATCCACCAGGAACTCACTGTCCACCACTGTGTTGTTCGAACAAGATCATTTTCATAGGAAATGAACAGGAACAGGAAGTACCGGCGCTCACGTCAGTCATCGGAACTGCCACATCGCACAACAGGCCAGTTGTCTTCCCTGCACAGTTTGCATGTTCAATTGTAACTAATATTAAACCTGGATAGACTCAGACAGACAAAAGCAGCAATTAGGAAGATTTAACAGAATATTTGTTTTTGGCGATCAGACCCCGGCGGTAGACATTGATGTAAGAACTGAAGTCAGTATGGTTGGACAGGTTGGAGACCCCGGAGCCTGGACACTGGTGGTGGTGTGGAAGACCCGTGAAGATGCAGCAGGGTAGAAGAGGTGGGGTGGAAGTGGGTCGCTGCACAGCTGGGAAGCGAACAAACCATGATTGCTAGAGGCTTATAAGCAGGACCGAGGGCGATGATTGGCTGCCACGGAGGTGCGGCTCTTACGCTGATGGGCTGAGGTGGGGGTGTGGCCCTAACAGAAGGGATCACTGGTTGGAGGGTCGGTGATGCTAAAATTGGTTTCAATCATATATTAAAACCCAGCCAGTTTTTCATTTGCCAACAACATGAAGTTTTATCAGCACTAATTACCAACACTATGAGGAGAAAAAGTCAAGGTGAGCTGCTACGTACTTGTATAAACTGAATATTGTTTTGCCATGTTTTGATGCTTGTCTGTGATTGGTTAAAACAAGGTGTGGTTGATCCAATCAGCTCGAATATCATGCTGAAAGTTCATCCTCCTCACAATTCATTTACTGTAAATAGGAGTAAGTCCAGACTATACCATTGTCGTTAGATACTTTAAGTTGTATTATAAGAAATTAAACCATAACATATACTTCTTCCTCAACACATTTCCCCTTTTTGTGAGCAGCAGTTGTAGATTCTCACCTCCTCCGCAGGATAGTGTCTGTGAGGCAGGTGACATGAGGCGGCTGGACTCACTGGGACTTGGTCTGTCACTGAGGTGTGAATGAAACGGGCCTTTTGTCGCTTCTTCGATATTTTCGGGGACAAACTGGGAGTCGGAAGCAGAAAATAAAGAGCTTGCCGTATTTGCGACTTGGTGACAGTGTAAGTTTAAAAGTAGGTCAAGCGTTTTGGATGTGCTGCCTGCTGCTATCAACTGGATGCTACAGTGGAAAATACTGAGGACTGGAGATGCGAGCATATCATTGACACACTTTGCAACTGAGTAAGTCCAAATGGCACCCACTATATGGAAATGGTGGAGAAATTGCGACATACTTTACCGCTGTTCTATCCTTGGGCCATATTTGTAGATGCTGACAGGAACAAGCAGCACGAAGCCAGGACTAATCCAGGTCAACGCAAGGTCTACAGCACGGAAAACTTATGTTCCGAGACCTAATTACATGACAACCTTACAATGAAGTGTATACGTGAATAAAAGTTTAATCGGCAAATTGTGAAAAGAGGCTACAAGAGTCGGACAAATCATTTTTAGGTCAAGTGTTCCGATGTTTTGCCGTTTCTTGAGTTCGATCAGCGGATTCTGTCCTGAAAGTCACATCATTACGTCTGCAACACCCTGGCCCTTTCCGAAACCACTTCCTCCTTCCTTTTGCTACACACTTCCAAATATCTATATCTAAAATTCAAACTTTAACTCTTCTGAATAAACATAGAACTGTAATAGTTTGGTAAGTGTTGCTCGAAGGGCTGCTCTCATCGTACATAAACCACTTCTCCTCGCTGTGTGTTCTGTTTCAGACAGAACGTGCATGAAGGAAGCACCAAATGAGCTCCAGACCAGGTCTAAACCAAGGAACCTCTGATAGATGACAGAAACAGCACAACAGATGCACTAAACGAGAACGATATCACGACACCCTGTAAGAACAGAGGTTTTGGAGACGTTCCACTTTCCATTCTTGTCAAACTTGCTCCGATCTTTGTTTTTAAAGAGATATGTTCTTACCGGAGCTCAGACGAGTTGATTACGTGTTTCAGGATCAACTTTAAAGTTCTTTGAATGTTTTTTAAATGTCTTTATGGTCTTGGTCCTTCTTATCTTTCAGAACTGCTTTTACCTTATGAACCTTCCCCGCCCATTCGCTCCTCCAGCAGGGGTCTCCTAGTTATTCCAAAAGTCAACAAAAAGACTCACGGCGAGGCGTCTTTCCAATATTATGGCCCTCGCCTCTGGAATGGAGGAGGAGCTCAGGGCTGCAGAGAACGTTTTTAAGACCCACCTTTTTAGCTTAGCTTTTAACTGACTAATCTATTTAGTTGTTTTAAACGTTGTAATCTGTAAAGCACTTTGTTATACCTTTTCGGCTCCAAACGGGGGTGAAGTTGGAAGCTGCCACGCTCTTCCACGGGCACAGAGACCAGACAGGTACGCATCCACTCGTCTAAGCTCAGGTAAGAACATATCTCAGTATGAAAAAAAAGGTGGCCTGTTCCTTTAAGATAAGACAAGATGGTACTTTATTGATCTCACAGATGGAGAAATTGCATTCGATGAGAGAGCATCCGGCAGCAGCACCCATTCAGTGCGCACCACTCTTGAATGTTAAAATAAATCTTAAATGCCACCAGGTTCTTTATTTTGTCATTGTACGACACTGTACAATGTGTCCACTGCATTTGACCCATCCTTCAACGCCGCTGAGACAACCCGTAAGGAGCAGTGGGCAGCAGCAGATGTGGAGCCAGGCCTCCAAACAGAATCTTCTGTTTGGAAGATTCACTTATTGTACATGTTTTTAGTGGTAGTGAAACCGGAGTACCAGGAGGACACGCAGACATGGGGAGAACATGCAAACTCCACACAGAAAAATGGTCCCGTCCAGGCGGGAATTGAACCTGGGACCTTCTAGCTGTGAAACTGCGCCACCATGCTATCAAAATAAAATCTTGCTTTCATCTTTAATGATATTATGGATAAAAGGGGAACATAATCCATTTGACATCCATTTGATGGAGAAAGTCTCCAAAACTACAGGGAGGCAAAGATGAAAAGGACATTGTAAACTTGCTAAGCTTTTATCACACGGGGTAAAAAAAAACGGCCTCGCCTCATGAAATGTCGAGAACCCGGCAAATCCTGCAGGAGACAGTCACAAAACGGCGAGTTTAAAGCGAACACCGCGCGCCGAAAGCTGCTCAGAATTCACAAAATTCTGGAGACGGGATGGAGACAGAGAGAGTCAGCACCTAAAGCGGCGAAAAGAGAGATGATTTGCCACGGGTGTCACTTACTGTCAGAACACTGAGCGGATGAGACAACAAGGTACACAAGCCCAGGCGCCGCTGTGTGCCGCAGAGTCAGACATCTGCAGAGAACAGGGCACGCTTCCAAACAGGAATCTGATCACACGGGGGGGTGGGGGTTTATGGCACGGGTCGGCAAACCAGTCACGTGGGGATCCTCACAGCTTCCTCACAGCATGCCAGAAAGTCAGCTGGACCTGGTACAGATCGAGACTCTGAGCCCTTGAAATCAGTCACATATAAAATTGGACACCAGTAAATAACATCACGGAGGCGCAGCGACTTCTTTTACAGTGCACAATTTCTTCATAACCACGCGATTGTAGTTACAAAAGAGCAGCTTCACAAACAATACGTCCCGGGCTCAGACATACAGGGGATTTTGAGCGAGGATTAAGAGACTCTTCACACTCTGTCTGGGCTCTGGAGATTGAGACCAAAAAAACACATTTTCTGCAGTAAATGCCAAATTGTTCACAGCTTATCTGATTCTCTGTGGCTCCTCAGCACAAAGACGTGTGTGTGTGTGTGTGTGTGTGTGTGTGTGTGTGTGTGTGTGTGTGTGTGTGTGTGTGGTAGCGGTGCATTTCAGGAATAGTGTTTTGAAAGGTTAAGTCTCAAACTGCGGAGCATGTTTTAGACATTATACTGTGCATGAGATCATTCTGGTGGGGTTTGGCAGAGTTCGTTTTAGCCATTTATGACAGCTTATAATGCAGTTGTCTTGTATAGTGTTTTTTCCTGTACTCACATTTGCTTTACAGTATCACAGTATTCCCTTGTTAAGCTACTGTGTCGACAATCCTGCACCAGTGCCCCTCAGCCATCACTCAGTCTTTTAGTCACAAAAACATTTTCATCCAGTCACATAAATAGATAGGGACCTGAGTGAAGTATTTGCTTGGACTGAATTGACAATCTTCAGGTTTCTGGAACAAGTGCTTGCTCTATAGCTTGAGTGCATACTGTTGCATCTTATGGGCAAGACACTTTCCTTCACATTATGAATTTGGTGTGTGGGAGAGTGATTGGTGCGTTGCTTCTGTTAATCCACTGTACAGAGCAGCTGTGGTACATAATGTATCTTCCATGACTGGAGAATGAATAATAGTCTGTATCAAATCGCAAAACTAATCCAAGCTATTTTTACAATTGTCAAGTGCTATTTATCTACAGTAGTCAGTGAAGTCCCCTCCTGGAATCGCCACCTTAACGTGGTGGAGGGGATGGAGCACCTAAATGATCCTGGGGGCTCTGTTGTCTCTGAGGTAGGGTCTCCCATTGCAAACAGGTCCTAGGTGATGGGTCAGACAAAGAGCGTTCAGAAGCTCCTTATGAGAGACCAACAGGCCTGGTTAGAACCATGACGCCGTCCTTCTGTGGACCCACCACTTGCGGGAGGAGCCATAAGGGGCTGGTGCCATGTGATTTGGGCAGCTCCAACAGCGGCCCCCACGACCCGACAACGGACAAGTGGAAGAAAATGGATGGATGGATAGTTAGTGAAGTGAATGTCCCACCGAGAAATAACCTGACTCGTGGGACACAAACAAACATAGAGGACACATGAGACAAAGGGTTCAGAAATATATTTATATTTATTTTGTTTTTAAATTCCTCCAAAAATCCTTCCTGTGTCCCAAAAACCCAAAGTAACAAGTCAAAGGTGGACCTGGTGAGCCGGCCAAACAGAACAAAAAACATGTGGCATCAGGCCAACCCTTTACAGGGCCGAAGAGGCCGGTGCACACAGCCAGACTTAAAAGGTAAAAAGCCCAAAACTACCTTTGCTAGAGCTAAAATGTGTAATACTGACAGACCAACAAAACAAAAGTGACCACCTGGATGTAACTGTTCTTATCTGGGGTTGTTGCTGCACTTGGTGAGGTCTAGGTTCAGCATCAGGTGGTTTTCCACATGCAGGCGCGTGTCAGCCGAATGGCTCTTTCACCTCTTTCACTTTGTCGAGCTTTTCCTTAACAAAGACCAAACCGGTCTGACCAGGTGTAGGTTTTGGGACCGACCCCTGGCTGTGGCCAAAGAGCGCGAACCCGTGTCTGATGTGACGTGAACAGACTCTGGCCTCTGATTGGCAGCGAGAGAGTGAACAGCCCTCACTATTAACTCAGGTCATACGGATTTCATATTTTACAACATCATACGGCTGTTCTAAAGGGGATTTTGCCGATATTAGCATTTAGCCGCTTTTTGCGCAGCTTTAGCTGATGTTAGCATAACATTTGCATGTAGCTTAGCTGCATAGTTGTATTTTGCGGTTTCTTTTCTGTTTTATTACAGCTTGGCTCCTCTGAATGATTCCATAACTCCCACCAGAGGGCAGTATTTGTCCACATTGTTCTCATTGTGGCTTACAAAACCTTTAATTACGATCTGTACAGCGTGCTCCTCTGTGGGGGTTCCTCCCACAACAAATGTGTGTGTATGTGGTGGAAACAGAAGTGTGGGCGGGGCAGAGTCGATCCGTGCACGTATATCGTGACGTGCACGGTCAGGTCGCGCTATGTGGAACGACGGCTTATAAGCCCAAAGAATGACCAGGTTATTCCATCAGTGGACTTCCTCTTCCCTGATGACACAGGTATATTCCAAAATGACAAAGCCAGGATTCACCGGGCTCACATTGGGAAAGAGAGTTCAGAATCCATATCTTCACACCATTGAGAGTCTTTGTAATGTGCTGGAGAAGGCTTCACGCCGTGGTCACAATCTCCCATCAGCAAGATTTTGGTGAAAAAAAGGAAGCTCATTGAAATTTCTTGTGGCAACTTTTTTTCTTGTCAGGCAGTGTAAGAGTCCGGACAAAGTTGAACTGGACTGAATATGCAATACATTTTCTTATTTGTTTGGCTAAGCCCCATATTTTTTACTTGAGGTTTGTTTCATTCGTCTAACTTTATTTTCTGTCCAACACCCTGGAGCCCGGCGCCTCCTCTCATCTCAGACAGAGTGACCTTGCGTTCTCGCTCCTCTGTTTTGGCCGGTCCGTGCGCTGCGAGCTGATTGGCTGCCGAGTCGTGATTATCTGTGTGAGGTAAATAATTCACACGGCGGTCGCTGCTCCGGGCCCCGCGCGCCCGTCCCTTTTATTAATGCGTCGGCCTCAAATCCTACAAGATTTATTATCCGCCGAACGCACAGAAACACAATACAGGTGCATAACGTAAGGGCAGATAAGAAGAGCGGGTTCAGGAATAATCACCACCACCGGGACCAAAGACAAACTCAGATTTAAACAAAGTGAATGCCATAAACAAACGTCCAAAACAACAATATCCACGGCCATTATCACTGCAGTAGAATGTTGTTTAGAGAGTTTTAAATAGAGATTTTTCTTACCAGCATTTACGTTTCCCACTATCTAGAACAGTGGTTCACAAACCTTTTGGAGCCGTGTACCCCCTGAGGCTTTGGGTGACGAGTTGCGTACCCCCCGCTAGGCTATTAAGAATATGTAGCCTAAATACAATAAATAAATGAAAATGCCTTTTTTTTTTTTACATTCTTGAAAACGAGGCTGTTAGTGTGAATGGGTAAAGCTGAGTGTTTTGCTTTGTCCCGGTGGACCAGCTCATTCTGAACATCAGACTCAGGCTTGGACTCTGCGCTCTGGCCCCGCCCCCTCAGTCGCACTGTCAAACCACCGGTGCAGATTCAAATGCGCTGGTTTAAGCTTTTGTTAAAGCAAAGATAATGTAAACGCTATCATCTTTGCACGTGCCACCGCATATCAGCTCGTGAATTTAAACGTATGTGTCAGACACAAAGCCACATACGCTTCTCTTTCTCCCCTCGCTCCTCGCTCCTGGAGTGGACACATGTAGGTCCAGAACAAGCTCGTCCACGTATAAGCGCGTCTTCCGTGCGATGCTTTTGACAGGCCATATCGATCAGATTGTGATAAACCTTTTTTTTTTCCTCCAAAATTTCACGTACCACAGTTTGGGAACCCCTGATCTCGAACATTGAACACATAAAACAGACAATGGGCACATAATGGTCATGCATTCCACAATAATCTATTTCTTCTTCTTGTTCTTCCTCTGTTTATTCTCCTATCTTCTATCATTCTTTACTCTTTCTTCCTTCTTCTTCTTCGTCTTCTTCCTAAACACTCCTTCCATCTTCTACGCTGCCTGACCTCCCTCCCCAAAAAAGGTTGCCACAACAAAAGGTCACACGCCTGTAGTGTTGATAACAGCACACATTCTCTGTGGCTTTGTTTCAACAAGCTTCTGCCATGTCAAACGATTCATTTCCATCAAGTTGCATTGCTTTTTCACCAAGATCTTGTATGGAATATGGGAGAGTGTGACCACAGTGCAAAGCCTTCTCCAGCACATCCCAAAGATTCCCTCAATGGGGTTCAGATCTTGACTCAGCTGATCCTCATGCTCCCTGATCCACTCTTCCCCAATGTGAGCCCGATGAATCTGATGGAGCAACCTGGTCATTCAGGATGTTCAGGTCTTCAGCTGATCTCATCCTTGGTCCACATAGTGTTGCTAAGCCTCACCAACTGCAGCAAACCCAAATCAGAAGGTGAGCAGCTTTGTTAATGGTCAGGCAGTGTCAAAACTTGGTATCTAAAGATTTGAAGTTTGGCACCATGTCTTGTTAATTGATTGGTACTTAAGCTTTCTTTTGCCCAGTGCCCTGCCTTATTTACACTGTGAATAGCTTGACCTCCTGCGCCAGTCTTTTACGGCGATAAGATTTTTCTCTGTAGGCACTCGCTCCTGGGCAGATTAATAATGAAACCACCAACACACACAATCTTAAAAGCAGGGAAAAACAGCTTTTGCCCATCCCTGAGGCAAAAGCTGCCGGGGTTTACGTTTCAGGACCAGTGGGCGACTGCCTGTTACACCTGGCGACTATTTAAGGAACAAGTCAAAAGCAGAAACCAACAGGGACGAAAGGTGATAATTCTGCCGCTAATGGTTCACATCATTTCTGAACTGTGCTGGTAAATAATACATATCAATGCAAATTACTGAGCCTCTACCTAACGTGAGGAAAACTATCATTTTACAAATAAGCTGTAATTAGGTGATACAAATGCAAGTGGTGATTACAGAGATAAAGAATATTCATTTTGTACCCAAAGCCTTTCAAAGCTTTGCACCAGAATAAGTTGCTTGTGTTTACTGTGGATCAGCCTCAGACTAAGTTCGAAGCAGCAGAAGCCAAACGTTACTTGTCGATGTTGTGGAACTTCAACAATCCGTTGGCAGGATAATGAAACTATTTACTGTAAATGAACAACAAACAGCCTGTGAAAACTTTCTTTCTTTTGTTCAGGGCCAAACACAACACTGACAACTGTTGAAGCAGCTGACGATTCAGAATTTCATTTAGGCTCCATGTAGTGTATCTGAAAGGAATGATGAAGAACTTATAGCGTTACAAAAGTAGTAGTGATTGTATTACATGGCACGGTGGGTTTACCTCACGAACCTAAAGCATGTGCAATAGACTGCGCCTCCAGCTATAAGTTGTTGCCTTTAGGGAGCGCTTTGGGAGACTTGAAAAGTTTCAAGTGAAAAGTTTCACGTCTTGTTTTGTTGCATTTCATGGAGCACTGTGTTAATATTTCAACATTATTGCAATATTCAAGAGAGTTGTCAAATATTGCTATATCTCCCTCATACTGTGCAGTAGGAACTTGCCTTGCCTTTCCGTATCATTACCAAGGGAATACTAACGCTTCCTGTAATGTACAGTCGATGTACAAACTTAGTACAATAGTGTGAGCACAATAAGTGGGGGCATTTTTTATCAAACGTCCGGCAATCAGACATTTTTTTCTCCCTTTGTCAGAGTGATGACACTTTACCTTTGGTACAACGTCCTGTCATTCCGACACACAAGATTATTATGAATGACCTATATTTGCCCTCACATCCACTCACACAAGACAGAAGAGCCGAACCCTAACCTTAACCCTAACCCTAGGCTCAAAACTCTTGTCGGAATGGGGAATCAAAAAGTGTCGGATTGGGGGGACGTTGCAATGGACGGTTGTCGGAATGACGGGGTAGACGCCATTTTGACCATATTAAGTGTCTAGAGCAGTTGTGGGAAAGTTTGTGTCGTGGAGGTAGGGCGGCTCGAGTATTGAAAAAAAACAATCACGATTATTTTTGTCATAATTGACATCACGATTATTCAAACGATTATTTGTTGCCTTTAAAAAAAAGTCTTTATTTTATTGATGTATTTATGTTGTATGTTTTCTGAATAGTCATAAAAGTACAAATGATTTCAAGTATGCCTCGATTAAGGAGAGGTCTCCGTTTCACACCTGCCCCCTGTTGGCCAGACCTCACACCTGCGCAAGTAAACTGAGCAGCGCGGCCTGATGACATCATCACACAGCGCTGTTTGTTTTTATGTCAGGCAAAAGCATGAGCCATGGCACGTGAAATGCGATGGGAAAATAATCCCAGCGCCATGAAATAATGCCAAAAAAAACAGCATTTTCTGCATTTTTAGTTCTCTAATAGCTATTTCATCTGTGATTTGTGACACAATATTTCGCAAAATCAACTTGGAAGGGCCTCACGTTAAATGCTGGAGGGCCGGATTTGGCCCCTGGGCCAGCTGTTGTCTACCCAGGGACAGTGGCGGCTGGAAGTCTTGGAAACAGGTGACGCTCATGATATTTTCTTTTCATTATCATGGACCTCCATAAACCTGTGCCAATATTGTAAACCACATTTTTACACACAGCCTACAACGCTAACAGGGTTTAATCAGGAACAATAGAAAAGTTGGACTAATCAAAGAAACCCTGGGATTAAACTAAACCAATTATTGTGCGATAGTTTGGGGAAAGTTCAGCTTCCTTTGTAGTGAATGAAGAGCCGCCGTTGAGCTTTGTATTTCCTGCCCTGTAGTCTTCAGAGTGTTCAGTAAATCACCCGTCTTTGAGAAGCCCGTGTTGTCATTTCGGAGCCACAGTTAAGGTCATGATTAAAGCTCATTACTTTAAAATAAAGCAGCTGTTCCCATCATTAATCACTGTGTTATTAAAGATACCAAGCCTCTTCTGCGCAGCAAACTACAGTGCTGTATTACTTTGCATCTGACAAAAGGCTGAAACAAAGTCTGCGCTTCATTTCCAACCATTACCTCTGCCTCATCCTGAAGACTCTTTATAATATTTCAGAATCATGGCTTTTGGACAGTAAAGATGTGTGTCTAAATCCCGATTCGAAGCCAACAGTCTCTCACCCGAGACGAGAACATGCACTTACACCGACACAAAGTTACAATGAAACAGTCTTGCGGTGACCCCGGTGCGTTTGAAACTGAACAATGAGTGCTGGAGGCATCACCGTCTTAATTGCTGGATCAGTCAGTCGCTCTAAACACAGTCAGGGGAAGCCGTGTGGAGAAAGCCACTAAAGTGATTAAATGTATTCATTATGGTAAATGGACAGTCGCTAATTAGATCTACTGTTGTTAACCCCGCGTCCTACAGCTGCAGTGCTTTTAGGTAATATCATCTGAGGCAGGAGTGCTGCGGGGCGCTCCGTTTCATTGGGCTGAAATATGAGGATGCGGATTGATTGCTTTTATTGCTACTGGGCTAAATTTGTAAAGCCGCACCACTGTAACTACTCCATGAACGACTTCGACTATTTCCGCCACGCAACAACCTCCAATCTGATCAATAAATACTGCAAAACAAATCGAAACCGTCAGTGAATCGTAAAAGCTAGCGCCTGTCTCCTGCTTTCTCGTTGTTTACGGCGAGTTAGTCACTTGGTCTCTTGGTGATGGAAGAAGAAGCAGATGGAAATTCTGAGAAAAATAATCTTTCAAAAGCTCTTGGAAAACACGACAGGTCATATGTTACGAGAGCGACGAATAAACGGTCTTAAAACGCTGATGACTAAATGAGGTAAACAGTGATCGAAGTTATTCATTGCCAATTAAAAAAAAGAAGTGATAGACATGGGAATAAATGGCGAAACAACACAGGAGACAAGGTAGTGCCCCTTCCCTTTTCGATTCCACAAATGGAGCACAATTAGGAGCTAAACCTCACCACTGGGGATGGAGGAGAGTAACCCCCCCTCCACAATAATCAATATAATCTAACCTGTAACAAAGTATGCAAAACAATAATCGTACAATAATCAAATCATATTAAAGCCATAGAATTTGATTACATGAACAATACAGGAACCTTAGACAACAAAAGGGGTATTCAGTCCCCCTCTAAGTCAATCCCAGAGCTGGCAGCACTAAACATAAACAAGATAGACAAAGAGTCACCTAAACCCGGCCATATACAAAGTGAAAGTACAGAAAAGCAAACAATTGTGGCGGCACATTCGGGGACTGGAGGCCGCCATTCCGGATCCTCGCAATGGGACGCAGTGATACGACCATAGGCTCAGATCGGCGTCACATGCACCAGCATCCGCAATGGCGACTTACAGTAATCGCAAGGTTTCATTGATTGATTAGGACCTCATGTTTGGAAAAAAGCAAAGCAACATCTTGGAGCTGGTTACAGTATGTCCCACTCCCAGCAAGAGGAAGACTGCATCATCTTTCATGCATCTGCAGGTGAAATATAAATCTGCCAGAATGAGCAGTACAGTCCGTTTTCCAAATATCAACATTTTCTGAGATTTTTAATTTGTGGTTTTTACAAGCTGAGCCATAATCATCAAAATTATAACAAATAAAAGCTCCGTATCTCACTTTGCATGTAATGAGCCTATCATATATTGTTTCACTGTTTAAATTGAATAACAGAAATGAATAAACTTTTTCATGATATTCTAATTATATCACCAGCAAATGTAATTTTTTTTCCTCAACCTGTGAGACCTTTCTGTAATGTCCATGCAATGTCTCTGTCTCTGTCTTCTGAAAAATCTAAACTTTCTCTAATTATTCAAAAACTACTTCAACAAACGCTCAATTATGAATATAGTTTTCTACTAAATAAAAATACAAAGACATGGAGAGGAGCAAAGTGGTTCAACAGCCCATAAATACATAAAAAACGGAAGAATGCGAACATGATGCTACACGCTAGTTAGCGCTTGCTATGACTGCTGTTTTTTCTCTTCTACAGAACAATCTGCTGTGAGAAAATATCCATATGGACCGATTTACACTGGACTTCATTTGTATGTGATAAATAAGTTCATATTTCATCAGAAAATGGATAAAAAGAGTGAAAAATTGTGTTTCCCAAACGATTCTATTGTCCCCCTTGGCGAGGCCACGCCCCTTTCTATGATGAGATACCATCTGTATCTATACGACCCTTTGAGATGACATTTGTCGTCCTCAGCCTGTCTGGTTGACAAAGTGTTTCTCAACATTGCTGCAGCTGCTTGAGACCACATGGACCTCTCAAAGACCATGCGGAGGAAAATCGAACCTGTTTGTTTTCACCGAGACGACCTGGAGACTCGTCTTAATGCCAGGAGAGATCTCTGTGACTAGCGGCGACTCCAATCTCCAACTAGTCTCCAGGCCAGTGACATAGGCCCTTTGCACGCACACAGTCAGTCCGAGTTGCAGAGATGTTGCAGTGAGACCGGCCCTTTAATGATGAAGGCGCTTACGTGTTTTATAAAGCGACTTCTGTTCTTCTTGAGGGGACAAGAACATATTTTAATTGGCTGAAACAGAAGCAAAACGTACTCAACATGTCCTCCGAAACTAAGCAACAAGTCTTCGCGTTGCCCTGCTAAAACATGGGAAGCTAAATGGCCCAAATAATGCTAGTTAAACCCAACAACGGACCTCAAATCACCTCCCTAACCCATCGCTCTCTCTCCCTTTGATTCCGCTTTGCAGCGCGCCCGCCTCGTATAGATCAACAGCATCACTGCCACTTCAGACAGGCGGGCAAAAAAATAAATATTATTTTTAGCCCGTTGCCTTTAAAAGAAGTCGGCGTGTTCATTAAATCATTTCTGTGTAAACAAAAGATCCAACGCCGGCGGAGGAGCGGGCGGCCTTAATACGTCTATTAGAGCCAAAACAAGCAAGACTCTCCGCTTTTAGGTTTGCACTGGGGCTGACAAGCGCCCAAACACATGCCAGATTCTATAATGAGCTCCGAAAGTGTAATTTTACACGACTTATTTTACCTAGAATAACCTCCCCGTGCTCCCGATGCGCTGATCAATGCTACGCAGCTGATTGATTACGCAATAGCATCCCGAGTGGAGGAGAGTAGTAATTATGGGGCTGCTTTTTTTGTTATGCTATTTTTTTCTTTGTTATGCTAATTATGTGTAAACAATCACACCTCCCTAACCCACGTGGTGTCTAGACACAATGGCGCCACTACAGGTGCATGGGGCACCTGCATGCAGGTGTATGGGCAACCGGTTCACACCACAGCAGACCCCCTCCTCTCACCCTTCCCCTGATGATAAAGCATGTGACCCAATAGCTGTAACGACAATTGGTTGACGATGTTGTGTGTGACAAACTGTTTTTAAAAGTTTACTTTTAAGTAACATTAAACAGCTATGCTTTAAGAGCTAAGCTGCAATGTTTCATTTTTATTAGTCTTAACTTAGTTATACTAGTTTTGGCTATTCCAAAGTCATTTTGATTGTTAGTTTGTAAGCTTTACTTCTGTAATGTTTCTTTAGTGGAATAATACAATACTAATAAGAATAGTGATAATAATATATTTTGTTGTTTTCATTATTTTATTTTAGAGAAATGTGTGCGGGCGTAAATACGGGATTCTGTAAACAAAACAACATAAAAATAAAACGGTTTTGTTTACCGTTTTCCATAGGAAAACAAACACTGAATTAACGTTACAGATAGAGCAGTGTTTTTGTGTCTGACTTGGGTGTCTTTGAGCTAATGCAGTAGTAGTAGTTCATTCCTTTAAATGTAAAAACATTTCCAATTCTTTGTGTACAACACGACCGAAAGGGTTTAGGCTGAAGTGAAAACTTATTACGTCTAACCCAGTTTACCCAGACTTCCACCAGAGAAAAACAAAACACAAACATTAATAATGAACAATATCAAGTGTCAAACAGAAGAGAAATAAGCATGTATCTGGAGTTAGTAACATAAATTTCTGTATTCCAACAAATATGTATACATACATTTTTAATTTAGTTGAAACTAAATCATGTCATTATTATTTTTGATTTATTTTTTCTTACTTTATTCATCCTAAGCTGATATATTCTTGAATTTTAGCAGCTTTAAACAACTTTTTGAAAGCTTTGACTGTTTGGGACAGTTTTAACTGATCTTCCACAGATTAACACCTCTTACAGAAATACATCCACTCTTTTTATTCTTTTTAGCTTTTTTGAAAATAGCAGTTCCTCGGAGGTTATACTGACTTTTCCTGTGTTCAAAAAGCTCCTGGATGGGAGGGGGGAGAAGATTATGCTTTGTACACTATTACTAATGTATTTAGATCAACAAGATCATGGATTTTCAGTAGGCTCAGCTCTACAAAGATAGGGTTCGTTGGTGCATAGAAATCTGCTTTAGTGATAATTCTTATTGCTTATTTTGGAGTACGAAAATAGGATGAGTATTGGATTTATTATTTTTCCCCATATTTCCAGGCCATCATTTGGGTAAGGAAGTATGAGTTACAGTTTTCAATTTGCCAACTACAGCAATGTTTTTTTCTAATTTTGTTTTTTAAGATAAGATAAGATAAACCTTTATTGATCTCACAAAGGAGAAATTCACTTGTTACAGTCGGCGTTACTTATATATATATATATACTTATATGCGATTTCCATTCAAGTTTACCATCAATGGTAACTCCTAGATACATGCATTGTTTTGGCATGGCTGTAGTGATGCAGTGTCTGCCTTCTCAGACTACTTAACTCGCTTAGCTGATGAATATGCATGTGGGCTCACGTTGCTAAAGCTAGGGGTCAAGAAATCTGTTGTTTGAAGCCTCTTCAGAGGGATCATGTCCCAACATAGATCTGAAGTGATTTTAATCTGTCTGTAAATAAAAACCCGTTTTTAAAAGTTTACTTTTAAGTAACATTAAACAGCTATGCTTAATATCCAACGTTTTATTTCTGTTAGGGTGCTATTGTTTCTAACTTTTAATCGCACAAACATGCTGATGTAAGAACTTTTTTCAAAGTATGCTGCACTTTGGTTGTTTTTATAAGTTATATTGTATTTTGCTTCAAACTGTGTTCCTTTTGTGGTGAGAATGGGGACATAATGGCTTTTACAATAATTATAACATTTAGTTTTTTTATTTTAGTGAAATGTGTGCGGGCGTAAATACGGGATTCTGTAAACAAAAACAACATAAAAATAAAAACGGTTTTGTTTACCGTTTGAACCAGCTGAAGAGTCCTGACCACCTAGGTGTCTAGACAAGGCTGACACCTGACATTAACATACAGTATGCGCATGATCCTCACCCCCCTCGCCACCTGCACGGTGAAAAGGAGTTTGCTCAAGGTTCTATCTGATTCTGAAAAAAGAAAAGAATGAACTATGGATCAAAGCAAAGCTTTTGCATGTCAAAGACTGACAAAGACTACAACTCCAACCCAAACCAAAAGTCATGCAAACTGCAACCACTCTTAACATAATGGAAAGTACACAAACCAAAGAAAGCACTCCAAACATCCAACCTGCGATCAATGCAGCAGACCTTCACCACCAAAATTTGACAGAGATCACAGTTTACTGGTATATTTTTCTTTAAAAGCAAAATGAAATATCAGACCTGCTCATCAAACGACAAAAACAACTCAACTACCACGGCTAAATGAGCTCAATTTGTCAACCAAAACCATAATCACAAAGCTGCCAAACAAACTGAAAGAACAGTTCAGATATATTGCATGTGGCGTCCAAGAAGCACTTTCACTGACATTATAATTTTTGTTGAGTGTCAGTTAAAAATCATCACTGATCCCTTATTTGGTGAACTTCAAACTCAAAGTGTCGACTAAGAAACTGTGAAACCAAAAAACAAGACACGAACCAATCTAATATCAGATCTGTAAAAGTTAATAATCCCAACTCTACGTTTTTGTTCACAACCTGAATCTCATTATTTAAGTTGTTGTCCCAAGTTCACAACCCTGCAACATAATGGGAAGATTAATTTTGTTTAGGAAAAGAGACTTTGCTTTAAATGTTTTGGGTATGGACATTTTACTGTTTCATGTAAATGTTTCAGTGGATAAATCTATCAAACAGTGATCTGTCTGAGCTCAATCCTGATGTCCATAGTACTTTCTCAACAGTTGAATCACAGCAAGCCCAAACGGGGACCAGTGGAGTTGGTAAATTTTCAATCATTCCAGTTGATGTGAAATCAAACAAAGACAATAAAATAGTTCAAACATATGCATTTTCAATAACATCAACATCAAGTTTCTGCACAGAATCACTTCTGCAAAACTCAACCTGAAAGGACAGAAAACAATTAGCAAACAATGTCACCTCAACAAACACAATCTACTTAACCTGACAATTGATCTTTCAGTTTTCCAGTTGTGATGGTAATGACTTCTATTCCGGGGAGTCAAAAGACAATACCAGTGACAAAAGTGAGTTTGCTTAAGTCATGTGGATCTTCCAGAAATTGAGTCAAATGTTGAATTGCTAATCAGATTGACTGCTCCAAAGTTGCACTAGCCACAAAAAACAGTAAAAATGATGGCCCTTTTGCTGTTAAAACGTCATTAGGATGGATTGTAAATGGTACTTGTACGTGACATAAACATGTCAACTTTGGTCAAACTGTTCAATAATCTGCTCTATGTCACTCTGGTCTGTCCACACTCGTATTTGCTGCAAACACTTACTTCACATGCACATCTGTGAATACACTCACACTGTTGTTCTATGTTCTATGTTCATGTGTTTTATGTTTCAAGTTGCACGATCTAACGAAAAATAATTCCTAGTTGTGAACCTGCTCATAACCATGACATTAAAAACGATTCTGTTTCTGATTCAAGCAAAAAGGATTGACAAAACGGGGAAGGAATGAGAGACAAAAGTGGCAAATAATGTATACGGGAAAAACGACAATGCTATTAGCAAATTGAGTTGTTTATGGTATTGTAAAGGTTTCGAAAAACAAAGATGACAAAATAGCAAAGTATGAACATTAGTTTAGGGAAAATCTAAACTAAATGTCCTAAAGTTAAATATGGTTGCCGATGGTTTAATATGGTTGCCGATACACACAATCTACATAACCTGACAGATGATCTTTCCGTTTCCAGTTGTTAGGGCAATGAGCGTGTTGTAAACTCAAAAGACAAAACCACAGTGTCTAAATCCAGTGTTAAACCTAGACCGAAACACATGTCAGCAGCAAGCTGAATAATGCAACGTACTGAGAACAAATCTTAACCATTTTCACAATAATTGCACAATGTTGCCTGAGGAAGAGTCCCAAAAGAACTATATTGTAATTAGAGTAAATTCATGAGTCACAAATTAGAGTGAATATCTTATTATAAAAGATTATTCACACCAGTTTGTTTTTCATTTGATACAGCTAATAATATTCTTTTACCTATTTCTTTTACATAAGATGAAAGTCATAATGATAACAGGCTGATTGTTCAAAAGGTTTTCTTTTAAAACAACTCTTAAATAAACTTATAATCAATTAATCTCTTGTTTCTTTGTTGTGAGCCACACGGTAAAGGATTTGAGAAATTCTCTGTATTTTCTTCCTTAATTTCACGAATAATCACAAAAGGGCAACATTTTTCTACACAGTAATCGTAATTTAAAATTTTAGGATTGTGTAATTCATTGTTAAAAAATGACTCAAAATGGGAAGGTTGTGTTTCTACTATGGACTCCTTGATTGCCTCTTGTTTATTTTGCATAGTTGGCAAACCTTCTCGGATTTATAAATGTGTTTGTCTTCAAGGGGGCGTCTGTGTCACTTAGACAGTAAAATGAAAACAAAAAAAATGGAATTTGAATATTTACAGTATAGTTAGGTTCATTACAGCACTATATTAATCAAGCTGCACAACAGTCAGAATATTAAGTAATACTTACTATTCACAAATATAAAGAAACCACTTTTCTGTGTTTTTTATCATGTACACATCATAAGACGATGTTTACTGTCCATTGGACATGTATTTGTGTATCCAACTCACAAAAGCAGAAACTTCAACGTGATTCAGCATTTAGCTCAGATTACCCTTTTTTAGCTAGTACAGGAGGTAAAGGCAAATCTTACATTAGAAAAGTTGTACTTTTTAAAATGCTTATATATGTTGTGATTTATATTTTTTGCTTAATTTAAACGTTTTTGTTAAATGTACACAGGATACCAATGTTATTATTTTTTGTTTCATTCGAAAGTAACAATAAAAACAGCTCCCCAAAAGTCTGAATGAAAAAAGAGCAGAAAACAAGAATATGAATCTGTTACTTTACAGTCCCTTTACATCTGTCTGTTATTTTGTTCACGTCCAACTTTTCTAAATATTTGCAGTTTTACAGATGTCGTGTGCATTTTATGTACAGCATATACAATATACAAGTAAACATGTTTGTTCAAAGTAAATATCTCACATTATCTATGTTCAAGTTTAATCTACATCCTTCTTTAACATTGCAGCGTATGCATTCTTGAATGCCATGAGAGTTCCTGACTCCTTTACTTCTTTCTGAAGTTCATACCATAAACTAATTCCTTTCACAGTTTGTTCCATTGTTTTGGAATTGATCCTGTGTGTGAAAGTTTTGAAGACTATCTAGTCGAATAGTTTTTATTTGTAAAAAGAAAAGGTTTAGTGTGCTATGTCCATAAAGGTTAAATTGTTTTATCTTTATAAACTTACTAACATTTTAATTACATTTGAATCAAGTTATAGGATTAGTAAGACAACGTGAAACTAACATGTTTTACTAAGACAAAAAATTTAATTGATATTGTAAAATTTACTTCTGTGGTAAACGACTGCCTTAAGATTTACATTTCTGCTGAATTATCAGGGTAAACTGTGTACAGACACGGTATTATGGCGTTAAAAAAATACTATTTTGTATTTCTTCAGGGCCATCACTAGCTTTCTGCTATCGTTATATGTTGTTTGGGATGCCTATTTGCCAAACTATTGCACAATGACTAGGCTAATTGCTAAAAAATGCTATTTAAAACAGACAGTACAGGGAGGTAAACTAAAACATTTTTGTTTTTGTCTTTTTAAAGGAAGATGTTGAAATTATATTTTCCATACAACTAAGATGTATTTGAGTACCATGACCTTCAACAGAACCACAAAAGTTGCTTTGTAAATAATCAGCAGTATCTTTAAGATTATAATATAATAATTATAACTTGATCAGTAAAACAACGTGAAAGTATACATGTTTTACTGAGACAAAAAAATTAATAAATTGATATTGTAAAATTTAGTTCTGAGCAAATCAAGAAGATTGATTTGCGAGAAATTGACTTTATGTAACAGAGTGATGGATTAGGCTATTTTTACAGTGTGTTATTTATACAAAATACTTTACTTATACTTGTTTGTGCACATTACCTAGTTCTTTGATTGCATCGTTTTCTTATATGCACCTCACAGTGTAGGAGCAGCTATCAAGAGAGTCTCTCCAATTTGAGATCAATTCAGTTTTTATCTTATATGAAGTGGAAAGTCTCGCTCTTCATTTTGTTTTTAGATTTATTTTGGTCCAATCACTTTATGGAACCAGATAGTGAAATGTAGGGAGACACAACAAACAAGTTGTTAGAGGTTGACTACTCATAATAATAAGTGAAGTTTCAAAGGAACAAACAGTGTTTGGTTTTGATTATTTGTAAATTGTTTTGGCAGTTGAGAGATTTATGAGGAAAAACACATAACATTCTTTGTGAAGTGAATTTATATAGTTGGAAGTTAGCTTCGGGATAACCGGTAGCTTCGGGATATTTGGATCTATAAGGGACCCCAGTGCACATTATTGTCTTTGCCCAATGTACTGTATGTCATAAAAGTATTTGCTTGTGGCTCATGCAAGGTAGTGAATCTCAACCGTTTTTTAGGTTAGACCTTTTGGCCTTTTATTTAAAGGGGCTGGAAGCAAGTTCGCCATTTTATACTCACTACTGCCACCTCAGGCCATATGTGTAACTGCACCTTCTATATTAAGCCCGTGCATGACGGCAATTCGGGCCGAAGTGACACATTTTTGAGTGACCGTACAGGATTTTAGAGGCAGTTGTGGTGAACAGGTCTGAGCTCATTCTACACATTAGGACATGGCTGGAACATGTAGGGGGAGGAAAATACTTAATTTTAACATTTTTAAACTCCTTATAGTCCCTTTAACCTCCAGCTACTGCCTATTTTAAAGATACTGCTGATTATTTACAAAGCAACTTTTGTGGTTCTGTTGAAGGTCATGGTACTCAAATACATCTTAGTTGTATGGAAAATATAATTTCAACATCTTCCTTTAAAAAGACAAAAACAAAAATGTTTTAGTTTACCTCCCTGTACTGTCTGTTTTAAATAGCATTTTTTAGCAATTAGCCTAGTCATTGTGCAATAGTTTGGCAAATAGGCATCCCAAACAACATATAACGATAGCAGAAAGCTAGTGATGGCCCTGAAGAAATACAAAATAGTATTTTTTTAACGCCATAATACCGTGTCTGTACACAGTTTACCCTGATAATTCAGCAGAAATGTAAATCTTAAGGCAGTCGTTTACCACAGAAGTAAATTTTACAATATCAATTAAATTTTTTGTCTTAGTAAAACATGTTAGTTTCACGTTGTCTTACTAATCCTATAACTTGATTCAAATGTAATTAAAATGTTAGTAAGTTTATAAAGATAAAACAATTTAACCTTTATGGACATAGCACACTAAACCTTTTCTTTTTACAAATAAAAACTATTCGACTAGATAGTCTTCAAAACTTTCACACACAGGATCAATTCCAAAACAATGGAACAAACTGTGAAAGGAATTAGTTTATGGTATGAACTTCAGAAAGAAGTAAAGGAGTCAGGAACTCTCATGGCATTCAAGAATGCATACGCTGCAATGTTAAAGAAGGATGTAGATTAAACTTGAACATAGATAATGTGAGATATTTACTTTGAACAAACATGTTTACTTGTATATTGTATATGCTGTACATAAAATGCACACGACATCTGTAAAACTGCAAATATTTAGAAAAGTTGGACGTGAACAAAATAACAGACAGATGTAAAGGGACTGTAAAGTAACAGATTCATATTCTTGTTTTCTGCTCTTTTTTCATTCAGACTTTTGGGGAGCTGTTTTTATTGTTACTTTCGAATGAAACAAAAAATAATAACATTGGTATCCTGTGTACATTTAACAAAAACGTTTAAATTAAGCAAAAAATATAAATCACAACATATATAAGCATTTTAAAAAGTACAACTTTTCTAATGTAAGATTTGCCTTTACCTCCTGTACTAGCTAAAAAAGGGTAATCTGAGCTAAATGCTGAATCACGTTGAAGTTTCTGCTTTTGTGAGTTGGATACACAAATACATGTCCAATGGACAGTAAACATCGTCTTATGATGTGTACATGATAAAAAACACAGAAAAGTGGTTTCTTTATATTTGTGAATAGTAAGTATTACTTAATATTCTGACTGTTGTGCAGCTTGATTAATATAGTGCTGTAATGAACCTAACTATACTGTAAATATTCAAATTCCATTTTTTTTGTTTTCATTTTACTGTCTAAGTGACACAGACGCCCCCTTGAAGACAAACACATTTATAAATCCGAGAAGGTTTGCCAACTATGCAAAATAAACAAGAGGCAATCAAGGAGTCCATAGTAGAAACACAACCTTCCCATTTTGAGTCATTTTTTAACAATGAATTACACAATCCTAAAATTTTAAATTACGATTACTGTGTAGAAAAATGTTGCCCTTTTGTGATTATTCGTGAAATTAAGGAAGAAAATACAGAGAATTTCTCAAATCCTTTACCGTGTGGCTCACAACAAAGAAACAAGAGATTAATTGATTATAAGTTTATTTAAGAGTTGTTTTAAAAGAAAACCTTTTGAACAATCAGCCTGTTATCATTATGACTTTCATCTTATGTAAAAGAAATAGGTAAAAGAATATTATTAGCTGTATCAAATGAAAAACAAACTGGTGTGAATAATCTTTTATAATAAGATATTCACTCTAATTTGTGACTCATGAATTTACTCTAATTACAATATAGTTCTTTTGGGACTCTTCCTCAGGCAACATTGTGCAATTATTGTGAAAATGGTTAAGATTTGTTCTCAGTACGTTGCATTATTCAGCTTGCTGCTGACATGTGTTTCGGTCTAGGTTTAACACTGGATTTAGACACTGTGGTTTTGTCTTTTGAGTTTACAACACGCTCATTGCCCTAACAACTGGAAACGGAAAGATCATCTGTCAGGTTATGTAGATTGTGTGTATCGGCAACCATATTAAACCATCGGCAACCATATTTAACTTTAGGACATTTAGTTTAGATTTTCCCTAAACTAATGTTCATACTTTGCTATTTTGTCATCTTTGTTTTTCGAAACCTTTACAATACCATAAACAACTCAATTTGCTAATAGCATTGTCGTTTTTCCCGTATACATTATTTGCCACTTTTGTCTCTCATTCCTTCCCCGTTTTGTCAATCCTTTTTGCTTGAATCAGAAACAGAATCGTTTTTAATGTCATGGTTATGAGCAGGTTCACAACTAGGAATTATTTTTCGTTAGATCGTGCAACTTGAAACATAAAACACATGAACATAGAACATAGAACAACAGTGTGAGTGTATTCACAGATGTGCATGTGAAGTAAGTGTTTGCAGCAAATACGAGTGTGGACAGACCAGAGTGACATAGAGCAGATTATTGAACAGTTTGACCAAAGTTGACATGTTTATGTCACGTACAAGTACCATTTACAATCCATCCTAATGACGTTTTAACAGCAAAAGGGCCATCATTTTTACTGTTTTTTGTGGCTAGTGCAACTTTGGAGCAGTCAATCTGATTAGCAATTCAACATTTGACTCAATTTCTGGAAGATCCACATGACTTAAGCAAACTCACTTTTGTCACTGGTATTGTCTTTTGACTCCCCGGAATAGAAGTCATTACCATCACAACTGGAAAACTGAAAGATCAATTGTCAGGTTAAGTAGATTGTGTTTGTTGAGGTGACATTGTTTGCTAATTGTTTTCTGTCCTTTCAGGTTGAGTTTTGCAGAAGTGATTCTGTGCAGAAACTTGATGTTGATGTTATTGAAAATGCATATGTTTGAACTATTTTATTGTCTTTGTTTGATTTCACATCAACTGGAATGATTGAAAATTTACCAACTCCACTGGTCCCCGTTTGGGCTTGCTGTGATTCAACTGTTGAGAAAGTACTATGGACATCAGGATTGAGCTCAGACAGATCACTGTTTGATAGATTTATCCACTGAAACATTTACATGAAACAGTAAAATGTCCATACCCAAAACATTTAAAGCAAAGTCTCTTTTCCTAAACAAAATTAATCTTCCCATTATGTTGCAGGGTTGTGAACTTGGGACAACAACTTAAATAATGAGATTCAGGTTGTGAACAAAAACGTAGAGTTGGGATTATTAACTTTTACAGATCTGATATTAGATTGGTTCGTGTCTTGTTTTTTGGTTTCACAGTTTCTTAGTCGACACTTTGAGTTTGAAGTTCACCAAATAAGGGATCAGTGATGATTTTTAACTGACACTCAACAAAAATTATAATGTCAGTGAAAGTGCTTCTTGGACGCCACATGCAATATATCTGAACTGTTCTTTCAGTTTGTTTGGCAGCTTTGTGATTATGGTTTTGGTTGACAAATTGAGCTCATTTAGCCGTGGTAGTTGAGTTGTTTTTGTCGTTTGATGAGCAGGTCTGATATTTCATTTTGCTTTTAAAGAAAAATATACCAGTAAACTGTGATCTCTGTCAAATTTTGGTGGTGAAGGTCTGCTGCATTGATCGCAGGTTGGATGTTTGGAGTGCTTTCTTTGGTTTGTGTACTTTCCATTATGTTAAGAGTGGTTGCAGTTTGCATGACTTTTGGTTTGGGTTGGAGTTGTAGTCTTTGTCAGTCTTTGACATGCAAAAGCTTTGCTTTGATCCATAGTTCATTCTTTTCTTTTTTCAGAATCAGATAGAACCTTGAGCAAACTCCTTTTCACCGTGCAGGTGGCGAGGGGGGTGAGGATCATGCGCATACTGTATGTTAATGTCAGGTGTCAGCCTTGTCTAGACACCTAGGTGGTCAGGACTCTTCAGCTGGTTCAAACGGTAAACAAAACCGTTTTTATTTTTATGTTGTTTTTGTTTACAGAATCCCGTATTTACGCCCGCACACATTTCACTAAAATAAAAAAACTAAATGTTATAATTATTGTAAAAGCCATTATGTCCCCATTCTCACCACAAAAGGAACACAGTTTGAAGCAAAATACAATATAACTTATAAAAACAACCAAAGTGCAGCATACTTTGAAAAAAGTTCTTACATCAGCATGTTTGTGCGATTAAAAGTTAGAAACAATAGCACCCTAACAGAAATAAAACGTTGGATATTAAGCATAGCTGTTTAATGTTACTTAAAAGTAAACTTTTAAAAACGGGTTTTTATTTACAGACAGATTAAAATCACTTCAGATCTATGTTGGGACATGATCCCTCTGAAGAGGCTTCAAACAACAGATTTCTTGACCCCTAGCTTTAGCAACGTGAGCCCACATGCATATTCATCAGCTAAGCGAGTTAAGTAGTCTGAGAAGGCAGACACTGCATCACTACAGCCATGCCAAAACAATGCATGTATCTAGGAGTTACCATTGATGGTAAACTTGAATGGAAATCGCATATAAGTATATATATATATATAAGTAACGCCGACTGTAACAAGTGAATTTCTCCTTTGTGAGATCAATAAAGGTTTATCTTATCTTATCTTAAAAAACAAAATTAGAAAAAAACATTGCTGTAGTTGGCAAATTGAAAACTGTAACTCATACTTCCTTACCCAAATGATGGCCTGGAAATATGGGGAAAAATAATAAATCCAATACTCATCCTATTTTCGTACTCCAAAATAAGCAATAAGAATTATCACTAAAGCAGATTTCTATGCACCAACGAACCCTATCTTTGTAGAGCTGAGCCTACTGAAAATCCATGATCTTGTTGATCTAAATACATTAGTAATAGTGTACAAAGCATAATCTTCTCCCCCCTCCCATCCAGGAGCTTTTTGAACACAGGAAAAGTCAGTATAACCTCCGAGGAACTGCTATTTTCAAAAAAGCTAAAAAGAATAAAAAGAGTGGATGTATTTCTGTAAGAGGTGTTAATCTGTGGAAGATCAGTTAAAACTGTCCCAAACAGTCAAAGCTTTCAAAAAGTTGTTTAAAGCTGCTAAAATTCAAGAATATATCAGCTTAGGATGAATAAAGTAAGAAAAAATAAATCAAAAATAATAATGACATGATTTAGTTTCAACTAAATTAAAAATGTATGTATACATATTTGTTGGAATACAGAAATTTATGTTACTAACTCCAGATACATGCTTATTTCTCTTCTGTTTGACACTTGATATTGTTCATTATTAATGTTTGTGTTTTGTTTTTCTCTGGTGGAAGTCTGGGTAAACTGGGTTAGACGTAATAAGTTTTCACTTCAGCCTAAACCCTTTCGGTCGTGTTGTACACAAAGAATTGGAAATGTTTTTACATTTAAAGGAATGAACTACTACTACTGCATTAGCTCAAAGACACCCAAGTCAGACACAAAAACACTGCTCTATCTGTAACGTTAATTCAGTGTTTGTTTTCCTATGGAAAACGGTAAACAAAACCGTTTTATTTTTATGTTGTTTTGTTTACAGAATCCCGTATTTACGCCCGCACACATTTCTCTAAAATAAAATAATGAAAACAACAAAATATATTATTATCACTATTCTTATTAGTATTGTATTATTCCACTAAAGAAACATTACAGAAGTAAAGCTTACAAACTAACAATCAAAATGACTTTGGAATAGCCAAAACTAGTATAACTAAGTTAAGACTAATAAAAATGAAACATTGCAGCTTAGCTCTTAAAGCATAGCTGTTTAATGTTACTTAAAAGTAAACTTTTAAAAACAGTTTGTCACACACAACATCGTCAACCAATTGTCGTTACAGCTATTGGGTCACATGCTTTATCATCAGGGGAAGGGTGAGAGGAGGGGGTCTGCTGTGGTGTGAACCGGTTGCCCATACACCTGCATGCAGGTGCCCCATGCACCTGTAGTGGCGCCATTGTGTCTAGACACCACGTGGGTTAGGGAGGTGTGATTGTTTACACATAATTAGCATAACAAAGAAAAAATTAGCATAACAAAAAAAGCAGCCCCATAATTACTACTGAGGAGGACGGGAACAAAGCGCGGCACTTGAGTGGGCAAAATGAGCAAATTAAAAGGGATTTAGGTAGAACTAAAGAGATCTGCTCAAGCAAATGGTGCTTATCATCCTATTAGCCTCCTCGCCACTGCTGCTGCTGAGCTGGGGTGGGACGGGGTGAGGAGGGAAGACGGGGGAGCAGGTAGATGAGAGCGCTTTGGGCCGGAGGGGGGAGGAGCGGAGCACGGAGAGGTCAGACACAATTCAATTACCGAGGACTCGAGCCGACCGGATGAATGAGCAAGTTCACTCACGACAAAGACATCAAGGTGTGTAAGGGAGGGGGAAAAAGAGGCCGCAATCCCATCATCTTCATCACATTGTTTTTTTTTCATCTGTTGATCAAGCTTTGTTTCCGAAAGCGATTTACAGCAACAAAATCTGATCACGGTGCTACAAGTCCAAATATTGAAGATTATATTGTTATATTCTTTTGGCAGTGAATGTAAATGATGGCTCTTTCAAACTGTCATTGGAAATTTGGATGATTTTAGTCTCTTAATTTCATTTTTATTGGGTCAGATATTAGTCATAGTTTTAGTCTCATAAACAACTTTAATTTAGTTTTAGTCTAATTTTAGTGAGTACAAATGTTGACTAAATGATGATGAAATAGTCGACGAAATTAACGCTGATGAAGTTCTTCATTCATTCATCATTCATTGCAATATTACTCAATTAGAAATCAAAAAGCGATACAACTACTAAGCAGCTTCTTCAAAAAGTTGTCCTTGTACTTGAGTAAAAGAAACTTGAGTACTATTTTTAAAATACAAAAAGGTGAGCGCTGCAGTGGGATCCAGGCAATGGTGTAAAGATCTGTAAAGCCAGGTGCTCTTCAAGGAAATGTCTGAGTCCATATAGAATAAAGGACTTTTAATTTTCTAAAACAGAGCGGCCTTAGATGCTTTCTTGCCAAACACATATTTATTTTTGCATGGTACGTGTCCGATACAAGATCCTGCTATTTCATAACTTGAGTACTACTCGCCTCTGGTGCTGGTGACATTAAAAATGCAAAAATAAAATACACATTAAAAGGGACTATACAGAGTTTAAAAATGTTAAAATTATGTATTGTCCTTCCCCCTACATGTTCCATGTCCTAATGTGTAGAATGAGTCCAGACCTGTTCACCACAACTGCCTCCAAAATCATGTTTAATATAGGGATTGCAGTTACACATTTGACCTGAGGTGGCAGTAGTGAGTATAAAATGGCCAACTTGCATCTCACCCCAAAGAGCCACTAAACTAAACAGAGGATTCCCAAGTTATGCTTTGAACAGGGATCGAGAGTTCCACAGATTCGGGCGCGCTGTCGCCTCACTGTCTGCAGCGTGACCTGGACGCCTCCAGCAAGTGCTTCTGGGTAGCACCACCCCTGAGCCGGTGAGGAGAAAGAGTCACTGCAAATACGCTGCTGCGAGACCACAGACAGAGCTGAAATCAAACAACACGAGTCTGCACCTGACTCTGCTCCATCTGGATAAGATTTAGTGCATGGAAGTCTGATCAGGTCCGACATCCAGAGCATTAGTGGAATTAAACATCTATTCATTCATCCGTTTCATTTTTCTCCTGTTTGTGGTCATAGACGACTGGAGTCTATTCCGGGTGCTTGGATCTGACAGGAAAGGTAAACTCTGACCAGTGCCAGCAAACTGCACAACCAAACAGATACACATCCACTCGCTCTCGGTTTTCTATGAGCCGTCCATTCATTCATTTCAAAACACTGAAACAGATCTCTGGTAAATGATAAATTGGGGATGAGTTGCATCGGGGCGCAGTAGCCGAGCTGTAGTTTGCATTAAAATGACTCAAATCAGCTCTTCATTGGCAGAGTTTATCGGCGAACAGTTCGACCTCTTCTTCTTTATACTTTCTTTCAATTTTTTTTATGTAATACTCTCTCAGGAGTCATTACACTCCCCCAATGGATGCTTGAAATCACTGCAAATGTGCTCCCGCAAATGACACCGGCCGATCTCTAAAGAAAGTCTCCACTAGGAAATAAAAGCCACTCTATTATCTGAGCTTCTGCAATGTCAAAATATCCAGTGCATCCCAAAGGTCCTCAATGGGGTTAAGATGCTCCCTGAACCGCTCTTTCACAATGTGAGCCAGATGAATCCCGGCATCGTCATCTTGGAATATGACAATGCCCACCAGGGAAGAAACACATAGATGGTCATTCAGGATGTTCAGGTCGTCGGCTGATCTCATTCTTTAGGGCACATTGTGTTGCTGCACCTAGACCTGACCGACTGCAGCCACCCCCAGATAAGAACAGTTAGTTACAGCAGTGGTTCCAAACCTTTTTTGTCTCGGGTACCCCTTGAGTCGCTCATTTATACTCGTACCTCGAGGATCTTGCCAATATTATTACAATGACCAACTAAACTAAGATCATTTCGTATTTGATAGGGTATTGTGTTCAAAATTGAGCTAAATTATTCTCAAAATCAATCCCCGTACCCATGTTTGGAAACGCTTTTAAAGCAGGTGTCGTAGCATGTTTCGTTTTTCACTCATTAATTGTCTATGAGAGTAAATACTACGCTGACAGAAAAGACAAAGGGACAGAGGGATATTGTACATCCAATTACACAATGAAGACCTTTTTTTTTTACTCAAACTTGGCTGTAAATGCTGTTTAAGTGGTGCTAGCCCGCAGCTAGCTTTGCCCGTTAGCCTGCTAGCTTCTTCTTTGTGATTCCATTAGTGTATATTGGTGCCTCCGACCCGGTGGCAGGCAAGGTGGAATTGTGGTTTTCTGGCAAGAGACACCAGGGGGAGATGAAAGACCCTCCAATCATGCCATTTACATTTGTATTACCCCCAGAGGGACTATGGAAAGGATTTATTAAGGTAAACAAGTTACTTAGTACTTCTTTAATGCATCAACTTGTCTTTATTTTCAACCCTGTTTACATAGTGTGATTCTCATTGAAGACAGTAATCTATAATTTAACACATGTAATGTATGTAGAAAACCAAGGAGGGTGAAATAACTCAAAATATGTTTCAAATTCTAAATTCTTCAAAACTGTCGCCCTTTTTCTCAATGATATGATCATCCCTGAAATGGTTTCTAACAGTCTATGAAGTGAAAACTATTTCCTGGAGACTTGAGAATTGTTCAGTCATAAACAGATGCCTTCAGAGAGCATCTACAATGTAAATAGTCTTGAAATGAAAGAAAAACATAACTCTTGATGGGTGCTCTATATCCAAGTGGCAACTTGTGCGTTGTTTGGTCAGGCAGTCCAAAATGAAACATCCAACCATACATTTTCATATTTCTTTCTGCATATAGACTTAGTAAAAATTACCAGAACCTTTCTACTACTAGACTAGAGCGGGTTTTGAGGCTAGTGTGTAACCCATAAAGCTTTGGCAATATAGCTTTTGCCATTATAATAAGACAAATTCCGTTAAAAGTCATTCATATGAAACAAACTCTTGACATAGCTAAAGCAAACATTGAGTTTTAATCCAGAACGAGCGAGTCCGGTGCGTGTGACGCCTGTAAAAGCCCCCGTGCGTCTCTTGCTACATTGACTTTCCGTAAATATCTCCATGACTGCGATTCCCTTTTTTTCGCCAGACTCCATTAACTGTGTCAACACGTCCCCGCTCCTACTGCGTACTTCACCACTGCTACTCCAACACTGTTTATTAAGCTCAGTGTAGCAGGCCAGATCTTTCTGCTGTAAATGCCACGGCCATTATTCACCGAGGCTGACGTTAATGTCAAAATCAGTGTTCGCACCAATCACCAGTACTTAGAACTTACTTGATTCGACAAAGCGCGCGCGTAAAAGAACCCAAGCAATCACGCGTTTCTATTATTTAAGTCCGCTGTGCAAGAATATGGAAATTTGAATGCGCAAATGCTATGAAATCAATTGGCTGGAGCCTGTCTCGGTCTGATTTATGTGCTTCTGGCGCATTTTGCTGCAGTATTGGAGGCACACCCCCAGCGGGCTCCGGTACCACCACTTTCATGTACTGCTAACGCATACATTATGACAACACCGATTTATGGATATTATAAGTAATGGACTGCGAGTGCATGTTGTTTTAAAATATGCGCGCCAGGGGAATTGATTTTAGAACACGAAAGCTGAATAGCTGAAGAAGTCCCCTCTGTAATACGACACCGTTGATGGAAATCGTGGTGATGCAGGTTTCCTGAATCAAAAACTTCATGAGGATTTTTGGGGAACTCGAACCGTCCTCTTGACAGTGTTTAGTGTCATTGCTCATTTGAAGGTGTTTTTCTTGGTTTTCGGACATAGTCACCCCTGAGTCACATGGAGTCACGTGCTCGGGTGTGTTCTCTCTCTCTGCTCACAAGCTCTTAGTCTGACGAATCACTTTCTCCCATTTCTCGTCTCATTAAAGGGATATTTCAGGATTTTTGACATAGGGCCTCATTACCTAGTTATCCAAAGTGTTGCTGATTTCTGGAGATATTTTTTTTGTAATTCAAGCAATTCTTATATTTGAAGAGTTTCGTGGCGCTAGGCTAATGCAAGGCTAGCGCATTTCTACGATATCAGCTAGCCTGCATTAAAAACAGTCTGACCCGCTCCACAGAGCACCTGAGGCAAATCACTTATAACACCAGACTAACCATATAAATGTCTGTGTCGATAGAGTAATTTTAACCATTTTGCATTTAAAAGACCTTATATTTGAGCAGCATCAGCTTCGTGGTTGTATAAGCTACGCAGCGGCGGAGTGATCTGCTAGAAAATAGCCCCTCAAAATGCGATCATTCATGTGATGCAAGGTCAGTTATATTCCAAACATGATTCTATGGACACAGATATTTATATGGTTAGTCTGGTGTTATAAGTGATTTGCCTCAGGTGCACTGTGGAGCGGGTCAGACTGTTTTTAATGCAGGCTAGCTGATACCATAGAAATGTGCAAGCCTAGCGCCATGTAACTCTTCAAATATAAGAACTGCATGAATTACGAAAAAAAAATCTCTCCAGAAATCAGCAACACTCTGGATAACTAGGAAATGAGGCCCTATGTCAAAAATCCTGAAATATCCCTTTAACGTAAACTCATAAACGTCTCCTCATGTTTTAGTCACAAAAGAGACACTTTTAACTTGTCATCACTACGCTATCGTCATAAAAAAGAAGGTGCATCAACGTAATGATATCGTTAAAGCCTTCCTTGACGAAAACAACACTGTCCTAGCGTGTTAACATGTTATCTAACACAGAGAACCATTGCTTCTGTAGAGTGTATTTTGGATTGAATAAAAACTTCACTTAATGCTTTGACCAAAGAAAGGCAAAAAATTGTACTTTAATGGATACAAAATGATGAGAAAATCATGGCTCTGAATGACCTTATCATTGGTAAAGCAGTGATATTTGGAAGCCTCTGTTGTGATATTGAGCTCGATTTGAACAGTTTGATTTGGATTTGAAGGCCATGCTGACTCCCTTCTGTAACAGAGAGTGGGGCAGCTGGAAGATAATCTTGCCTGCCAGCTGAATTTGCAAACACACCAGAATCCATCTTGCGCCATTCGGGCCGATTTGTTTGAATGTGCAGCGCCCGGTACAGCACTGGCAGTATTGCCAGTAGGAGATCGATCTACATTTGCCAACAACAACAAACGCTTTCATCGATACTCTTTACCAACAATATGATGGCAGAAAGACGCAAAAATCAGGCTAAACTTATTTTTAAAGGGTCGGTGTTACGCAAAAAGATATCTGGAGCTGTGTTTCAAGATGCTAGGACATCTTTGAGTAATGATTACATCTTCCCCAAGGCGGCGGCAGCAACTCCCAAAAAGCTCCTCCTGAGGTCCTACGTATCCAGAAAATGCTCTCTTCAAATTTCCATCTCTTGCTCAGCTGAATCCTTACATCGCAAAGTAAAAACACTTGACATAGCCTGCCTCACGACAGCCACAAAAGCCCACACAGCTGCATAGCGAAGGGGAGCAAGAGAAGAGGAGTGGGAGGAGCTTATGTGGAGATCATGCATTTAGAGAAACTACTCGATATGTTTTCTGAGCTGAAAACTTTACTATCGCTAATGAAGCCTTTCGGATGAGAGGCAAAACATCCTACACTTTAACTACAAAGTACAGAAGATGACTCAGGAACCTTTAACAAAGATGTGCAACTCCTGTACGACTGAGAGCCTACACAGCCAAAACATCCATCAAACCATCCATTTTCTTCCGCTTTATCCAGGGCCGGGTCACGGAGGCAGCAGTCTCAGCAAAACTTCCCAAACCGCCATGCCTGGAACACCTCCCGCGGGAGGTGACCAGGAGGCATCCGAAACAGATGCCCGAGCCACCTCAGCTGGCCCCTTTCGACGTGGAGGAGCAGCGACTCTACTCCGAGCTCCTCACCTGATCTCGAAGGGTGTGCCCAAAACCGCCAAAACATGTCCTATCCAAAAAAGGTAGCAATAAAGTTGTATTTGAGATTATTACCCCCATTTAAAGCCTTTTCGCAGTCCCTCTGAGGATAATACAAGTGTTGATGGGATGATTGGGGGGTCTGTCATCTCCCCCTGGTGTCTCTGGCCAGAAAACCACACTTGCAACTTCCCTGCTCTGACCCAGAGGCACAATACACACTAACAGAATCACGACGAAGAAGCTAACAGGCTAACGGGCAGAGCTAACTTGCAGGCTAGCGCCACTTTAGCAGTGTTTACAGGCAAGTTTGAGTGAAAAAAATGATTGTGTAATTGGGTTGTGGCACAATGCAAAATATCCCTCTCTCCCTTTGTCTTTTCTGTCAGCGTAGTATTTACTCTCACGGACAATTAATGAGTAAAAAAAAAACGCAACACAGGACCAACGTCATAAAAGCCCCTGGATCTATAACCACGCGCGCACAACCATTCAAAGAAATTATGGGTGCGAGTGGATAATTTGTCTTCTTTGAGCAGAGTCATTTGAGGTTGCCTTGTTGATTTCGCATAACATTGCATCAGCATTTGTGTTATTTTGAGACTCACTGCCCTTATTCTAATACAGTGCGTATCGCGGTCTTTGAAATGCAGAGGTGACACGATGACAGCCCGTCTGTTCGTGCACCAAAATATCCCTCCTCGTCTGGATGCAAACTCCCGGAATAGCATCCATACCCTGAAAATAACTGCATTTCTCATACTCTCTTTCAATTACGTGACAGTGCCGACTAAATATAAACCTATGGGATCCAAAGCTCTCTCTGTGGATACAATAAATGTCTCTATTAGCCGCAATCTGCATTCAGACAGGGAATCTCAAACCTGTGGTAATTGTCTTCCTAATGGCACCGAGTCTTCAATCTTACTCTGATCAAAACAGTAATTTTGTGAGTAAAAGCCCGGCAATTAGATAGTCCTATAATTTAGACGCAGTGAATCAGCGGCACAATGTCGTATTGTTTTCAAAAGGCTGAAAAAAGCACATATTTCGACTTGATTGCGATGTGAAAGTTTGAAAATTGACGCCGCCGCCGTTGGAAGCGCTGACAGGAGTGACACCGGTGTTCAGCTTTGCCTGCGGCGAAATTGCTGCTTTGACTTGAAAATGGGTTTGGGAGAATCAATAGAGGGGCCATTAGGGAGACAACATGCACGATGGTTTAACTCGGAAAAGCTTTTTAGCCATAGAATAATTCAGTTTTAGAAAAGGGAGAAACCAACGCAAAGGTTTTCAATTTGTGTCATTTGGCGATGATTCGACTAAGTTCAATAAGGGCTGAAAGATTAAACGAATCAAAATGGCAACTTTAATGGCCACTTTTAGGCCATTAACAGTGTTGAAGTGGTCAGATCTCAGACGCTAAGCAGGGCCTGGTTGGCACTTGGATGTGAGACTGTTTGGGAACATGAGGAAGCCTGGGTGAATGTAGTGAATGAGTGTGTGGTTGATGGTGGTCGGAGGGGCTGATGGCTTAGACTACCCAGTCTACCCCCGGGCAGCTGTGGCTACAATAGTAGCTTACCACCACCAAGTATGGTGTCAATGAATAACGCACGATATTGTAAAGCAACTTTGAGCGTCTGGAAAAGCGCTATATAAGACTAATGTATTAGTATTATTACTTTTTAGCAAATTACAGTAGTAGAAGAAGAAGATGATCTTTATTTATATAGCGCCTTTCACAGACATAGTCACAAAGCGCTTTACATGAGACAGTTGTACATTCACTCCATACTCGGTGGTGGTAAACTACGTTTGTAGCTTCAGTTTCCCCTGGGGGAGACTGACTGCATCAACGGTCCCTCTGACCGCCACCACACATTCACTCACATACATCATTCATCCTGGCCTATTGTATTGTAGTATACACACTAGTATTCTGCCCCTCCCACTTTTGCCTCCTTTTGCTTTGTCTCGGCACTTGACACATTTAAACGGAGAACAAGGTCAAATGTTTTCCGCTCAAATCTGATGTTTAGTAGATTGATTTGTGTAAAATGGCCAATGTTCATTTGCACCAACGAGTCAACACTGCACCGGCCTGAAAGCGGCTTTGTTTTCGTGTAGTATCTGATTTTATGTGGACTTCTCCAGCCCCATGTTAACAGATAGGACAAAAGGGGCGGGCACAAATCATGGCGGCGCCCACACGAACTTCCGGAATAAGGTGGATACTACATAGCAGTATATATATATTATAAATCCCTGCTGACTTTCTAGTTTAGACCAATTACAATTGTTCATTCAAATGTTAAAGCAGTACTAAGTAACTCTATATACATAAGCGCAACAGCAGGTGTTGAAGCATGTTGTGTTTTTTAACTCATTAATTGTCCGTGAGAGTAAATACTACGCTGACCGAAAAGACAAGGGGAGAGACAGCGGAAAATGTTTGTTTTACTCATAAAATGCCTGAAATTTAGAAAAACAACTGAAAACTACAAAGTCAGAGGGAAATACAGAAATCATATTCTCGTCTAAAGCAAAGAACTGCAGTCCATTCTGTCGGAAACAAGACCTTAAAAGCCTGGCTTCATCCTTCGTTAAAACTGAAGTAACGAGTAATCGGTAATCAGATTACTTTTGAAGAAGCCATTAATCTTCATCTTAAATCCCTGATCTGACCGAGATGAACCATTTTAAGACATACTTAAGCAGAGGGTTTATTATTATCAAAAAAATACTGTATTCGCAACATCTATGGAAGATCAAAGCAGCTCTATCTCCTGGAGGTTCAAGAACATACCTCATGAAGTTTATTTCAATTTAGGACAAAAAACAAACAAGTCTCCACTGTACCTAAATTTGCAGCACTCAAAATTGCAATTCTAACTCTGAGGCATAGAGATTATAGAGAGTAATCAAACTCATTCAGCTCTAGTGACAGCCTTTTAAGCGCAGGAACGAGCCAACACAGTGCGCTGAACCTCTGGCCTTTTCTCACAGCTTTGCTCACTTTAAAGATGACGGAGCGACGGCCGTGGAGAGTGTGAACCAGGGTCAACAGTGGCCAAGATGCAGCTTTAATGAAATGAGAAAATAACTATTGGAAAGCTGAGGGTAGATCAAAAAGTCGTTTGAAAAATATATGACGTTCTAGATGTTTACTCACATGAAATAAATGCAATACAATATAAAGGTACAAGATTATGGCCAGGACTGCACTTTCGCAACTTACAGGTTAAATGTCTGGGCTTTTCTTGTTATTTGTATGAAGGTAAGTCCCTTCCTGCATGTAAAAGGTAATTGTTTACACTTGATAGTATCTTGCCTCAGGGCTAAGTGTCTCTTGGTTGCCCCCTTTCGGCATGTTTGTTTTGTTTTCGTGCAGGTGCTTTATGCAAAGTCGTCCAACACCTGGTCACAATAATACAGGGAAGCAAACAACAGCTTATCAGAGTCAACCTCAGAGATATAGTCTGGGCTAGGATTGAAAACAAAAAGTAGTAGTAGTCGTCGTCTGCGTAATTGTGATAGGACACATTGTTTCTGGATATTAGCATGTACAGATTGAATAAGAGGGGCCCCAGAATCGACCCCTGGGGAACCCCACAGGTCAATGCCATCTGGTCCGACTGTCTTGGAGGTAGGACTTTACAAACAGCAAATATAATAAAAAGGAATAAGGGCTTTTGAGACAACACTAAGTCATTAAATAAAAATAAAAATGATTAAAGAAAACACCACAAGCTGCCTTTTAAATGTCATATATGAAATGAGAACGCCGGATTTTGAGAAAGAGCTCCTCTCCCACACAGTCTAAGTCCACAGAGACATGCTCCTTTCACTAAACCCGGTCTCTCTCCATTCATTTGTGCTTCAGACAGGGGCGGCTCTGAGGCTGACAGGGGGTTAATGGCCTTTAGAGACAGACAGGAGAGTGCAGGCTAAAAGCAGGCCAGAACACAGGGACTATCAGAAATCCTGCAGGCGACGAGGCGCGGCAACAGCCAGCTGGGGTGTCTTGCTTCTTGTGCGCGCTTGATGTATTATTTCTTGTATGTTTTGGTATGTGAAGATTGGTTTGCATCCATTTAAAGATGTAAAAAACAATGTCAAAAGGAAGAAATCTCACTGTTATGAGGAAATAAGCGATATACAGTAGTTCCTCCGTCGTCCACCTTGATTCACTTTGCCATGTAGTGAAGCTGTGTGTAACTCATGCACTGGAGAATGGGGATGTGGAGGGGGTATTGTGAGAGTCAGAAACGACAGTTTATGGTCAACAACGTCCGACTTATAAATAGTGGTGGGCAATATATCGTGTACAAGATAATATTGAAATTCCTGTTTGGAAGATATGCAAATTTGCAATATCGGGTTTTTATTGCCAATGTCAAGAAATGGGGGGGAAATTTAGGGGGGGGGGAAATTAAAATAAACTGTCCTCATTTTTTTTCAAATAGAAAAATTGTGAGGAAATTTTGGAAAAAACAGATGAAAATTTTGTGAAAAATGTGGAGAAAAAAATGGGGAAAAGTTTAGGAGAACACATTTGGGGGGAGGGATGTGAAAAAATTGGGGACAATTGAAAATAAAATTTGAGGAAAAATTAGGAAAATTTGGGATAAAAATTAGGAAAATTTGGGATAAAAATTAGGAAAATTTGGGATAAAAATTAGGAAAATTTGGGAAATTTTTGAAAATGGGAGAGGTTTTGAGAAAAAATGGGGAAAAAATGAATAACTAAATGAATCGTAAAACTGTTAAATAACATTGGGGGGGAAATGGAAACATTTGAGGGAAAAAAATGTTTAAAAAAATTGGGGAGAAAAATTTGGAAATTTGGAAAATTGGGGAAAATTTTGGGAATATTTTTGAAAAAAATTAAACAAAATGGGAAAATAAGTGTTTTTTCTGCCTTTGTGTAAAATAATTATCTTTTTGAGCAACAAATCGCTGTAAATGAAGATGTTTACAGCACATTTTTGCATATTTCTGATGGTTCGCAAAAATATCGCTTCATCCTCGTTATCGAGAAAGTCCCCAAAAATATTGACATATTAATCTTTTCCAATGGAAGTTCAGATTTAAGACCCGTGTGACATTGATAATGTAGAAATCCGCTACAATTATAACGAGAGATCTGAAATGGCCGTTTTGCCATATCGCTTTTTGACTAATTTGTTCAGTCGAAGCCTTCGTTTGCCACGTCGGCAAACTCTCCTGTTATCAGATCCCGAGAACCCCGAGGGAACGTGCACTGTCAACAGAGGAATAATCTCATTGTTTTCACTCGAGACTAATGCTACAGGTGCATCCTCCATCTTCCTCTCTCCCTCTCGCTGCGTCACTATCTTCACCCTCTTCTCTCCCAAAGCCTTTACAAACGCTGCACGGCTTATCTGTGGCTTTTGTAGACTGCGATTCTCCTGCTGGAACTTGGACACACGTGTCAAAAAACGCCCGCGGTACTACGGTACTTTGCACGTGAGCAAACGAGGAGCGTGTGCAGAGAGATTATAAAAGTTATTCACAGTCATGGCGATTCAAAAGCTGATATTTGAAGCAAACATCCCAGATATAGCGCGAACCATAACCGCACAAAGGAAAGAGACAAACAAACGGGCGGCGGAGCAGACGGGGTTTTACGAGAAGCTCATTCTGTGCCACAAATCAGGCGCACTCAGCACTAGGGTAGTAAAGGTACAGACGAGTTACCTGGCCAGCCGAAAAATTTTATATTGATCCATTCACAGATCACGTTGTCAAGACAGGAACTGAATTAACCACTAGTAAAATGTTTTCTTAAATTATCTTAACACATTGAGTGCCAAAAACGGAAAAACTTGCTTTTTTTTCTTTTTCATTACGAAACTAGACACTCTAATACCTTATGTGTGATTTTGGTAGCTCTGTGATGAACAGGAGTGGGAATAAATGACAATCAAATCTTGTAAAAAGTCACGATCTGGACATTTCATATATATTATTGCGTTTCTTTTCTCTTTTTTTTAGTCTGAGGGGGCGTGGTGTTGCTTAGTCAACAGCTGTAAACCCGACACTTCTCTCTCACTCTCTGGAGCACGTTTGACAAATGAAAAGACCCATGACCCATGAAAAGATCGAAAGAGTTGAGATTTTAACATTTCTCTGAGTTTTTAAATGGTCAAAATTGATCCAAGGACGGCTGAGAAACATCCTGTTAAATCAATCCCAGAACCAGGCTGTTTAAATGCACACGTGATTAAAAGCGATCGATAACACGCGTGTTTCAAAACATGTCAACAATGTTGTCGTTGAAAATTGACTTGAAACGAAGATATTTAGGCATTTGCCTCTTCCCATAACATTAGTGTCCGTCCAGAGAGGAGAGAGTTGGAGAGAGGAGTTAATCAGAAAGGAGAGTGTTGCATAAAACCCCTGTTATCTCCAAATCTAGGAGAGCTTAGAGTCTCCTTTTTCAAACGTGTGTCCATAGCTATAACATAGAATACGCTGTGGTGCTACAAATAACATGAAATCGGTCTGGATTGTTGGCACTCTACAGTTAAACAACACAAATTGTTCACATTACTATTCACTATTCAATCCTTTTTTGTTTATTTTCTCACATTTTCTGCCTATTTGCACACCCTGAGTGTTTCTAAGAGCTGTATGTGACAAGTAAATTTCTCCATTGTGAGATCAATAAAGGCTTTCTTATCCTATCTTATTTTGTCTCCGTTTTTCTGGCCAATACATCGTAAAACCCCTAAATTCCTTGTTTTCAAAACACGCAGTATGCCATTTCCAGCTTTTCTCTGATTGGTAATTTGCTTGTCAATCACACCCATTGGGAATTCGAAGAGATCCCAGATACACGTCTTTGTAAAGAATAGGAAAAGTATTTTGGCCGGCCAGGCTAACAGACGCCGTCTCAGGAATCGCCCATAATATAATTATCTTCGAAGCAGCCAGAGGGGGAAAACAAAGAGGGAAAACACCTGTTTCACCCATTATTACCAACATACTTTAACAAGTGGTTTACCAGCTCATAAATATGTAAATAAAGGACGATGCTCACCCGAATTCTAACGTTAGCTTCATGCTTCATGCTAACACTAGCTTCAAGTGCCAGTTTTTCACTTCTGCTCGATAGTTCACTTTGTCAGAACATCCATATGGACCCAAATTTGACTTTGACTAAATCTGTGTGTGATAATTGTTTATAACCTGCAAACAAGCGGCTAAATTTTTTCTTAAAATCGTGATTCCATGACAAGCTTCTTTCCCCATTAGCTATGTCATGACTCTTGCAAACAAGTAAGTCTCTTTTTCGGACTCCTTCTACCTCTACATTCCTTTACTTCCAGGTGCTCCGAGCCAACCTCTTTCGTTCCCTCCTCTTTAGGTCCATCTCACTCCTGTCCCTTTATCTCTCTCTCCACATCCTAACACTTCCAGGTGCTGCGAGCCAAATCCACCCCCCCCCTCCTCCCTGCCTCCCTTCATCCCCCCAGGTGTGCGCATTAATCCCGGGTTTGTGGATTTACTGCGACAGCCCGGTCCTTGGAGCTCCTGGTTAGTCTTCTTGAATCTCGCAAGGCTTTTTTTTTCTTCTTCTTCTTTGAGATCCAGCCTTCCACACGCGTTGCATCCTCCTCCCACGGGACGGCATCAAAAATATGGCGTCCGGACCGTCCCTCCTGCAGGATTTAGATGACACTTGACCTTGACGGGGGAAGAGCGGAGGGAGAGTTTCACGCACCGGGAAAAGCTCGCATTCCCCGGTGGTTTGTTGTCATACACCGAACAGTGAACTCTGTGTGCAGCGTGTCCTCTGAAGCGTAGTACAGTGTGGGTTTCAAAAATGTGTCCCAGTGCAACACGTGGAGAGGACAGGCAATGATGTCTGAGCTTGACTGACAGCTGGCACAGCACAATTCAATAAAGGAATCTCTGTAGATGATGGATCAAGAGAAAACTCAATAGAGGTTCTTTGGAAATAAATAATGCACGCTTTTATAGGTTAACTGCATTTTCTGTTCAGATTGTGCAGGGGTCGGCAACTTTTGCACTTGCAGCTGAAGGAGTATTGGGTTAGACGGGAATCTGGGTATTTGTGCCGCAGCCCCTTAGCCCCTTAGGGTGCTGTGTGGCAGGTTGCACCATGAAAATTGCATAAACGGAGTTAGTTATCTGAGCGTGTACCTGCAATAATGCACACTTTCTGTCCCCGAATGGTCAGGAATGGTGAAGCCAGTCCCTATATGGTGAGGTTGACATATTATTTGAAGATCTTTAGTGGATATTGGACGTCGTTTGCCCTTTTTTGTCGTATAATGTGCTGTAAAAAGCCTCAGATTGTATTGCAGTAAAAAGGATTGTAACCTTTTGTTTGTATACTTTATTGTCCCCGTAGGGAAATTTGTCCTCTGCATTTAACCACTGGGGCAACCCATAAGGAGCAGTGGTCGACGGCAGCGCCCGGGAACCTCTCCATGATGTGGAGCCAGGCTGATGGTCAGAATCACCTGGCTGGAGGATTCACATGTTTTTAGTGGTAGGGGAAACCGGAGTACCCGGAGGAAACCTATAGACACGGGAAAAACATGCAAACTCCACACAGAAAGGCCCCGTCCAGGTGGGAATCGAACCCGGGACCTTCTAGCCGTGAAGCGGAGGCCCTAACGGCTGTGCCACCGTTGCATTGTAGTTAATGGAGCCCTGCTTTCGCCGAGTCTAATATGGCGGCGTCTTCATCTCGTGGTTCATGACGTTGCTCCGAGTAACTCCATCATGACTCTGATTATTTGCATTTTTATACGTTTATTAGCTACCTTCCATATTTTCAAAAAGAAACTAAAAATTGAGCTTCTAGGAAATTATAATAAACCCTATAGCTGATGACCTCTAACAAGACTTCATGTCTGATATCAATATGCACTAATGTGTGTAAGCAAAACATATGTACCTTTGTTATGTAAAATTGATGCATTTCTAAGCTAGTAAAGGTAAGGTAAGGCAGTTTTAAATTAGAGTATAAGGTTAGTTGGTAGGTAATAAGTATTTATGGTAATATGTATCCCAGGTTATTAATGTATGTTTGTGTTTTTAATATTGTGTATTGTCTTGGGCCCCAAATATAAGCGAATTGTTGCTTCAAGGGTGTCCCATTTATGAATATGCATCACCATCTATGAATGAATGTGAAAATGCTTTTACTGTATATTTGTAATGACCTAAACTGAACACAGCAAATAACTTCATCTGAATCTCCTGCTGAAATAACGACAGATAAAAGGCCGACAACTAATTTGAACAATACAGCTCACCTTTTCTCCAGGTAAAATGAAGCCTGTGTATGGAGAAAATAAGTTGATAATTAATGCCAGAAAAGCATTACTGATGAAACTACAGAGTAAATGTGATTTCTTTGTGATCAGATGTTTAAAAAGAGTCTTGAAGTCGGATCTACAGGAGGTTCAAATCAGCTAAATCCCATCATCATCACCTAACAAACGCATTAGGGTCGGGACTTTTTTTGATTATTTCCGATTAATTAAATAAGATGAATAGATTTTATTGTCAAACTTGTTTATGCACACAGTCCTACATAAACTTGCTTTCTTGGGGTAAGACAAAATGAAACTGATCCTTAAATGTGAAGGATGATTCAAATTCTAATCGAGTTTCGAGTTAAATGAAGTGCAACTAAAAGGTTGGTCTGGTGGCTCCTCCCCCAGGGTCACCTGAGCTAAATACCTGTAGATTCCTGTATTATGGTCCCCTTGTCTTTCCTGCTGACTTATAAGACCTCAATCTACACATCACTAGGCCTATTTCTGCTCAAAGCTTTGTGACTCTCACTCAGTTTAAAATGAAAGGGAATGATCAGGTAATGTGTCGTCTTATTATGAGCCCCTATAGCGCCAATTACAATCCATCCAGTGACCGTTTGACACCAGTTGTCAGTCCCTTGCACAGGGAACTAAGAACTCTCTCCTTGGTATAATGAACCACATTACTGTGACATCCTGCATTCACATCGGACCGAAAATATCTCCTCCTTCCGCTCTCCTCCTCTCTTTCATTTCCACCTTAAAGAGTGTTCCCGTAGAGCGACCGTTTCGACATAATTCCACCTTAATACAGGTCCCAGGGCGCCGCCTGTTCAGACAGCGCCATCAGCAGCTGTGGTTCCCCGGAGGAGCCTGTTGATGGTGAAATATTCCAGTCATCTCCACGGCCCGCTGCGTTCGGCCGCTCATTTGTTTCGATCCGAGCGGCCATCGATTCGAGACAGGGATAAACGAGATTTCTTAGACCAGTGGCGCTTGACTAGTGTTGCACCAGCCCCACTTAGCCTTGTGCAAACATGGCAGGACTTCTCAAAGGAGTAATACGATAGCACATTAGTGCCACACAAGATTTAAGCAAATGTCCATGCAGCAAGAAACAAAACGCCTTGGCATAATGAGCATACATTTGTAACCTATAGATATTATATAACTCAGTGGTTCTTAAACTGTTCACGCCAAGGGCCACCTCAAAGTATACAGTCCAGACGAAAGACGATGGTTGGAAGGGAAGCATTACAGGGTATAATAATACAGGGTATTACAACTCTATATATTTTCTGCAGTAGTAAAATCCCTTTTAAATACTGTATATACTATATTTGTTGTAGGAAACTGTCTCTTTTTCCATCTGATAATGAATATAAACTATTTATTGACTGGAATTGGCCCTTGATCATTATGTTAAAACTCTTTCTGTTTCTGCCTTAAACAGTAGCAGTCATTGCTGTCACATTTGTGCATAAAAGTGCAAAGCACCAAACAATGTTCAAACTGGCCATTAAAATCGCTTCATATATATTCATGAGTCAAGTACAAACCGTAAATGTGTAACGATGCAGTTGGCTTTGATATCATTTCATTTTATTGAGAATTTTGAGAGAAAAACGGCTTGCTTAGCCATAACTGAGACACATAAACAAATGGACAATGCTATGCTAAGCTAAGCCATAGGAATTAATGGGCCACTAAGCTAAAGTTAGCCACAATAGCAACCTACACTTCGACAATGGATGCAATTATTTTTAGATTTACGTGAGCACAGGAGGTAGGGCTGCTCGATTATTGAAAAAAAATAATCACGATTATTTTTGTCATAATTGAAATCACGATTATTCAAATGATTATTTGATATTTATTAATGAAAAAACTATGCTGAATATTTTCTGTTTTCTGAACAGTCATAAAAGTACAAATGATTCCAAGTTTGCCCCGATTAAGGAGAGGTCTCTGTTTCGCACCTGCCCCCTGCTGGCCAGCCCTCACACCTGCGCAAGTAAACCAAGCAGCGCGGCCTGATGACATCATCACAGCGCTATTTGTTTTTGTGTCAGGCAAAAGCATGAGCCATGGCACGTGAAATGCGAAGGGAAAATAATCCCAGCGCCATGAAATAAGTCTGCTTCGCAAAAATAAACAAATAATAAAAACAAATATATGCTAATTTTGTAATCGTTTAGTGTAATAATCAAAATAGTTATCGAATTTCAATGAATTGCACAGCCCTAACAGGAGGGGCTACTCTGTGTATAGCCCGGTGGAGAAGACAGAAAGTAGCTTAGATACCACTTTTAGTATCAAGGAATACATTATTTTGACTATCCTATCTTGCAGTTGAGAAAATGTATTTTGGCACCATAGATCTCCATTGAAAACACAGCGATCTCACTGATCCCACTGCAAAAAAAAGAATACATGACTAGATTAGTTTAAATGTCTCAGTTTTAGCATAATAATTTAAATTTGAGTTGTGTTGACAAGTCAAGACCTTGTAACCAAATTTAAACCTCATCCGTATTCACCTGCTGTGTCTCGCCTTAACAACTAAAGTGGCCGTGTCTGAACAGTGGCCAGAGCTGCACCAAAGCACCCTGTTATTTACAAAGAGGCTGGAGGCAGCAGGCAGTGCAGCCAGAACAAACAGCCCAGAGGAGGGACAGGCTGGAGAGGAGCCCGTAGCCTTAAGAGTGTGATGAGATTCAAAGTTAATCAATGCACGTCGCCCTCACACACGTCTGTGCAATGTCAGGAGAGCGCACGTGACAGTCAGGGGCGTGCACGTGACGCGGCGCAGAAAACAACGCTTCCAGTGTCATTTATTTACCATTAATGACTCCAACCGGGACCTCGTCGTAATCTGAAATTAATGAGCGCTCGTTTTCTTACATTGGGTCGACTTCTTAAAAATGCAACACAAGTCGTTCTCTTTCTGCTTTGGCGCGTCAAGGGCTGAACGCGGGTTGTAATGTATATTGAAATATAGGCCTGGATGTGTTGAGAAGTGCGGGCTTGTTTTTGCGAGGATGGAGAAGTTATTAAGGACTTGAAGAGTAAGTACTACACTGACAGAAAAGGCGAAGGGAGAGATGGATATTGTATATACAATGGAAATAATTGTTTTCACTCAAACTTGGATGTAAATACTGTTTAAAGTGACGCTAGCCCGCAGTTAGCTTTGCCCGTTAGCATGCTAGCTTCTTCGTGATTCTGTATCCGAATGTCCACACTATTCCCTATATAGTGACTATATAGTGCTCACGCCATTTTGTAGGGGTGTCCGAATGTCCAGAGAGAATAAAGTAGTGCACTTGAAATTTCCCACAATGCATCTCGAAAAGTAGTGAGCATCGATGGTCACTAAACGGGTCAATATAGACCACAATGCATTGCGAGAGTCGGAGAAGAGCCTGACAGCGACAGGTCTTTGAACTAAACAACACGACTGAAGTAAATCAGCTGTTTCAGTCGTGTGTCGTGTATTTGTCATGAATAAATGACCTTAATATAAACGGTTACGGTGACAAGATGCTAACGTTAGCTGCTTACCTTTAGCTTGAGCTGTTAAATGACCGGTAGCTTCTTCTCGAATAATCTAAGCCATTCACGTAAAATCCATGTGAAGTAAAAGCGTATCTGATTCGTATTAATCCATAAATATTCCAGTCCCTGAGTCTGGTTGGTCTTTATGGCAGAAATACATTATTCCCAGAGTTTCGCGAACCTTTAGCAGATGTAGTCACTCAATCTATTGGCGCTTCGGACACCTGCCTGTGACCTACTTTCGGCACGTCTTTTGAGCTAACACTGGGGTGATTTATTTTTTTTTCCTTTTTTTGTGATGATAGTAACGCCTGTAAAAGTGCCAAAACAGTCGTTCTGTTTCAACGTTTGTAACAATAAATAAATTCAGATAAAATTGAAAAAAAACATATCTGCACGCCGCAGCGCGGAGAAAGTAGTGGGCTTGTGTCCGAATCGCCAACAGAATCAGTGACTATATAGTCGACTATATAGTGCGGGCCTATGTAGTGAATGAGGGGTTAGGGAATAGTGTGGACATTTGGATACAGCCTTAGTGTGTATTGGTGGCTCCGGTCGGGTGGCAGCCAAGTTGCAAGCAGGGTTTCTGGCCAGAGACACCAGGGGGAGATGAAAGACCCTCCAATCATCCCATTAACACTTGTATTACCCCCACAGGGACTGCGAAAAGGATTTATTACGGTAAACAACTTTACTTAGTACTGCTTTAAAGCATTTGGTAAATGGTAAACGATCTCAACTTATAAAGCGCTTTTCTACCTTCATTTGGCCACCCATTCACACTCTCATTCATACACCAGTGTACGCAGACACTGGAGGCAGGGAGGGTGAGGTGTCAAGCCCAAGGACACAGCGACAGTGCACCTTCATGAGCTGGGATTCGAGCCCCGGACCTTGCGATCACATGACGACCCGCTCTACCAACTGTGCCACTGTCACAGTCGGTCGCGGTTGCTACACACAAAGATGAAAAGGCATTTGTGTTTCCATCCATTTCCAAACCTCAAATTAAATATGTTTGCTTTAAATTGTTATGGAATCAGCAATTTACTGTAGGTCCCGTAGACCAGTTTTACAGAACTATTATTGTCATATTGTTATAAATCCCGATTTTTATGGCTTCACTTATTATTATGTATCCAGTGTGAGAGTATTGGTGTTTGCCCAGAAGCAAATTGACCAAAACTTGGCTCACCGCCCCATGGACAGATTTCTCACTTATTTCTATCGAGTCTAAGCACCAGGATAATGACCTCAACTTAAAGACAACCAGGACATGACACGTGGAGATGCCCGAGTATGAAATCAGCACATACAAAGTGCTAACCACAGTGAGATGACGTAAATGTCAGATATTTCTATTATTTTCCAACTTCTCCAGCGATGACGTCAGGCTAACTCCACAGTTACACAGAAGCTTTGAGAGAGAGAGGGAGGGAGAGCAGAGCGGGACAGAGGAGGGGGGGCGAGGGCCCATTCATCGTCTCTACCCAGGAATCCATTCAGACGAAGTGATGCAGCGAGTGATAAAAACGACACAAACTAAATCAGGAACAGAAGACAGAGAAGGAGAGAGGGTTAGACAGTACAGCTATGAGGTGCAGCCCACGGAGACGCCAAAACGACATGCACACTGTCCACAAGGGATGAACCAAGAGACGATGATCAAATGACATGGTGATAGAAAAGGACAAAAAAAGTCTATTACAGCATCACCCAACTCTTTTTCTGAAATAAGGACTGGAAATTCCAGACTGTTGAGCGCACCTGAATATAGGCCGCAACATATATTCTGTATTTGCCACACGGTCCACGCAGGGCTGGGCATCAAATTGAAAATGACTCCAGCGGAGAAGCAGAGACTTTCTGACGATCTGCTGCTTCACAAAGGTGTTGTGTTTTAAGAGGACGTGGTGGAGTTTTCTTTCCCACTTTCCTCCGGTCTGCTCCTGTGCCTTTCTCTCACTCTGCTCTGAGCGGACCATTTAACTCCGCCCCTTTCCCTCGAGTCTCCATGGAGACGGTTGTCAATCACAGCAGAGGCATGAAGACGATAAAACTAAAACACTACATGGCTTATTAAGAGGTTTTACTGTTGAGAGCAGACAATGAATATCTAAAACAACAATAAAATGTTTTAAATAAAGGGTAATGTTTTCTTAATGGGCCTAATTGTAGCTACATTATGAAATATTAATGAGCAGGACTCTGAGCAGTTTTCTTCAAAGATAATACTAATAATTGTAGCCACGTTAGCTATAGCGCAGGAGGGCATCCTGCTGCCCCCGCCCCGGCGTGCAGATGTGGAGGAAGACAGCGATAGGGTGACACATGACACAATATTCAGTACGACCATAAACAAGCTGTTGTATAAGCCGGCTCAATGTGTGAGAGAAAAGTAGTGGCTTAAAGTTCAGAAATCACAGTATTTACAAAAGCACATGTGAAATAATCCCACAAAGTCATTGAGAAAAACACAACTCTAGGATTTTTTTTAGCCACAGCTTCCCTGGGGCAGACTGATGGTTAAAGTGGCCAGTGATTCGCCCCAGGTTCCTCTCCGCCCACCGCCCGCCTGCCCTCCCGCTCAGTGATAAACGACAGGTTTCTCAGATTGTCCGTGATTAGCTCAAACGCATTGGAACAGAGACGCCATCACAAACATACAGTGACGATGATTTGGAAAATGTTTGATTTCTCGATATTTTAATGAAGTGGATTTGGCAGCAGTGAAATCACGCTGGCGCCGTTCTCCCGCTGATTATTTCACAGTGTTAACTCCGCACCAACACTCCACTATCATATTTACAAACAACACAAACGCCAAGAGCCGCCGCCGGAAACAGCTCTCCTCCAATCAGCCGCATGACCCAAAACAACACCAGGCACTCGGCTATGGAAATGTGCTTGATTACAGGGCTGTGTTCAAAAACATTTTCTTTCAAAGAGAAGACCTGGGCGACCGCTGTGGTTGGTCAGACAAGTTTGAATATGCAAAAAGATACCAATATAGTATTCCTTCATGGGGTTTACTAATCAAACGATAAGTGGAAGCCCATCCGTCCATTTTCCTGTATCCACAAGGTTGTGTCATGATGTAGCAGTTAAGCAGAGACTTCCAGACGTCCCTGAAGCCAGACACTTCCTCCAGCTCATCGCGTGGCATCCCCAGGCATAAGGGCTGCACGATTTTGTCAAAAAAACATATTCTGATATTGCAATTCGATTTGTGATTTAAATATTTTATACCGTAAATGTCTTAATATAAGCCGGGGCCTTTATTTACTCAAGGGCATCTAGCACAAGGCCTTTATTGGAACCAGGCCACAATTAGAGACAGGCCTTTATTTATATTTGAGCAAAACGGACGACCAGGAAAATGAAGAAAAACGAGATTTGTGTCCATTTGGACCAAAAATATTAGGTTCATTTATTATTTAACATTGCAAACACTCTCCCAGCGGCTGGAACGTTGACGCCTTTTATTTTGTCAGGACAACAGGAAGCATTTCGTTGCTATTAGCGGAACATTGACATCAATGTCACTGCAGGTTTCTGTTTCGTTTTTACCGGATTTACCGGATTATTTGTTGTATCTTGTGTAAAAGGCGAGTTTAGACGGAGCGTTTGTGTTTGTGATCGATCATGAGACTGACCCGAGAGAAGACAAGACGCTCGCGCTGATCGGAGGAGTTATTTTGAGGCGTGGGACTGACCTGCACACGGAGCAGCTGGACGTGCTTTGAAGACGCGATGGTGACTTTATTAAAACCCTGGAGGTGGTTCACGCAACATTTGTTGTTTGCCCTGTTTCCAAATATAGTCACAGGAGGTTTGAAAAGTGGTTAAATCTGTGTCAAAGTTACGCTTGGATCAGCTTCACTCCACAGCGTGCCCAGGTTCCCGTTTGTTTACTTCCTGCACGTGAGTTATCATTTACACGAGTATGAGACAAATTCCTAACATGGGGAATATTTCTACCGCTATAGTTTCTAATATTAGCCCCGGCCTGTTTTAGAAACCGGCTTTAATTTGCCTCCGCCAGCCGCGAACCCGGCCATGATAGAGACCCGGCCGCTAATGGAATACAGGCCAGAATTAGAGAATTTACGGTATATAGCATTTGTTTTAATGTTCATGCTGTTGAGCATTGACCTGCATATACACAGTATACTTCTGAAACTGCAGTTAAACATCATGGGACTCAGTTATTACGTTTCAGCCTTACACAGCAACAAAATACAAATCAGCAAGAGGCAAAGAGGCATTTTATGGAGTTGTCAGAAAAAAAAAAATCCTTAGTTTTATTATTCTCTAATAAACGTGGGGCTCTCACACTCTTTCTCCTTCCCTCTTTAGCTACAGTACAGAAATGCATTCTCCGAATCACAAGCTGCAAAACGCTGCTTGTTTTATGAGAATTCACCTCATATTTAGATCAATAACCTGCAGTAAAGATGTTACTATTTAGACGCAACTTAGTGCAATGAGACGCGTGTACGACGACGAGGCGAGCTCTGCGATGAAATTATATTTCCGTGACACAACCCTGACCTCAGGTAGCAAAAAACTCATTTGTTGCTAGCGGTTGGAATAATTTGCAGTTTGCACAGCGCGAGACACACGTGGAGTTTTGTTTTCAGCGATGGAAACTTAGTCTATATCCACATGAAGACAAAATGCTTATATTTTCTGAAACTTTCTTTGTAAGCCTGAAGCAGCATAGTAAATGTGAGCGTCCACATGGGTCGACTCAGGTCTGTTAAAATGGCGTGATTCATCTTCCAGGCCTGTGTGAGGCGCTGTGACGCTAACACAGATAATAGAACAAGATGTAGAGGCGCATGCAGAGTCAACTTATGTGGAATGTAAACAGTGAAAATGAAACTGATTTAGGATCTACTGAAGAAACGAGGAGAAGAGTTTATTCTTCAGACGTAAAAACCTGTCAGTGACTTTTACTGTCAGTCCAAAAACACAGACTGACTCGTGTTTTTCTACTTGTCACCTGTGGCTTGTGGACTGCAGTGGAGCAAAGAGGAGCGGAGTCAAACCATCATAGATCCATGAGGAAAACTCATTCTAAGGTCAGTAGATTATGGATCACAGACACCACTCTGGAGCTGTGATGTCATCGTTTTAGTAAAAGTAGTGGTGGAGACGTCGTAACAACGGAGCCACGTAAACAGCGTTTTCAGATCTTTCCACTCTGGGACCTAGTTTGGAAAATGTTTGTTTACGGACCCTCAAAATGCCGGGCTCGTATGGACGATAACTTTGCGTTTGGTCCTCAGCTTGACTTCATATGGACAGGGCCTTAATTCTTCTGCAATGACTTCTGATTGGCCAACAACAGCCCAAGGCAAAGATTGGCTTTCACTCAAACGGTGAAGGCACAAGGCAGAAAAAAAAACAAAAAAACAAAAAACTCAGCCCCTCGAGGTTAAGGTTATCCCAGTAGCTAAAACCTCCATTTCGGTTCGATAAAGGTTAATCATGCAGCCCAGGCGTTCCCAGCACAACCCAGAGACAGCCTGTCCAGCTCGATATCCTCCTCATGGACGTGCCCAGAGAACTTCCCCAGATGCTAGAGCCATGAAAGAGTGGCTCTACTCCTCCCCCATCATTTCAACATGTATCTGGATCTTGTCCTTTCGGTCTTGACCCACATCTCATGTCCATGGTTGAGAGTAGGAGAGCACACGGCCTGATCAGAAAAGAAAACCACCACAAAAAGGTCAACGGCTAATATTCCGTTGGATCACCTTTAGCTTTGATTACAGCACTTTAACTATGGCTTTGTTTCAATAAGCTATGTCTAAGGACCCAGTGTTGCATTCATTTCCCACCAAGATCATTTATAGATGATGGGAGAGTGTGACCACTGCTGAAAAGCCTTGTCCAGCACATCCCAAAGACTCTCAATGGAGTTAAGATCTGCTGCCTCTTGTTGTGGTGCAAGATTTTTCAAAGATTTAAATAAAAAAAAGTGGTATCTTGCGGTGAGTTATCTGGCTGGGGTTTTCAAAAGACTCGGCTCCCAGGAAAGAACCGTGAATCCCATCACTAAGAACCAAACAAGCAAACAAATCAAGTTGGAAAAAAGGTCATTGCAAAGACAGAAACAAAGATAATCACCAAATATTGTCTTCATCCCTTTGGGTAATCTTCCCCGTTGAAACCACTCTGTATTCTGACACCGTGCACATTCTCCCGGTACATTTTGGAAGAAAGGACGTGGTTTTTTTTACCCCCAGCTGTCAGCGCGGCGCGTGTGCGGTCTGAAATTGAGTGCCCAGTGTCCAGTGGGTCTTTAGGCCATGACTCCCGCGCCCGGGTCTCTCTGCTTCACTGAGCAACTGCAAAATCAATACCGCTCATAACATCAGCTTTTTATCCCGGCCCCACAAGAATCACCCACCTCGCGCCAAAATACTGCGCGGGGTTCGACTTGTTCATCATTAAATGTGCATTCGGGTCAATACGTAACAGCTGGGATTTCATTTCATGCTTCATCCTTAAATCAGAAGCATCGCCAGTGCACTGTCTTTAAACTATAGTGGGTCCGACTGCACATGTTTCATTTTATTCCTGTCTGAACTCTTAATAGGTTTAAACATATGTGGTCAAAGTACTTTATTTTCTTATTGGAGTTACAGACGGTACAGATGTAGCAGCATCTTTGAAAATGTAACCAATCTGAAGTTAGATTAGACGATAATTATACTAATACTGCTGCTTAGCTTCTACTATCACTGCTAATATCACTACAACTTATACATGTCCAACCAACAACAGCTAAACACGTTTTACAGACAATTGTTCAATGTAAAAGACTAAAAAAGGGCTTCACAAAGTCACAGGCTTCGATTATCAAAAAGCAGACATTTATTTGTGACATTGGGGTTCCCAGAACATGCTCATCCCGTGCCAATAAGCGGATTCGGCATCTCACCGAGCGCAAAGCATGCTGGTCCAGGTTAAAGGTCGGGACTACCCAGGTCGAATCCCAAACTGTTAACATGACCGAGTGTGACTCAGATATTGAATATATTGAGCTTTAAAAAATCAATGTTTTTAAAAGGATTGTGTAAGAAATAGGGACTCAGTGTTACTGGGAAGAGAGAAAGAACTTGTGGTCCTTACTAAACCAATAAATAAAAATAAATAAACTCTGACCGGAACATTACCACGCATGGGTACTGACTGACTGGCTTATTGGGCCAAAGTCTGGTCTGTACATCTGTTAATGACCACTTCTGGATTTAAAGTGCCTTGAAGACGTACATTCAGGTGTTATTTAATATCACAAACATGACAGGTGAGTCGGGCAGTGCGATGAATCTCTTCCTAATCGAAGTTAAACTCTAGGGTCGATCGAGCCTCACTTCCTTTGGCTGCTGGCCAATCAGAAGTCATTGCAGGAGAATCTGTCTGAAGAAAAGAACTCTCTTAGGAAAATATGTACAGTCGCAGCAAAATCCAATGTGTTCCTCTGAAGGGTCTGCAGGACATTTATTTTGCTCGAGCTCTAGATAAAGCAGACACAATATCATCAGACTCAAACCATCCTCTGTTTAAAGAGTTTGAGCTGCTTCCCTTAGGTGGAAGGTGCAGGTGCCCCGCCCGGTCTAAAAAACAGGACCAGGCAGGCATTTGTGCCACAAGTCATTTTACAATTAAACAAACAAAGATGATTTAAGAATGTGAAGTAACCAACTGTGATTTTTCTTTTCTAGTAGTGCAAAAAATCTGCCTGTTAGTAGTTAAAATTATATTTAGTTGTTTACATGTGTTTTTAACACTAGCCTTTAGCTCCAAGATAAAAGCTCCGCCCTTACGAACACTGGTGTTTCCTTTGGGGGCAGGATTCACAACAAACATGAGGTTTGTAACACGTTGCAGTGACTCCATCAGTAACTTGTTGTCTTTAACCCAGGGGTGCCCAAAGTGGGGCCCGCGGGCCACATTTGGCCCGCCGATACAATTCTGTTGGCCCACCAGAGAGTGACCTACTTTTGCGCTGCATGTGGTTAATACTAACTCTCTTTCATTCATTCTCAATGGTAAATATGGATGCAGTACACTTTTTGACCACGAGCGTCAAATTGGGGGCGCTGTTTCACCCCTTTCGCAAAGGAAACACTGTTGGTGGTGTCTTGGTATTTATCAATTACAGTAGAATGTGAAAATGTGACCAAAAAAAATGACAAACATTTGATTAAAAAACGTGACAAAAAATGACAAAAATGTGACAAAAAAAAAAAAAAATGTGATAAAAGATGGACAAAATGTTTTAAAAATGTGACAAAAAATGACCAAAATGTGACAAAAAAATTACAATAATGTGACAAAAAATGGATGAAAAAAATCACCAAAATGTGACAAAAAATGACCCAAAAAAAAGACAAAATGTGACAAAAAAATTACAAAAATGTGATAAAAAATGGACAAAAAAGGATTCTCTTGGTTCAGGCGGGAGTTAAGAGGTTAATATAGCATGTTATTTGCATAGATAGAATCAAATGCAAATGTAGGCTATTGAAAAAATAAAAAGTAAATAAAATAAAGTAACGTAATAATTTGCAGTTATATGTGTTTTTCGTACTTGACATCACCGTGTTTGGCCCGCGACTCACAGGCACTTTTTCATTTTGGCCCTCGGAGACAAAAAGTTTGGGCACCCCTGCTTTAACCAAATCTTGAGCTTCTCTCTATTTGTGTGGGAGCTGCTAGTGGTGATTGTAAACGATCGGCGACAGGAAGTACAGCGAAAAACTGTGCGTACAGCCGCCTCTGTAACGTCTTTACAAATGTTTCTTGAATAAATATGTAGCGGATTTTCATAAAACAAGTAGCGTTTTGCAGCTTGTGATTCAGAGAATGTATTTACGCAGCTGAAGAGGGGGAAAGAGTGAGAGAGTTTATTAGAGAAGATTAAAACTAAGGAGGCTTTCTGGCAACTCCATAAAATTCCTTTTTGCCTCTTGCAGATTTGTATCTTGTTGCTGCACGAAGCCGAAACTAAACAATGAGTATGGTGTTAACAGCAGATTTAAAAGTATGTAGGCAGCTCAATGCTCAATCGCAGGAAAATCCCTCAATAGGTGGAAACCAAACACTTGGGTGAAAGTTTATCTGTGACATTGAACACACCAGGACTGATCTGAAGTAAAAATCATGCTCCCGTCTCCGCTCCCTTCCCTCTGTCTGCGTCCTCTTCGTTGCTCGTTTAATTGCGAGTCTAAGCCGTCTGGGTCTCACTGGTAATCCTCCAGTGTACTGTAGTGTCTTTCATGTGGAGCCGACGAGCGCCCGACGCAAAGACGGACGCCATTTTGAACGAAGATATCGGCTGGACTTTAATACAGTTTTGTTTCATCCGTTTACAAACATGCACTTGGGTTTAATGTAAGGATTTTTTGACGTTTGAGGCATAAACGGTTGGATTTAGATACAGTAATTACGGCAGTGCATCATTGAGATTTTGGATTGAGGACCAGTGTTAATTTCGTCGACTAAAATATTTAGTCTTAATTTTAGTCAAAGTGATATTTTTGCCGACAAAAATAGGACTAAAACTAAATTTAAACTTTCTCATGAGACTAAAACTATGACTAAAATGTCCAGATATTATATTCGACTAAAATAAGACTAAATAAAAATGAAAAGGAGAGACTAAAATCATCCAAACTTCTATTGACCGTCTGAAAGAGCCTCATATCATTTAAATTCACTGCCAAATGATCAGCTCTGAGCTTTATTCACGTGGGAGAAGCTCCATGAAGCAGAGGAACAAGATTAAATATGATTATAATGAATATTATAAATATAAGTCGACTAAATTAGTCTTCATCTTAGTCAACTAAAACTAGACTAAAATTGAAACGTTTTTTTTGACTAAATCTTGACTGAAATTAAATTACATTTTAGTCAAAAGACTAAGACTAAAACTAAAATAAAATATGTTGTCAAAATAAACACTGTTGAGGACAGATCTTATCCCCAATAAGAATCTTTGGGGTGTGCTGGAGGAGGCTTTGCACGGTGGCCACGCTCTCCCATCATTAATACAGTACAAGATCATGGGTGAACAACACTGGGTCTTTTGACACCGCAGAATCGGTGCAAAATGGTTTCTTTGAATGAAACGTCCAACTTTTGCCCTTACTCTGCTTTATTTGTGCGTTATTCGGTTTAACCCTGCTTTAGTCCCGCCTCCACGTCCCTTCAAACTCCGCTTTATTGTGAGCCCTCCGTGGCGCCGCGAGGGGACGAGGAGATCGGAGACAGGCGACAGACAGCCGCCTTGTCGGTGTCACTCGGCCTCAGCACTGATGCATCATGGGAGACGGTGACATGTGAAAGTTGGTGTGTGTGAGGAGGAGGAGGAGGGAGGAAGGGGGGCTGAGGGGGTTAGACAGGTGTCGCCGCCTGCCATCGGCTCGTCCTCCGGGAGCTGCCCCAGACACTCTCTGCTTCTCATGAGTCCCGCTCAGTCCAGCCTGATCCCCCACGCTCTTCCACGGCAGTGCTGGAGGAAACGGATGGAATAATGCATAAAGGAAAAGGGTTTGCTTACTGCAGCTGTGGTCGTGTTCAAATCAATCAATGGCCATAAAAACAGGGCTTTTGACAGGCTTTACAGAGTGGTGCTCAAACATTCAGTCGCTCCGCAGTCATACTCAGTGGCTGTAAAGGCAAGGAAGCCACAGCTGCCTTGGGGCTGGCTGAGAGAGATGTGGCAGTTCAGCGCCAACAATCTCTAAGAACACGATCTTTCAAACTATGAAGCTACATTCACACAGAGCCGAGAGATCAAACATTTACGGTCAGTGATGCCGGTAACGAGCTACTCTGAATACTTTTTTCAGTAATCAGTAATCTAACGCATTACTTTTTCCAGACCAATAATCAGATTAAAGTGACTTGTCTCAGAGAAACATATATCCTTCTTTTTTTCTTGCATCTCGTGGACGTACTATGTGTGTCATATCACATTTTCAGCATAAAGACGACTCATGACATTAACATAGATGACAGTAGAAAAGGAGAGAGATGGAAATACATCACTTTTCTAAATCTATGGGAGCATTGTTGATGTCACTGTTAAAATCCCCTTCCATTAACGCGAGTATTGGAAGAAACAGTTGTCATTTGTATTTAGAGGCAGAGTTGAGGTCGGCAGCTGATCAATGTAACTAATAAAGTAACTTGTAATCTACCTTTGTTCTACTTTTAAAATCAAGTAATCAGTAACGTAACCAAGTTACTTTTCAAATCAGGAATCAGGAATCAGTAATCAGGAATCTGTAATTGTGCCAACACTGTTGTATGTTTACCACCACCTTGTACAGAGTGATTTTAAATTGTCCAATGTGAAACAAGCGCTGAGGGACCCTGTCTGTGAAAGGAGTGACACAAGTCAAGTCCTTTCCTTCCTTTCCTTTTAATGAATGGGTAAACAAAGCCCAAACCTTCTGAGTAACACAATCTTTTTCTTACAAATTGTACAAACAAAATTGTTCAAGTGTTTTGTTTTTTACACTGATTTTTTTATATTTAATCCCACACCAGATTTATTGAGCCCTGAACTCCAAAAAATCACGGGGAAATTTGAATTTGAAACTAAAGAGCAGAAACTAAACGTGATATCCAAAATCAGCAAAATAAAACCATAAATTGAGCCTTACATTTAAACCTCGCTCTGTCCATTATTCACCTGTCACTGTAGAAATCACCTGCAGTTTGTCTCGTCTATGTTCTTGAGCCATATTAGTAAAAGCTTCACTCAACTAAATATGAAAAAAATCGGATCAAAAGTCAAGATCCCCTATGGCCCAAAGGTTCAGTATTTGGAGGGATTGAACTACAAACCACCGGAGTTAAAGTCTGTCTCATCTGAGCTCATCTAAAGCCCGACATGGCAACAGTAACCGGATGCTCTTTGCACTCTCTGCTTTGAAGCAACGTCCAATGGGGCAGAAAATTGTCCGCACCAATCGCTAAGCTAGCCGCCATCTCGGAAGACGTTTCAGAGAGAGCTCCTCTATGTTTTATTGCACCGTTTGAGAATTTGAGTGTCTCTTTTTGGCAGCGACATTGAGGCAGAACTCGCACCCATTTAAAGTGATTTGATTAGACGGCTACTTGAAATCATCCCCAAATTGTCAAAATCTCAAGAAGCGAAGAGTTTGAAGTGCTGCAAAAATAATCATTTGGCAATCACGAGTTCTACGTTTTTCATATTCCCGAATGAGAAGGAAATAAACGTGGCTTTAATGACATCCGTGAACTGCGGCACTAAGATTGTAGAAGCAAAGTCGAGAAGTTGAGAGGGTAAAAGTCCGGAACAGTCACAGCTCTGCAGTCGTTCCACAGAGAAAAGGAGAGGGCATTCAAAAAAATGTGTTTACCTGGATTTTTCTGACATTTCTCTTGCACAGGGACAAGAACAATCCAAGGAAGCAATTAAGCTCTTAAAACAGTCAAGTCCCTTCCCAAAATGAAAATTGGTTTGATCCGAGAGCAGCGCTGACTTCCACCGGAGACACCACATTGCTTTATTAAAAGTTACTTCAATGTTTTGTTGAAAATACAAAGCCCAGGTACCAGGAAAAATGGCTGAACTTTGCACATGCTGAGTAGGCTACATCAGCAATGGAGCAAAACCAGGATACTGTGTTTACATGGTACAGTATCCTGGAAACTGTGGGAATATCCCAGATCCTGGAAATGACCAATGTTTTTTTTTTTTTTCAGCTCAAGTAAATGATTTTCCCAATTTATTTCCCCATTTTTGTCATTTCCCACTTTTTCTTCTTTTTTATTTTTTTGTCAATTTTTTTTTACAGTTTTCCCAATTTTTCCCCCAAATTTTTTTGTTACTAATATTTTCCACATCTCCCTCCCATTTTTATTTATTTTTTCCTAATTTTTCTCCAATTAATTCCCCATTTCTCACACATTTCCTGACATTGGAGTGGAACCTAGGGCTGGGAAAAAAAATATTTGATTTAAAAATAGAGTTGGTAGGTCAAATCGATTCATACTTTCAAAAATATCTTTTATTTATTTATTTATTTAAAAATAAATAATTTGGATGTTTAACAATCTTTGTTGCACAGTGGCTTTTCCGTTAGAGAAAGGGTTTGCCTTTGCACTGGGAATGAAATCGAATCCTAAATCGAGTTTTTTTAATAAAGTATCACAGATTTTTTGGAAGGGTCTAGTGGAACCTGATGTAAATCTGCAGATCTTCTCTTAATGTTCTGTTTTCTGGTTCTAGATGACACATATTTTTGTATAGGTATCGAAAAAAGTAATTAGTATCGTTAAAGAGACTAGATGCAAGTTGGTAATTTTATACTCACTACTGCTACCTCAGGTCTTACGTGTAACTGCAGGTTCTATATTAAGCTCGTCCATGACAGCAATTCGGACTAAAATGGAATTAATCTGACAAGACGAAGGCTTAAACGTATAATTTCAAACACGGAGCCAGCTCGGTAAATGCGTGTACATGGAGCCTGTCATGTATCATTACATTTACGTGTTTTCTGGGATTATTTACTAAAAGAGCTAATATGTAGAAATATATATGACTCAGATTCCCGGGATCCACCAGGATCAGGATCGTGAGCAGAACTGTAAGAGTCCTCCTGACTGGTCTCAGGATTTGTTCTTACAGAGGAACGTTTTCAGCCAAGACCATATTAACAATAAACTTATGAACACACCTTTTCTTCAGCCATGAACGCTGACAGAAACAGTTGGTACAAAAATTTACAATAGATAAATACTAATCTAAATCTTCTCATCCTTTGTAAACATGTAATTAGTCCCAAAATTGCCAATCACACGTGCAGCTGCCATCCACACGGAAACCAAACCAGTGCACGCTCCGAACGCAAGAACAGCTGTTAAAATCTCACTCACATCTGGAGGTTTAATCAATAATTGCAGATTTTTCCCCCGAAAACTTTGGACAGAAATTCCGTGGGGAGAGCACAGTAGCCCCAGCGACACTCGGCACCGTCTCTGAGCTCAGTCCAACACGTGCAGCTCTGGAGCCTCGAGAGAGAGTGGCAGATTGCAGTCAGCCACAAAACTAAATCACAAGAAGGGCAAGGATTGCACGACTCTGGCAACGCAGTCGTAAGGTTTCTGACCAGTTTCGATTTGTTTTACCATCAATATGCAGCGCACGCGTCCAGAGCAACATTTGAGAACTGAAATATAAACTACTACACTAATACAATACATGTCAAAGATAGTAATATAGAAATAACAACCATAGGACTTTAACAGGATATATACGGTTCAATATATGATTCAATACAATATTTGATACATGATTCGATACATGATTCGATACATGATTCAATACATGATTCGATACAATATTCGATACATGATTCGATAAATGATTCGATACATGATTACCATTCACACCAAGTACCACATCCTCAATTTGCTTCAAGTTCCACCAGGTCTAGAACAATTTCAAATCAGGACCAGTCTGACCCAAATAGACATGGAGCTCACTTAGTTATAAAACAGATTCATGAAATCATCTAAACCTGTTACCTGCCAGCTTAGGGTTAGGGTTAGCGTTAGCAATTATGCACATCCAAATCTCAAAGCGTATTGTCAGGAGAGCTTAAAGCCAGAGTGAAAAATGTCCTCAGTGCTCAGTACTCTTTCGCTCTCTACTCCGTGGTGGTGATGATCGTATTGTTTGTTTGTATACTTTACTTTTAAATTTCTCCTCTGCATTTAACCCATCCTTCGATGCCACTGGGGCAACCCGTAAGGAAGGACCCAGCTCCATGATGTGGAGCCAGGCTGGTGGTCAGAATCACCTGGCTGGAGGATTCACCTATTGCACATGTTTTTAGTGGTAGGGGAAACGGGAGTACCAGGAGGAAAACCTACGCAGACACGGGGAGAAGGTGGGAGTCGAACCTAGGACCTTCACGCTGGTTATAAGGAGCATGTTTTGTATTGGCAACAGTATGATCCAAAGTGTTACACAGTGTGCCTTTAAATTAAGGCGAGACACAGCAGGTGAATATGTTGATTTTTCACACAGTGGTCAATTTACCATTTAAACAAGAAACAAAAGACATGCAAACAATACACTTAAACCTGGGTCTATCCATTATTTAGATTTGGTCAATTATGATCATTGTTAGGCATGAAATGTCTTATTTTTATCTGGAAACATAAGACAACAGAAAGCATTGATTTTTTTTCTCATATTCAAGTCAGTAATCTGCAGTAGAAGCTTCAAATTGATATCGCTATCATCATTTTTTTCCCTATTCACCTGCAGTGTCTCGCCTTAAAGGGGCTAGATGCAAGTTAGCCATTTTATACTCACTACTGCCACCTCAGGTCATACGTGTAACTGCACCTTCTATATATAGCTCGTGCATGACGGCATTTCGGACCCGAATCAACACCTTTTTGAGTGACAGTGCAGGATTTTAGAGGCAGTTGTGGTGAACAGGTCTGAGCTCATTCTACACATTGTTGAAACATGTAGGGAGAGGAAAATACACAATTGTGACATTTTTAAACTCCGTATAGTCTCTTTAAGCTGAATAACGTCTAAAACTGGAGCCTAGCCTGAGTACCATCTGAAAAAGCCAAAGTAACACAAGAGATACATATTCCACAGTTATAATATAACTGCTCCCGGATATGGCACTTCCTAAATAACTGCAGTCGTTACGATTCGCTAATTGCAAAAATCCAACAAACAACTGCAGTCAACAAGTATAAAAAGCACATCATAAAGCAGCACATATTTCATTCTGCTACAGTTGTTTAGCCAAATCCCTAACCCTGGCACCGCTCCCACCTCCATAACTCTCCTGCGCAGAAAAGTGCGGCGGCACAAAGAGCCACATTTGAAATGGACTCGCGGCCCCGACCCCTGACCAGAGGTGTCGGTAAATCTGGAATAATCCCGTTTCTTTGTGGGTCTCAGGCACCGAGCCGCCATCTTTATCCACCGCATCCACCTGATCCACCCCTGCCCAATCTGAGCACCTGACTGGAGATAAGCAGGCCAACGGTGTGGAGGGAACGCGCCAACTCAGCACCCGGCCAACGCACGGCGGAGGGGAATAAAAGCTTTGTGCACTGGATAAAGATGGGCATCTGCATTGGCGGAAATGACTGGGATAGGAAATTTAAAATGGACGAGTTTAGATTTCCAAATGTGTTTCATTGTCTCTGATTCATCATATTTGTGACCACTTTCATTTTGTATTTGGTTTTAAGTGTAGCATAAAAAAAAAAAGATCTAAAAGCCTTTACCCGATTGATATTCAGATTTAGCAATGAAGGCTTTGAGACATCATTAAAAACTGATGGAGATGCTGCCTCCTCCCAACTCCAGCAATAAATAAACTGCAGAATAAATTGGTTGAAAAGAACATGTTTTGCTTCTGAATAATACATTTATGCAAAACTGACACAAAAGAGGTGAGACACAGGGTAAAAGATACATTTAATCATATCAATTTGAAGGTTTTGCTGTGGATTCCTGATATAAATATGACAAAAAATATTATTGCAGGTTTTCTGTCATTTTCTGTTACATTTTCTGTTATGCATGAAAATGGCCAAAATTGTGAATATGTTCAGCAACAAAATTAAAAGGATGGATTGAGATAAGCTTTGAACTTTTAAAGCAGAACTAAGTAACTTGTTTACCTAAATAAATCATTTTCTTTCTGGGGGTAATACAGGTGTTAATGGGATGATTGGGGGGGTCTTTTTTCTCTTTCATTTCCCCCTGGGGTCTCTGGCTCCGACCCTGAGGTGCAATACACACTAATGGAATCACAAAGAAGAAGCTAACAGGCTAACGGGCAAAGCTAACTGCGGGCTAGCGCCACTAAAACAGTATTTACAGTCCAACTTTAGTGAAAAAAATATCTCCATTGTGCAATTGGATGTACAATATCCCTCTCTCCCTGTGTCTTTTCTGTCTGCGTAGTATTTTCTCTCACGGACCATTAATGAGGAAAAAAATGCAACATTTATGTTGCCCCCTAGTGGCTGGAATGAGCACACTGATTATTTCCTTAAACATTCATAACTCTGCACAGGAATGGGCTATAGACTTACTGTTTTTTTTTACTAGCTCAGGCTGTACAAGTCAGGGGCCGGATTGAATCATCTCGCGGACCAGACATGGCCAGCGGGCTGCCTGTTGGAGACCCCTGCCCTAAACTTTTGTAACGTCTACACATTGGCTTGTATATTTCTCCCCTCTTTAGCCACGACTATGACCACAGCTGTTTCCCGGACAAGAAATTACCATATTTTTATGGATTACAGCTTGGTCGCCTTTCATGCTACACGTGGATACCAAACTCGTTGCTATTTGTGAATTGGGCCTCATAAAAACCTCATAAAAACCGCTTTGCAAAGGAAGGGTTTGGTCTTTTTAACATTAAAACTAAGATGTTAAAGGGAAAAACTAAGAAATAGAGGCAACAATGAGAATTTTACCCAAAGCAAAAAAAGAATTAACTAAAGTCCCAGTATTCGCAGCAGAGTCAGCGGAGTTCACTATAACATGCAGTTATTTAGCATGAAAAACCAAGACAAATAAAAGGACAAATAATATTATTCTAGCCAAAAGGACCTGTACGTAAATGTCACGTCTGGCCGAAACGTTCCGCAGTGTGGCTTTAAGGAGCGGCTCCTCTTTGGCGATGTCACCACGAGGGCAGGTCACCCAAACGTGTCCGAAAATGTGCACAGGAAACAGACAAAGTGGTCAGCGCTGGCGGAGTGTGAATGAGGCTGACACAATGATAAGAGTGAGGCGAAGGGACACGGTCCAGGAGGCGGCGGCGGCGGCTTTTTCTATTCGTCTGCTCTGCTGTGTCATCAGATCTATAACGCCAAAGCACGGAGCCAAGGAAAAAATACAGTAGCTACTTATACAGTTGGGGAGAAAATTCAGTCAAAATGGTTTAGCTTTAGATGCAATTTGATGAAAATGGAGGATTGTTTAAGGTGCAGCAGGAACATTAATGCCAGTGGTAAGTTCATTCGATATACAGGAAAGAATCATCAATATCCAAAACTAATCACAGCCCGAGCCACAACCTGGACACATGTTGCACCAAAAGCAAATTCTAAAATTCTGAACCTCTTCACTGTCAAATTATTTGCTTGGATTCTCTATTATTGAAGCTTAAATTGTATTTGAATCGATTCGGCGACTGCAAGAGCACAATGGCACAATCCGTCTCTGTTGTTGAACACACACAGAGTTGGCTTGGCAGGTATTGAGGAAGCAATTAAATTCACCAGTACACTTACAATATTATTTAAAAAAAAAAATAAAATGACTCCATCTTTGAACGCAATGCAGGCACATGGCTAGTTTGACAGATTCTGGGGGAAAATGTACATTGAAGTCGCGCTCAATGCAAGGTGTTCCTGCATGTGAAGGATAGAATCAAAAAAGTCACTCCTCATTTGCATAGGTCGACTTCCCCCTGACACAAAAGTTATTGGTCTAGCGCCCCGTCGCCTTAAGGTGCCATCCATCCGCACTATGGATGTCACTGTGCGGATACAGGTGACAGGATGTACCTCTTCGCGTTTGGTGTTATTCGTATAAGCCTTTCCTCTGAGGTCTACCTGCCTTCATCACCATTCAGGTTCTGCTTCACTTCCCCTATTTTCATTCAACTGGCAACTTAGATATTTCTGTCCTCCCACTAGGAAGAATGACTTGGAACACACCTCGATCTGGCAATTACAACATGTAAACTCGGAGATGATCAGAGAGCTCCGAGTTCAGATACAGATGAAGACGGCGATGGAGAAGGACAGCTAATGATGAAACTTTGGTCACAGCCTTCAATATATATGCAGCATGTTTTTAACTACATATAGTGAGGAGAAACATACAGTATAATGTTAGCATCTTATTAGCTAACTGTTGTAGCATTTGTTTATGGTGAATGGTCTCAACTTATATAGCGCTTTTCTACCTTCATTAGGCCCAAAGCGTTTTATAGCAAGAAACCACTCACCCATTCATACTCTCATTCATACACCAGTGTACGCAGACACCGGAGGCAACGTGGGAAAAGTGTCTTGTTCTAAGTCGTAACTTTCAAGTGGGAAAAATCCTGGTCACCAGTTGCCTGGAACGCAGCAGATACACCACAGATATATTATCTTCATTCATGTTCTCCAAGACACTACTGTTCACACATTCATGGTATAAAGAACGCCAGTGGTTCACGTCAAGTACCATTAAAGCAGTACTAAGTAGCTCTTGCCCCTTGAGGCCATAAGCGCAACTGCAGGTGTCGTAGCAAGTTTTTAACTTATTAATTAACAGAGGGAGAGAGGGATATTGTACATCCAATTACACAATGGAGATCTTTTTTTTTTTCACTCGAACGTGGGCTGTAAATACTGTTTAAAATAGCGCTAGTCCGCAGTTAGCTTTGCCCGCTAACCCGTTAGCTTCTTCTTCGTGATTCTATTAGTGTGTATTGGTGACTCCGACCCAGAGGCAGCGAAATTGCAATTGCGTTTTTTTGACCAGAGACACCAGGGGGAGACCCCCCAATCATTCATTAACACTTGTATTACCCCCAGAGGGACTACGGAAAGGATTTATTATGGTAAACAAGTTACTTAGTACTGCTTTAAACCTTCCCAAGCACCAGCAGGTCAAGATCAAAATCAAATTTGGACTAAACCATGTCCAAAAAGGTGACTGAAAACTAACAAATATATACAAACTGAACAACCTCTGACAACATCATGGTCAGAGTTGATTGTTAATAATATAGTCTCTCTGCGCAGAACCGCTGTACATTTAGAACCAAATGTAATTTAATTGTATTTATTTGGAGAATAACTTGTGCTAAACAAGGTGTAATCAGGAAAACACATAACTTCAAAACATTACAACAAAATACCAGTACCAAGAAGCCCGAGAACGACCACCGGTAAAAACCACACTTTTGAGAACCATTGGTCTTTATGCTGCCATGCATCAGCACATACTGTATGTACGTTAACCTACTGTATCTGTGATGAGATTTCATATTCTCGCTTTGGTTGTTCCGACAAGCCCCGTCCTGCCCCCCGATTCGATTCGCTTCACCTATTTCCCTTGACTATGTGACACCAGCCATAATCAAACTTCCATTATCTCCGTGCATGTATTTTGTGCATGTGTTCCAAGACACCATTCATACAGTGAAACGACATTATTCGAGCTGCTGGTTTTTACCTTATGGATACATTGCCTTTGGGGGAATCAGCATTGCCTACATTACATTGCACCGGTTTCCATTTGCAGACTTGCATATGGAGGTGCTCATTTATGTGGATGTCTTTCCATTGAATGGGGGGGGGGGACGCTCCAAGTGGGACATAACAGCCACAAGCGCCCGTCCCTGGGAGGAAACCATCCGTATCCCCGCGCTCAACACTCATTTTATGCATCTTTAGCGCACAACAGGCCGTGCACCACGTCTGTTTCCTCCTAATGTCACCCTGACCACCGGCAAAAAAAAAAAAAGGAGACACAGTGCCCCCCCTACACACGACATGCCCGCGCACACTGGAAGCACGGGACTGCAAACTGTTGAATCACGCGCAACACCCTCATCATATCAAGCTCGTGACACCGTAGCCCCCCCCCCCCCTTGTCCGCCTATAATCTGCCCCGTCCTGGCGAGCGACACACACTCGTCACCTGCATGCCACGGCGAGACATCCTGAAATTGATATGCAAGTCCCTACAGGGCACAGGGGAAGAAAAAAAAGAAAAAAAAAACACACCAAGAAGGCAAAAGGGTGAGGCGGGGAGGAAAAGGGGAAGGAACATGAGTGAGTGACTTGTCTTTGGCGCAACAACCCGCTGGAAGGAGGAGGCAAAAATACGCAGCGGTGGATTTTTTTTTGGGGGGAACAAACTGTGAGACATTGGGACAAAACTCAAAAATCGCCGACCGCGTTTTGAACTTGGGCACGTTTTACGCAGCGTTCGTGCCAAAATATACCCCCCCACACACACACACACAACACGTTTACATCAATGACAGAGGGGTCAAAGTCTGTTACGCGGGGAGAGAAGCCGGTTTCGGAATGCAGCATCAGGCGAAAGAAGGCGAGTCGTGAAGGGCAAGAGACTGAGCCAGGACCGAAGTGAGACGCGATGTTGATTTTAACCTTGAGCAACACGTACTAAGCGGCGCGCGGACTTGTGCAACGTTACACAGCGAAGAAGAAAAAGAAAAACACACACACACACGTTAGAGTTGAGGCTTTTCGCGTTTTGGTACTCACTGTTGGCACGACCCAGGTACTTGCGCTGCTTCTCTCCATGCGTCACGGTGCACGTTTCCATCCCTGTCCTGCTGCGTAACAAGCCGGGCTGCTCTCCTCCTTCTGTGCTGCTCGTGGGACGATGATGATGGGCCGAAACATAACCAAGTCCACCCCCTCCGGAAGAAAAAAAAAAAGAAAAGAAAGAAAGAAAGAAAGGAAAACACGCTAGTAGCAGGTGTGATTAGACGAGTGGTGGTTTGTGCAGAGAGAGAGAGCGCTGTCTGGGTCACGTACGAGTCCGGGGCTACATGTTGCTGAGTTGTTGCCTTGCTTTGGACTGGCTGGCTCTCCGCGCGCGCTCTCTCCCGTCTGGAACCGGGAGGGGATGCTCACTCACTCACTTCGCTCGCGGAGCCAGTTTAACATGCAGTTTGTACGCTCCCCCCCGTCGCCATGGCAACCTGCCCTCCCCTCTCCCTCTCCCCTCTCCCTTTCCCTCGCGCTGACTCTCGCGCCACTTGCATCCAGGCGCCATCACTTCCTGGCGACACGTGTTGAATGCGTAAAAAGTTCACGAGCCGAGGCGATGACAGATTGTTCCTCCCTGCGTTTCGCGTCGGTTCCGCTCGGGTTTGGGGATGACTTTACGCTCTTGAAGACCTTCCACGTTTCATCTTTTCTTTGAATATGTTCAAATAAATTGGACAGACTTCAGATTTAATGTTGTACTCCCAAGCTGCTGAGGTAGGCTATGCGTTAGACAAATGGCGTGTAAAAGGGAGACAAACAATGCAGGTACAACTTTTACAAACCTTTACCAAATGAAATGACTTTATTTTTGAACATGTGACACACCAGGTAAAAGAAAAGGGATTAGGAAATGAGTTTATTTAGCCTCATAATTGATTGTTTTAATTCCAGTGCAATTCCAGTGTAACATCCATTTCATAGGGCAAAATCTTATATATAGTCATAAAGGTTTTGCCATCAACCCAAAAATGCACAATAAGTCAGGTGAACTGCATTACCCAGTAGCTGAAGTCCCAGGGTGTTGCTCAGGTCGCCCCCATGGGTTCAATGCAGGGGATACATTTCCTACATAGTCAGTGAAGCACCTTCACCTTAAATGGCGACAATGTTTAAGTAAAAATGTTTCTTCTGATCTCATCTTTAATGTAGTAAAAATAGACGTCTGGACTGGGTTGTTTAGAATTGTCGCCCAGACTTTCGAAGAAGGAAGCTCAGTTCAAATGAAAACCTTTGCTGCAGTGCAAAAGAAGAACAGAAACATCTAAATAAATGTTCAAAACGGTGCAAAGAAGGAAACATATACGGTACTTAATTGTACTATACAGTATTTTCCATTGGGACATTTGTCCTCTGCATTTGACCCATCCTCCGATGCCGCTGGGGCATAAGGCTCGACCACAGTGCAGCGCTTGGGGACCCATCTCCAGATGTGGAGCCAGGCTGAAGGTCAGTATCCCCTGGCTGTGCCACCGCGTCGCCAAAACAGGTGAAGAGTCTTGCTCAAGGACACATAGACTGCCACTATGTCCTTGAGCAAGACACGATTTTAAAGTTCTTTTAATGTTTTTTAAATGTCTTAATGGTCTTGGTCCTTCTTATCTTTCAGAACTGCTTTTACCCTATGAGCCTTCACGGCCACTTCGCTCCTCCGGCAGGGGCCTCCTAGTTATTCCTAAAGTCAACAGGAAAACTCATGGTGAGGCGTCTTTCCAGCGTTGCGGCCCTCGCCTCTGGAACCACCTGCCGGAGGAGCTCAGGGCTGCAGAGAACGTTCATGTTTTTAAGAGCAGGCTCAAGACCCACCTTTTTAGCTTAGCCTTTAACTGATATTTATTTTTGCTAGGCCTATTTATTATTATTATTTATCAGCACCTTATAATTAATTAAATTGACATTTAATAGTTATTAATATTTATTCTGTATTTATGTATTTTACCTCTTGGTCTTATTTTTTATTATTATTCAATTTTACTTACGTACTTTTATTTATTTTAACAATTTTTATGCTCTCCCAGTTTCCTCTGGAGGAGCCTTCTGCCTCGGGAGCAGTGATTGGCTGTGGCTGCTGGGGGGCTGTCTTGTGGGTGTCTGGATGGAGGTGTGGTGTTGTCCGGGCACCCTGTGTTGGTCCCTGTGGCTGCAGCCGAGGTGCCGCTCCCGATGCAGACGGCTCCTTGGATGGTGTTTCCCTTACCTGGTTTATCTGCACCCAGCCTTATCTTAGCCTTTTGTCCATAGTCCATAGGGGGGGGGGAGTGTGAATGCAACAATGTGTCTGTATTTTTGGAAGGAGGTGGGTGTGAGAGAATGTTTTTAAATCTGTAAAGCACTTTGTGTTACATGACATGTATGAAAAGCGCTATACAAATAAAATTGATTTGATTTGATTTGACTTAACCCAACAGGTGAGGTGGGCTGAACATTCTGAATGACAAGGTTATTCCATCCATGTATTTCTTCTTCCCTGATGGCGCGGGCATATTCCAAGATGATGATGCTAATCTTCATGGGGCTCACGCTGGGAAAGACTGGATCAGGGAGCATGAGATGGATCGGCTGCCACAGAGTCCAGATCTTAATCCTAGTGAGGATCATTGGGAGGTGCTGGAGAAGGCTTTGCGCAGTGGTCACACTCTCCCATCATCAATACAAGATCTTGGTGAAAAATCAATGCAACGCTGGATCTTTGGACATTGCAAAAGCTCATCGAAACAAGCTCATTGAATCAAAGCTGAAGCCGGTCCAAACATATTAAAGCGTGTGACCAGGAAGTGTAATATTATGACTTGTGCCCATTCAAACCACCAACCTCAAGGTTATGGTACAAACGCTGAACCATCTGAGCCACCATGGTCCTCTGAACAGTGTCATGATGAACTGCATCATTGCGGATAGAAACTAATGGCTTGTCCTTAATGCAGTATTGAGCCGAGAGCTGCCCTCAGACACTTTATGTCGGTGACTGATGCCTGTGTTTGTTTTACTTCAGAATATTCATAATGTTTTAGTCACATCTGCTTTTTATCTGCACTCTCCGCACTGTTATTTTCTGATACGGGAAAACATCTCTACCCAGTGTTTACATTAATGACGCTGTGATGGGTCAGTAAATGTCTTCAAATTGACGTTTTTAGACTTGCTGCTTTTGTCCGCGGTCTGAAACAAGTGCGCGCTCTTTCATTCCGCAGATTCTGCTGCTGAATTGATTACTGCGGAGAAGTCACGAGCAGCATTAAGTCTGATGATGCTTTTAGGAAATTCAAAAATCGTATAATTTTTAGTGCTTGTTCGGGCCTGTTCAAAGCTCCAAAGATTAGGCCCCATTATCAAACTGTGCCAATCGCTGCGCAGGAATTATGTGGCTATAACATTAACTATACCATTAAGGTTAGCTGCGTAAGGGAATTTGAGGGCTGAAATGATCTGAATGAGGTTGCGAGGGCTTCAAAAACAGAGCATTATGCAGATCAATAGTGCTTACCTGAAACACGCTCTGGTTCTTACAAGTAAAAATCCCATTCATTTTTCCCATCGACATAAAGGAGGAAGATGGAGAGCGTTGCTAAAAAGAGGCTGCAACTGTCGGATAAATCATTTGTAGTACATTCAGCTTTGACTTTCGTGCTAAAAGCTTTCACTTGCGTCGCCTGCTCCATTGTTGGGCTGATTCTTGTGTTCGTTCGGGGGAGTTCTGGGCCAAATTGACTGAAAAAGAGGGAGACGTGACGTCTCCCTCTTTTTCAGTCACTCAAAAAAAAAACGAATGGAACAGCAGTTTTCGATTTGGGCGAGGCTGTTGAGTTCCATTGGATCTTTGGGAAACCTGTCCTTGATGAAGAAACTAAATATGTTGAGTAAAAGCTCTAGAGCAGAAAAATCCGGGACATCGCGGCCCCCTTGTCGATCCGAAATTTCCCCAATAATATTAAATTACTCAATTCAAAGGAATTTGTGATGATTTTACTGCTACAGTTTAATAAAAAGCGAGCAAACTCTAGCAATGACTGTATAAACACTTCATTAAAGTAGACCATTTTAGCAAATACCGTCATTTCCGGACTATAAGCTGCTACTTTTTACCCACGCTTTGAAGCTTGCGGCTCATGTAAGTGTGAAAGAACTCCGACATGAAAAAGTTTGTCCCTGTGTCAGAGCATACTGTATTTGATAGCGCACAAAGAGAAAAGTTTGGTATTTCCAGTGCGCTGATGACACGTTCAACTGTGCTTGGAGCAGCTGCGGCTTATATACCAGTACTGTATATGTAATTTCTTTTTCTTTATAAATTATGTTTGTGTGGCTTATATTCAGGTGCGCTCAATAGTCCGGAATTAGGGTGTACTGTATGGAGAGTTCAGTAAGCAGTGGCATTAAGGGTTTTATAGGTTTTGTTGGCTAGAAAAGTCTACATTGATTCAAAACGGCTTCCTAGAAATTTGCCCATTGCAAAAAGGAATTCTTGAAATAAGTGAAATAAGTCCATGGAGCAAGATATTTAAATTAAATATAAAACATCTTCAGCAGTTTTATTTCATCTACATTTTTCGTCTAGTTTTGAGTGCAGTCCATCCATCCATTTCTTTCCACTTGTCCGTTGCCGGGTCGTGGGGGCAGCTGTTGGAGCTGCCCAAATCACATTACACCATCTCCTATGGCTCCTCCTGCAGAAGGACGGCCTCATGATTAAACGGGCCTGTTGGTCTCTCATCAGGGGTTTCTGATTCGCTCTTCGTCTGACCCGTCACCTAGGACCTGTTTGCCATGGGAGACCCTACCAGGGGCACAAAGCCCCCGACAACAGAGCTCCTAAGATCATTCAAACGCTCAAACCCCTCCATCGAGATATGGTGCCGGTTCCAGGAGGGGATTTGTTTGTTTTGAGATCTGTGATTTATTTTTATCTTAAGCTATGTATAAATATCTTGCCCCATGGACATACATTTCTTGAAATCAGACTCTCAAATCAAGGACAAAATGACTTGTTTCAAGGTTGTCAAGATTACTTTTTGCAGTCCTGTACAACATTCAATAGAAATCAAGGTGCAGCAGCATGTTGTTGTTTCATGATTTGCCTCTCGTTGCTCTGCTGTGAAAGGGTAAGCTACGAAACGGGAGCTGCAGGGCGAGAAGCTTCCGGTTTACGTAGGACCGTAAGAGGAACTCCGGGTGGAAATTGGAACCGCATTGCATGAGAAGGCTCCAGGAACAGTTGCCATGACAGTTTCAAAGATTACTCAAACGTTCTTGAATAGGTTTTGTTTTTGAGGGTTGAAGGTTGATTTTGCATACACTCGTTTCTCAAACAAAATATTCTAACTTTAAGCATTGAACTTGTTTCATTCGTTTGTTGAAATAACTAAAGTCAATGCTAGTTTTGCTCTTGCATCATCCACTTACACCACCTGCTGATTTCTAATTTCACCAGCTGATTTGGAATGCATTGTCCTCCTTTGTTCACGCCCCTCTGTCCAAAACAATTTCTCCCAAAAGTACTTTGCAGTAACTTGGTGTACTGCTGTCGCCCCGGGGGACGTATGATAATTACTGCAGGGTTCCTTCGCCATTTCTGTCCCTCATTTTTCCCCCGCTCGCCCACCGCTGATAAGATTCGCGTGGGAAAAAAAAAGAGAAAATATTCAGCCAATTAACTTTATCTGCGACCGCTTGTTTTTGCACACATTCCTCTGTTTGTAGAGTTGACTCCCCATTGTGCGAAACAGCCCAAAAACGTTCTGTGCGAGTGAAGGAAAAAGATTTACATGAAAATGGCGTCAGCAATCTCTGGGAAGCGCTGGTGTTTTTGGGGGAGCCCTGCTGCGGCTTTTGGAGTTTGACAAAGAAGATTCACCATGGTTCGACAAAAACATTCATTTCGTTGTGTTTGGGACCGAATCCTGGACTGTTGAAAAGCTTCACATGGGAAGAGGAGCGAGCAAGGGCGAAAACATCGGGCTTTCTGGAAGGTTGAAAACTAGCACACTCATAAAAGTTAGTACAAAGGGTTAAATAAGGTTAAAAACAAATATTCATTGAGTTATAATGAAAGTAGACTCACTGATGTTGATTATTCATAAAACCAGGTCACATGCACTCATATTTGGTTGGAGTGCCTTTAGCATAGATTACATGCATTCCCAGTGACAGTTGACAGATAGTTCATTGACCTTGACGGCCTGATCACCGATCCTGTCAGATCTCAGAAGCTAAGCAGGATAGGCCTGGTTGGTACTTGGATGGGAGACCGCCGGAGAACACCAGGAAGCCTGGGTGAGTGGAGTGTGTGAGTGAGTGATTGGTTGTTGGTCGAAGGGGCTGATGGCGCAGATTGGCAGCCACAGTTCTGTCAGTCTACCCCATTGGTTCCCAACAGTTTTGTCTCGTATACCCCTTGGACCTTCTATTTTTGTCTCCGTGTAGCCCATACCTCGAGGTTGTTGATGATTATTTATGACGATTAGGCCCAAAGTGCTTTACAGCAAAGAACTGGTCACCCATTCACACTCTCTTCATACACCAGTGTTTGCAGACACTAGAATCAAGGTGGGTGAAGCGTCTTGCCCAAGGACATAACGACAGTGTGCACCTTCCGATCATGAGACGACCCACTCTACCAGCTGTGCCACTGTTGCCCCCAAACATGTACACCAAAAAGTTCTATTTATTTCTTGAGTAAAACAAACCTAAAGTAGTCTCAAATTCATACCTTCTATTGGGAAATGTTATTCAAATAGGCTTCAAGTTCACCTAAATCTAGTCTAAGTACCCCCTGCTATGTCCCTGAGTACCCCCAGGAGTCCCCAAGTACCCCCAGGGGTCCCCATACCCCTGGTTAGGAAACACTGGTCTGGTCTGAATAATACAGAAACCTGTAAAGCCTTGACCTTGACCTCGTCTGGAAAAGCGCTATAGAAAACTAATGCATTATTATTATTACAGGACAGTGCACTGCTGCAGCTGCTCATACAACATCACATTCAGTTATCGATGATTCACACATGTTACAAAGAGCACAAAGGTGGACATCATTATCACTGTCTGATAGGCGCTGGATTGAAGGTCTTTCTGAAAGGCTCAGACTCGCACGTTGGTGCCATCAGCCTATGACTAATGGCTCTGCTGTTGATCCCCCTCAGGACGTGAAGAGAGTGAGAGCAGTTATTCATGACGGCCTTGAGTTTGAAGAGCTTTCTTCCCTCAGCCACTTGTTTGCTGACTCTTGGGAGAACCAATCCAACCACAGAACCTGCCTTTTTAACCTAAAAGGAGTGCATTTTTTCAGCTTAAATCTAAAAGCTTCTTAACTGGAGTTTACAGCATATAAGCCATTGCCGTGTTGTTGTTTTTTTTTTGTCCCTTTTATACCCTTTAGTGGCTTTTTTGTCTCGGTTTTGTCGCTTTTAGATTTGGAGATGTGCTCAGTTCAGGTGGGGTTAAGATGAATAGTCTTGTTCATCCTTGTCTGCTGCACAAAAACCCTCTCCCAAACAGCAAAGAGGGAGCTGGTCACTAGCCTGTACAAAGCAACGGTGGGCAGCTGTAGAATGACCATCGCCTCATGGACTCTGACTCTTCCAGTCCGGCTTAGCATCTCACCTCAGTGTCCCTGATGGTAATGGAAGTTGACTGGGCTCCTCCTCCTTCTGAAGTCCACAATCGTCTCCTCAGTTTTTCCGGCGTTGAGCATGAGATGGTTGTCCTCACTCCAGTCCACAAACTCCTTGATGGTTTCTCCTCATCCCCTCTGATCAGGACAACAACCACAGCACCATCTCGAGAAACTTCTGCAATCTCAAAAGATCCAGTGTTGCATTAATTCATTGTTAATTGTTGTCCAGCACAGTGTGAGTATAAAGGACCCTGATAGTGCCTGAAGCATCTGCAGAACATAATTTAAGAACCACTTCCTGTTTCCCTTGAGGGCTAAAATGATTCATAGTTTTCCATGACCTTCAATCACTCCACTCACTACTATTGTAATGTTTTTTTTCTCTCTCTTCAGCTCCTGTTTGGACAGAAAGACATTCAGCTTCTCCTCTCTCAGCACTCTGGGTTTTAAAAAGTCAGTAAATGAATTATTAGAGGCACACACAGACGGACAGACAGACGGACAGACAGACAGGGAACCATCTTGTTTACCTCTGACCAAATTGGTGCCGTGCTAAATTGGACAAAGACTCCATCGACCCGAGCTGCAAAATGCCGCTGCTTTTCACGGCAACAAACTGAGAGAGGGAGAGAGTGCGGCAAAAAGACATAGCCACGAGGAGCAGAGCGATATCAGGGCAGGCCAGGGTCAAAAAGGACACAACTCTTGCTCTCGATGCACAACAGAATAAACTGTAGCCAAAAGACGTTAACCAAGAATGTTCTGTATGAGGAGTAGAATTAAAGCGTGCGCAGCTAAATATTCTGATGAGAAAACAAGTTTGGATTAGGGCGTTGGGAGAAGGTTTTGTTGCAAAATGTTGGACTAATATTGGGACCTCATTGAATTTCTGTAGGTTTATGACTTGGACCAGCCCTTTCTAATGTCTGAGGTTGTCTGAGCAAACCTTACTCGCCTTGTTGGATCACACTCACAACCACGATACAGCGCAGCATGTTATACAGGAGACATATATCTTTTCTTTATCAGTATCGGTCAAAGGTTTGGAAGCGCTTTCTTATATATTGTTTTTTTCTTCACTTTCAACACTATTAACACTGTAGATTCTCACTGAAGGTGTTAAACTATGAATGAACACACCTGGAATTATGTTTTAAGCAAAAATAAAGATGAATTTGATTATTTTGCTTTCATTACTGCTTTGACATTTTCTCCATGGGCTTCACGATGTCGTCTCCAGTTCTGGGTTTGACTTCACAGACTGTTGAAAACCATTCTATCTATCTTTTCTTTCTTTGCCCTTTTTTCTATTTTCTCTTTTTTTTTTTTTTTCATTCCTTCCTTTTTTCTGTGTCCTTCCTTTCCTTCCTTTCCCTACTAAAAGCAATCTGAGTACAGTACTGATAACTTCAAAATTAAAAATCCAGGTGTGCCCCTCTTAGTTGTTCTGTTTTGATGACTTTTTTCATAATTAGACAAAACATTACAATAAGTCATCATTAATGACAATAATAAAACTACAGTTGGAGTTAACTTTGGTGATGTTTTTCTCTACATAAGGCAAAGCTAACGTCCTCCCCAGTACCCAGAATGCTACTGTAGCAGACTGGAATATGAACGGGTATATGACTAATGCTGTGACAAGGTCTGAACTACAGGATTAGCAGGTTTTACTCTCAATGATTAATCTTGTATCTGAATAAGAAACATAACCATTCTCTGAAGAAAAATGACAAACTTTCCACATTTTATGTTACTAAATTTAGCAGGCAATAGATGACTCGGTAAAGTGGGCCACTATTTTTGGTAACGTCTGAACTGACGATGCTGATTCTCGTGTCGATTTTTAGAAACCTAAAACAGTTCAGCTTCAGTTCTATCCCTGCTCCAGTCTGTATTTGGGGGTTTGTAACTTGGTTCTGTGTTTCTGCTTCATTTCTTCCGCTGATGGGGATGTTCTGTGGTGCACAGTGAGACTGTTGCAGGAGGTGTGATTGAATGTTACAGATTTCCAATATTCCAATATATTTCATATTTTCACTGCTCCTGAAAATCTGCTCCTGGATTTATACCAGGTCGAAATGAATGTTTCTAAACCATTTTATTGTCCAAATTTGTTTTTTAATCCACAAAAGGGGGGAAACAAAGATTCAATCAAACAACGAATGAGCACATTTTGAGCATAAAACTGTCTACAATTGTTTCCTCGCTGACGATGCGTTTAAAAACTCTGGTGAATGTGGCCTTTTACAGAGACGGCAGCCTATGTGAAAGTAAATTACTAAAACTTAATAATAATGGTATATGAGTTCATGCATGATTTTCATGAACTTATTCATGAACTAATGCATAAGTTCATGATATATTCACGGATCACTAAATCATGACTTCTCAGGAACAAACATGATCACATGTTGGTTCATGGATGACCTCAGCCCAGAATCAAAAGTCTAACTACTGTAATGAATGTACATGAAAGTCTTCATGATTCAGCATGATCATGAGGATCACATAATAATACCATGAATTCACTAAAACGGCAACGAAATGACAATAAAATAATCAATCATGATCATGAGGATCATACATGAACGTCATGACTCAAATGGCAGAAATCTACTGGCAAATTATGTCCCTCAACAAAAGTGGTGCTTTATCCTAAACTTTTGAACCTGTGAAAGACCTTAGTCCTGCAGAAGAAGCAATGATTTCTGAATTGTTTCCTCAATTGGAATTTTTGTGTTTTTGTGTTTAAAATCTTTTATCACAAATGATTACAAGTACAGCATAACCAAATAAGATCTCCAGAGCTGGTCTTTCACAGGTTCAAAAGTTTAGGAAAAGTTTAGCTAAGGGGACAAAATTATAATGAAATCATGATGTATTAAGGATTAGCAAATGATAAGTTCACAATTACCGTAAATGTTTCCTATAAAGTTATACTTTGTGTCCTTGTCCATAATTTGTAAGTAGATTTCAGTCACGAGTCATGATGTTCATGATCCTCATGATCATGATTGGTCATTTTATTGTCATTTCATCACTGTTTTAGTGAATTCATGGTATTCTTATGTGATCCTTATGATCATGATGAATCATTAAGATTTTCATGTACATTCATTACAGTAGTTAGACGTTTGATTCTGTGATGAAGTCGTCCATGAACCAACATGTGATCATGTTTGTTCCTGGGAAGTCATGATTTAGAAAAGTATGAATTTATCATACAATCAGGCATTAATCCATGCAGACGTTCATGAAACTCATAAACTCATGTACCATTATTATAAAGTGTTACCAAAAACACTAAATAGTACGTTAAAAAATTGCTGTGGAGTTTGCATGTTGTCCCTGTGTCTGCATAGGCACTCCAGCTTCCACTATGCCACTAAAACATGTAAAATAGGCGTGTGAGAGCGTGTTTGAGAGAGTGACTGTGGGACAGCTGATGTAGCCCATGACTGCAGTGCACTGTGGTGTCCTCATTATCATGCGCTGACCATAAACCAATAAATAAATAAATACCTGGTGACACCTGCTGCTCCTCATGCACCATTCATTCTGTAAAACATATTCATCTCATGTACTTTCCTGGTATCATTTAAAAGTAATTTCATGTAAATATGTACATTTCACACAAGTGCGGACCATAGTTCTTGTATCTTTAACTTGTTCAGTAAAAACAGTTGAGTTATGTCACTATGTTTTAAAAAAAAATGTAGATTTAAAGCCAGTTTGACTCTGATTTAATGCCTCCATTCATCCACAATCCCTTTAATGCAGTATTATTTATGATCCGGGTTTGATGCCCCACAGTCCCGGGCCCTGACGCCTGGAATAGCCTGTGTCTCTGTGTCTCTGTGTCTCTGTCCTGACGCCTCTAATGTGATTGTGAATAATGAGCGCTGTAATGCCTGCTCAGATGATGATGGATTTGGAGAGATGTGGCTCTGTGACTGGCAGAGAGGACGCCGTGCGGGGCTAATGTATTCCAACAGCAGTGGACGCAGAGGGCGCGGGGTGTCAATGAGAACCACAGAGTTTGTCACGTGGAATTTACCTGGAATTCCCGTGATTAAAGGAGCCTGTGCATTTGGAAACACTGCAGTATTTCACTATTACTCTATTCATTCATTTCATTCATTCATTAATGTATTTGAATGGGACAGTGCATATTCATGAACAGACAACTAGTGCTGTAAATATGCCGGATTTAGCTCAAGGCTAATTTCCATCCGCAGTCCCATAAAAAACAAGACAAGAACATACAAAATATAAAACATATAAGCCACAACACACAGCAGTACATTACAGACAAAACAGGCAAGGACAACAACTACACAATACATAAAGTGCATCTCTTTCATACGCCACTCCCCTCGTCCCGCCCATTCACACACCTGTACCTGCAAATATTTAAAATACGTTCCTGTCTAATGCCTTTTAATGGTTACATATTTGTTGGCAGAAAAGCCGTTCTTTCAGTTGTCTCTTAAATGAGACGTAGGTGCTGCTTTCTCTAACTGTCAAAGGTTGAGTGTTCCAACTAGAACAAGCCTTAATGGGGAGGCACTGCAGGTGAACACGGGAAAATCCATCAATTTGAATCTTCTGCTGTAGATTACTGACATAAATATGAGGGGAAAATGTATTGCAAGATTTCTGTAATTGTATGTTTTCATATAAAAATAAAACATTTTATAACCAAAATTGCAGATATTTTCAGTGACAAAATCAAAAAACAAAGGATAGACCCAGATTTCAATTTATTGTATTATTTTGCTCTGATTTTTTCAGAGGATATGTATATATCTATATATATATATATATATATAATTTCACCTTATACTTTTGTGTTCAAAGCTCAATAAATCAGGCTATGAGTTAGACCTTAAAGGAACAGGCCACCGTTTCTCCATACTGAGATATGTTCTTGCCTGAGCTTAGTTGATGCGTACCTGTCTTTGTGCGTGCCCTCAGTCATGCAAAACGACCAAAGATGTTGTTGGCATTTGGCCTCTTTCAATGTATTTCTATAGCTCCAAACGGGGTGAAGTTAGAAGCGACCTAGCTCTTCCATGGGCACAAAAATCAGACAGGCACGTATCAACGCGTCTAAGCTCAGGAAAGAACATATCACAGTATGGAAAAACGGTGGCCTGTTCCTTTAAATAATCCCTCTGAAAAAAACCTTCAAAATATTGTTAAATCCAAGACTGGAAAGTTTGGAGTCTGTCGGAGATGCTAACGTGGTGAGGTCAATGCATGAGAAAAGAGCTGCTAAAGTTTTTTTCCCAAATGCGCAACACATTTCTCTGGCCTTTCAACTGTAGCAACCAAAATTATTATATAAGATTGTACAATAATAATATGGTAGGATATTTCTGATGACGCCTGCAGGTGGCGCTGAAACAGCTGAAACCAACTCTGTGGACACAATGAACATTACTATGGTTTTTGTGCTACACGTGGATATCAAACATTTGTGAATGAATATGTGTGGGAAAGACGATTTCCTGGAAAACTCCAAAGTAAGAGTCAAAAATACCTTATAAAATAAGCATCATAAAGGGAGAGTTGGATTATTAATTTTTTATTTTGACATTAAACTAAGAGTTAAGAGGAAAAGTAGCTCAACATTGACACTGTGTTCACAATCGATGTTCCCAACTTAATCATTAAAAATATGGAAAAGACAGAAATAACTGAGCACCAGCCTTTTTAAAGACTCAGACATGTCTTTACCCTTTAAGTAGATTAATTGCCATTTCAGAGCTAGTTATTATCTTCCCACACATCAGTCCAGCTGCAGAGGCTTCAAGGGAATTCATTTTTACATTTCAGTGAATACATTAAGGCAAATGGGGTGGGGGAAATGTGTTATAAACTTCACAAAACGTCCTAAAATAATCATCATACGGGGTAAGTTTTGTCTTTTTATTCTCTGACATGAAAACTACACCTGTCGAGCCTCGCCTTAATTCCCCTTTAGGACAGTGTGAGGAACTGGACACAGGAAGTCCCTGAAGGCGTCGGTCCACAACAGCATCACTATGTTGTGCACAGGCCCGCTGCAGAGTCCTTGCGTTGGTCGGACTTAAATCCAGTTACACGCCAAACCCTCGCAGTTCTCGGCCCAACAACCTTCAGGGGAGCCATGTATTATAGATGAACGGCGGGTTGGGTTTGGAATATGAAGCAGCGAGAGCACAACTGTACGTATGAGCGAACTCCAAAACTCATTATCTCACCGGCCGTCCGCTGTCAATATGCACCGACTATTGCAGTCAACGTGCGCACGGCAACATACTGAACACCCACAAAGGCAGATATTTCATCAACAATAGCCCTCCTTCACTTAATCCCACACTAGACGTGGAGAGCGCGGCCGACGTGTGTTTTAAGCTCCTAATGAATAAAGCGCGGTGTGTTCCATAAACTAATCCCTGTGGAGTGCATTTATCTTCTTCAACGTGGAGGCAGCGCTCGCGACAGTCTATTCAGCTAACAAGAAAACGAATTACCCTGGACCCCGGCCACAAACTAGGGACGTTTTAATGCTTTCGGTTGTTTGTATGGAATGAGGGGGATTAGACAAATGAGGGCAATCTGCAGTTTGAAACACGCAATATACTGTATAGATTGGCCTGTGCTCCCACCGACCCAAAGTTTATTAAACGCACCGCGCACTTTCCAGCGTAGACTGCGGTGGTTTGCAGACTGTAGTTCGCAGGATTCTTCTGTTTTTCAGGTAAAGCTCGATGTATTGATGGTTTTTGTTAAACCCCTGACCAAACTAAAGGGTCCACCTGAATGTAACTGTTCTGGGGTTGCTCCAGTTGGTCAGGTCTAGGTTCATAAGATAAGATAAGATAAGATAATCCTTTATTGATCTCACAAAGGAGAAATTCATTTGTTACAGTCGGCATGCAAGAAGATCACTCAGAGTTAATAAAGTGCAGCTGATACAGAGATTATTGCACATGTTACTTTGCAGTCTTATTGTACAGTCTGACAGCAGTGGGGATGAAGGCTTTGCGGTAGCGCTCCGTCCTGCACTGAGGGTGTCTCAGTCTGCCACTGAGAGAGCTGCTCAGCTCTTCTACACTCCCGTGCAGTGGGTGGGAGGTGTTGTCCATGATGGAGGTGAGCTTGGCTAACACCCTCCTGTCCCTCACCTCCTCCACAGAGTCCAGGGGCAGCCCAGGACGGAGCTGGCCCTCCTGACCAGCTTGTTCAGTCTGTTCTTGTCCCGCTCTGTGCTGCTCGGGGCCCAGCACACGGCAGCGTAGTGGAGAGCAGAGGCCACCACAGAGTCATAAAAAGTCCTGAGCAGAGGCCTACTCACTCCGAAGGACCTCAGTCTCCTTAGAAGGTGGAGGCGACTTTGGCCCTTCTTATACAGGGAGTTGGTGTTGTGGGACCAGTCCAGTTTATTGTTGAGGTGAACACCCAGGTACTTGAAACTGTCCACCTCCTCAATGATGTTCATCAACACTATAATACTTAATATATACTAATATTCTTAATATACATAATACTAAATTTAACCATTACCACATTTAAGTATGTATATATATGTGTACATATTTTTATATATATATAATTTTGCCGATTAATCACAAGTCAAATCAAGTTCTAATGAAAGATGAAAGATTTCAATTGGGTACCATAAAGTTATCCAAATTATAGAAGCAACACTTTAACTGCTGTTGTTGCTCCGTTGTCATTGCTATAACTACTCAAACTACACAAAAAGTAACTTAGGGGCGAGACATGGATCACGACAGGCACAAAAAGCCTCGTCCTTCTAACACATCACACAGTATAGGAGGCAGGGCTGGACTGGCAGAAAAAATTGGCCCGGGAGTTTTGGGTCAAGACCGGCCCTCTAAAAAAAAAACAGTCATATTCAATGCAATAGTCAAGGTGATGAGCAAAACAATAAACCCTTGGCTTGAACTAAAACAGTATAAGCAACAAATCGAGGACAATAGTTGCATTTTGTTTCTGGCAATATTCAAGCTAACACCTCAGAGACTCAAAACTTTAATCTTGTCATTTATAACTTGAAGGAACTTTTGTAAAATTACATAACAATCTTAAAATGTGCGTTCCGTTAATAAAGTTCCACTCGCGACAGCAACACAAATAAACTTCTCAAAACCAACCAAATGATCCCACTGTAGATGAAGATGAAATGGTAAAACTCACCACAGAGTTATGGAGGTGTGGAGTGAAATAGAAGTGAAATAGAAGTCCCAAAAAGGGATTTACAATGTTTGGCATTGTAAATCCCTTCAATGGAAACTAGAAGATTTACAAACTGCGCGCACTGACGACGAAGGGCAAGACAGAGTCACCTGACAACTCCCAGCATGCACTTCTTTGTAAACATTTGTCTAAAATGTATACAACATAGAGGTCTAAGGTTCTGTGGGTCCTGGAGGGAGCTACAATAAACTATTTCCTCTTATATTCGCAATGTGAGGGGCATGAGTGTTATGTCCAAGAGGCCCATTGCTCATTATAGGAGATTATCTGTGAACCATAACTCAAGAAAGCGTACCACTAGAGGGGGATAAAAGGCGTCACACCCCTCTAGTGGAGGAGTTGTGTAATTGCATAAATTTAATGATAAAGCTTCTGATGGCTTTTGGCGTTAATTGTGGGCCGGTGTCAGGTATCATGGGCCTCATTTCGTTGTGATTGGCCCCCCATCCGGCCCAAAAGTACGTCGGCCCACCGGGAAAACTCCCGAATCTCCCGATGGCCAGTCCAGCCCTGATAGGAGGTAAACATCATCCACCAAGTCAACTAGTCAGGGCAGCTGGGTGGGGACTTGTCGATTGGGGGCTTCCACCCACTCTCAACAGGCCACTATACACTCTGGCTTTTTAACACCACCTCACTAGATACTAGGGTATACAAATTGGACATGTCATTGTTCTAATATCGATAACAAATAGTGGATAGTAATGACAAAAAGGAAGTGGCAAGATGGCAGAATATAAAGTCCAATATGACTATAATATGAAATCGGACATTCATCCACTGATGATGACAAGAATGACAATTGCTGTGATAAATAACAATAACTACTAATTACATTTATTACTATTTTTTACTAGCATTGCTGTGTTAATGATATGAAATGGTAAAACCTCCTTGTTTGCCAGTGCTGCAAAAGTCTGTTGATTGTATGTTGACAATTGTAACAACAGTAGGATAAAACTTAACTCACAAATACATAGGGATATATTTGTGTTCTGAAACTGATATAGAACACTCAGAAAGGATTGTATTTTGTTTATTTAATGTAAATGTAAAAGTAATGTATAACTGTAGCATCATGAATTGCAAATGTAATGTACATGAATAAGGGGTCGGCACTTATAAGCTTTTGCTTCAGTCGACTCCCTTTGAGCTTCCATTAACTGTTTGATTGTGAAACTCTAGAGAAAAAGAAAATGTTAATTGCTCAAATAAACTACACAAACAAACCCGTTATAGGGCAAGTGACTATTTTTGTTGATTTCCACACACTTAACATATGGCCTCCCTGCTTCACATCAGTATAAGGTAAAGAAGCATGTAGGCCTCACTCAGCCAATCAGAAGAGATCACTCTACATCACAGACACTGTGGCATTTGACCAATCAGCAGAGACCAGTCGCGCTCTCAACCTCCTGTTTTCTCTTAAGTCTGAAAAAGACCCAAATCTGGCTAAATTCATGGTACATTTCAACTTGAAAACTAACCATGGTAAGTTGATGAAACTCACACATTTTATTGGTGAATAACTGATAACTAAGTGATGATGTAGGTGTTGGTTTTGGAGGACGTAGTGAAATAAGTCTAATTACAGCATGAAAAAGGCAGGCACCATATTTGATCATATGCCCTGTTCACTTAAACCTGAAGTTTATTAGTTTTATCCATATTTGGACATGCCCTTTGCACCTATTATTCATACTTACAGAATTTCTTGACATGAGAACCAATGAACCCTCGTGTAACCCAGCCAATAATAATAATAATTAATTTGCTGCAGTTGCTGTTAAGAACTACAATTCCCATGAGCTTTTGCACCCCCCACCTGGAGGTGACTGACCCCGCCCACTGCTGTAAAGCACAATCACATAAAAAAACTCTTGCATGCGACAGGTGTGATCATTCAAACATCAATATCACAAAACACAACGAATATCAGCACCCCCCCGAGACCTGAAAGTACTTTGTATATATTGTTTTATATATTTTCTGTACTCTGTTGTTGAAGTGAACTAAATTTGTGCTATGTCCCCCAATAACACTTTAACAACTCATAAGGCAAAGCAGTGGATTTCAAAAAGTAGACGTTTTTTAAGTTGCTATTCTCTCAGAATACGACACTGATCATCATAACAGGTCAGCACCTGGTTATATATGACAAACGTATGTGTATGTGTACGTGTGCTTTTTAGGCTTGTGGTATTTTCTCTTTTCTCTCATCATCAATACAAGATCCTGTTGAAAAATTAACGCAACACTGGATCTTTTGACACTGCAGAAGCTTATTGTGAAAATGCCAAAACGAATATGTGCAAAGCTTTCATTCATAAAAAATATCAGAGCATGTGACCTTTATTGTTCGGTCAGGGCTTGTAAAAGTAACTCCTTTTCAAGAGCCACAGGTTGGACCTGATTCTTGGGACCCCGCCCAGTTTCCAGCAGAGAAGGAAATTAAAGGCCACCCATTGGCCGTCGCGATTACAATAGACCACACACTGACCATTAATGATTCAAGCAACACTTTAACCAGTTGGTGAAAGCAGACCTAATACTTTTTGGTGGAGCTTATTAAGAAGACTATGGGGGGTTTTCTTATACCATGCAAGAGTTATGAGGTTGTTTTTTTCTTCTTCTTCCTATGTTTAAAAAAATCTATATGTTCTTTTTGCTGTTTAGAGAGAGCAAGTGTGATCTTTTCAAATGATGAAAAATGGGGAATCACGTACTTCTGTGGTTATCTACTAAACGTCTCCACTGCAATGCAATTGAGTGGACTCTGATCATTTATTTTCTTGGATGACTGAGGATTTCTTGCGAGTTTGGCATCGTTTGCCTATTGGTGACTGTGCAACGTCCAACACCTGTGCACGGCAGATTGTCACTGCCCACTTTGCCATCTGATGGGACGTAACGTCTTTGGCAATGTGAAAAATGAAATATGGGCCGTCTAACTTTGAAAATGTCCGGCTGTGGTGATTTAATGGACTCCAATTCAACAATTTACGCCAATAAAATCTACAAAAACGTCATTCTTTATTCAGCTTTCACATTCTCATTTGAAAAGTAATTCATTTGTGCCAAACGTTCTGCATGATTTCCACTGAAACTCTTTGTGCTGAACTGGCCTAAACTGATATGTCATTTAGACTGAAACCAAATCTGAATGAGCACTTCACACCATTCTCATTTGGATCAAAAGCATTTGTCCATAGCCATTTTAGAAGAGCAAGTAGGAGCTCGGTCCAAATAAACATGGTGCACCTCCTCCTCACTATTTATATAATCCTGTTAAACTCAGCGGGAGATTTAGCCCTCAGAATGAACATCCAGCGTTAGGAGCCATGCCTTATACTAGATATTTGCTCATTAGGGCAAGAAGCCTGTAACACGTTATGGTGCTTTTAACTATAGCTTCAGCAGAGAACAGGCGGGAGGCTAAGTCCGAAGGGCCAAAACCAGCAGAACAGCACCTCTCGTGTTCAGAGGCGGCGCATCAATAATTACTGAAGGAAAACAAAACTATCAAAGGAGATCTTTCCAAAAGCTCGAGTTTATTCCGTCACTACGGATTCTCACTGTGGACTGTTGGACCCAACAACACGTCTGCAAGACCTGTAATAAACACACCTGGGATCAGTGGGTTGGTTTATCTGCTGGAATGGTAAACTTTTTTCTGTAGCTTGTTCAATTTATTTTTTTCTTTAGCCGCTAGCATTAACCATCAGACATTGCAAACGGTTAAAGATCCAGATGTTTAATAACCGTGATGCCAAAGCCTGGTTAAAAAACATTACTGGATGTTCAGAACTTTTGAGATTGGTATCTTATTGATTGCAAACCTGGTCGAGCCGGACTTTAGTCCAATGGAGACAGTCCTTCAAAAGAAAAAGACACAAGTGGTCGTTAGCGCCCCCAAGCTCCCATTGAGGGCATGTACATTACATTTAGCCAGATTCCGAAACGACTTTATTGTAGGTAGTGCATATGACCAACTGTGATGACGATCCCTAAAGTCAAACGCAAAGAAATAAATCACAATATGTGCAATATGTGCCGACCGAAAGCAGTCCCAGGTCTTCAGCCCTGCCACACATGTGGAGGAACAGAATGTCCGGTGTCTCCTCTACACCTGATTGTCAAACGCAATCACTGACGGCTTCACAGGAGGTCGGCGTTAGGGTTGGGGCGATGTTCCCTTAATTGGCTGTTGACGATGTTTACAGTGAACCATCGTGATGGACGATGATATCGTCCATTTCTCATTATAAGCATTTTTTTAAAGACATTTACATAGCCTATATAGAAGCTGCATATTACTATGTATGCTAGGAAAATGTGAGATTGCAGGATAAATGGATCTAAACTAAACATGATCTGAACACAGTCACGGAACACAAATTTTGCAACAGAAATGTGTTAAAACTCGTGCGTATAGTCTGAGAGGAGAACGACTTAAGAGCATCAACTCCTCAATACCAAGGCTCTTATCACACTAATACGAATGTAAATCAGAGCTTATTTGCATTTGCTCAAACAGTGGGTGAACGGGACAATATGTACACGTTTGCGTCGTAGCTTACGTTTTTGAAACTGCTCCACGCACCACCCGGTCCGTGAGCTGTAACCTCGTACCTCCTGCACCACGCCTCTCTCTCTCCTCTCTCTTTCCGCCCTCGGTTCTTCGTGAGAATAATCCGTGCGCTCATCTAGCTCCGATGTGAGAGCCATCTCGTCATTTTAAAACGGTTTAAGTTTCCTAACACATCATGGCTTCTGGCAGGAAGTGAAAGTAGCCCGCATATTAGTTATATCCGTGATTGCATTTACAGTGCAATCCCTGCAAAGTTTATAGGTTTACAAGGCCTACAGAAGACCAGTGCGTGTTTCTGACAGGAGGGGGCGTGGCATCACGATGGTGGCTCTCCATCGTGATGTTGCTCATCCATCACGATGGATGATGATATCGTCCATCGGCACAACCCTAGTCGGCGTGACTGTTTCAATGCACGGATGTAAATAATGTAGCTTTTACAAATGTGCCAAATGCTCTCCAAGCGCGCTCTGCGCTATTACGCATCACATTGCCAACCGCAGCAGCGCTCATAATTCACCTCTCACTTCTTCCCTTCACTTCACTTTATTTCATGTCCCCGATGGGGCAAGAGGTTTTGCAGCAGAAGGACGCATACGAAGAGAAAAGAGAAAAACATCATGCATTCGCCAATCCAACAAGATGCCCAAGTGCAAACCTTCTAATCAGCAGAGTTCTCCTCACACAGAATTCGATTGTGAACTCCTACTATGGTCAGAGTTTAAAATAGAGATGGCTACAGGTATAGGAGTGTTTGTATCTGTCACCAACGGAGCCCTGAGCCTCCAACTCTCATATTATATCTCATATTACATTGTATGTGTAGGCTATAGGTTATCGCCATTTTACTCACAACAACAGCGACACCAAAGCACAACTTACCACTAATGTCTGTGAGTCCTTCTTCTCCTCCATGTGCGTCATTGCCAACTCCATATCTCTCCTGTCCACTTCCTTCTCTGTCCTCAAACGTGCTCGTGTTACGTCCGGTTGTCCGGTGACAGCTGCGAGCCTTGGTCCTGCGGGTTTCAGTGCGTGTGATGCGGGTAGACTCCTCACGTCATCCCGGTAAAGTCGGGCCTCAACTCCGCTGCTGTTCTCCACAAAGTCCCGCGGATTTTTCAGAGTTCCTTTGGAGAACGTGCTGCCAAATGTCCGTGATGGAACTGGTGTCGTTAAGTTCCCACAGTATCGTCATTTAAGGGTAAAACATATAAAACATTACAGCTGTGTTGAGCTCGCGGGTTTTTTAACCAGATTTGACACGCGCTCCGTCCAATGAAAACACGTGTATCAGAAGGAGGGCGTTTAGGCAGGTGAGCCTCCGCCTCTGATTGGCTTAAGGGTCTGCTACGTCATAATGCTTGTCATATCCGGTAGTATTTCTTCATATTTCTCATCATTATATTATAAAGAATCTGAAATAAACTGCTGTAAAGCATTTATTCTGATGCTTGTGATTGATATGGACTAAAGCAGAAATTTTGTAGAAAAAAATAATAACAAAATATAGAGAAAGGTGTACAGGCAATACATACTTGATTAATAGAATGTAAAATATTGTCTTTTCCTCAAACATTGTAGTTGAACAACCATTTAATAAGTCCAAAAAGCTGAAATTATGATTTTAAAAAAACCAACCCAATAACAGTCATTTTAACAGGCTCGAGTAGTGATTCTCTGTACATAAATATACATAAAGGCTTGTGACTCACGGTTCAGCGACCCGACCCACCAGTTGAGAACCACTGCTGGCTATAACAGTGGTTCACATTTGGTTTGGCTTTAGTTTAGTCTGTTAGTTTATTTAACTGGGACAATGTGCAAAAACATTATTTAAAGCTGCTTTACACCAGATTATAGCTTCAGCTCGTTTCCATCTGCTGTCCCTGGACACGATTTCCTCTGGGATGAAAAGCTAATAAAATCCAGTTTGTTTCAAAAGGAAATTGTTTCGAGAAATCTTCAGCCAATAGATCCACTGCCCTCTTTTGGGTCCTGACCCACCAGTTGAGAACCACTCGTCTCTAACCCTGAACATGAATAACAGTCACACAACTAAGAATGCTGTATTTAGTGTACAGTAGGTTCGAGATTTCCCCTGGTAAAAACACGAACCCATGTCATTTCAGCTCCTGTACATGTAATCCATAAATAAGAGACTCGCCCGTCTCCAGGCGGCCTGTACCTGAAGTTAATGACGGGTATTGACTTTGGTGGGACCGTGCCGAGTGGCTGTAATGCACTGCTGCTCTGTTTGCAGACGTGAGCTGTGAGCCAAAGAGGCTTTTCCAGGACAACATGATTTAGAGCCCAAAGTCCTGGTTTAGTCCAGATCACCACTGTAAATGAGGATCGGTTCTAAGTGGTTTACCGGAGGTTGGTTACTCCTTCAGACTCATGATTTACAGACGAGCGTTGATCTGAAGAGGCTCCTCCAGGCCAACGAACTGTGTCCACAGTCCTGGTTTAGGTCTGGTTTCGAGTCCTTGTCTTGAGCTTGTTCTGTGTGCAGGAGACTCTTGATTTGCAGACGTGAGCTGTGAGCTGCAGAGGCTCTTTAAGGCCAACGCAGGATTTAGGGCTTATATATTCCCTACAGAATGGCCTCACAACATGAGTGCACATGGATCAATGCACTGACAGGGAAGCACATAAGTCTTCAGGTCCATCTTTTTAGCCCTGGGCCTACTGCCTGTAAACTGACTGACCTGGTCCCTGGTCATCAGTTTACAGGCAGCAAAGTTTAATGTTGAGAACCACCATCAGGAACATGCTTTGTCCTGGTTTAGCGCAGGCTTAATTTTCACCTTGATCAGGTTTATTCTTGGCTTAGACTTAGTTAGACTTAGTCATATTGTATAAAAGGCTATAGATTAATCGTGTTTTAGTTCTCCCTGTTTTTTTATACACCCACCTATTTATCGAGACCAGATGTTCTCAAACTTCTCGGGCCGCGACCAACAAAACCACAAGACTAACAACAGGGACCACTATGAATTTGACTTTTTTCAGGTACAAAGAAAATAATGTTTTGTTTTGTTCCATTATTTGGCCTTATTTGGTTTTCAATCAAAAGATCTAATTCATCCATCCATTTTCTTACGCTTTATCCGGGGCCGGGTCGCGGGGGCAGCAGTCTCAGCAGAGATGCCCAGACTTCCCGATCCACACACACCTCCTGCAGCTGTTCTGGAGGGACCACGAGGCGACCCTGAGGCGACACCAGGCCAGCTCGGAGACATAGTCCCTCCAGCGTGTCCTGGGTCTTCCGCGAGGCCTTGTCCCAACAGGACATGGACCTGGAACAAGGGAGGCGACCGGAGGTATCCGGAACAGATGCCCTAGCCACCTCAGCTGGCTCCTTTTGACGTGAAGGAGTAGCGACTCTGCTCCGAGCTCCTCACCCGACCTCAATGGAAGCTCATTTCATCCACTTGTATCCACAATCTTGTCCATTCTGTCATTACCCAGATCTCATGACCAAAAGAGCAAATAAAATGCTACTTTTGAAAGTAATTTTTCCCACAGCACTGTCTCAACTAGAGGTCGAGCGATAAGGGTTTTTCTCAGGCCGATGCTGTTTTTTGATTGGCTGATATTGATGCACTGCCGATACTTTGTGTCTCGTCTTTAATCCTGTATATGAAGTTTCTAAACTGCGCTGTAATAGAGGCATAGGGCTAATTTATTCAAGACATTTATGTTTAGTGGATACTTCAGAGGAAGCTCATATGAAAGACAAAAATATGTAGATTCCAAGACAAAAAAAGGTCTCTATCTCTTTTTGTTCCAAATGATAAGCAAAAGTCTGCAATGTAAAATATACAAAAGAGGTAAACGTGACCGATTTTCAGCACGATTTTTCTCAGCTCCTCTGAGGCCTATATAAAAGCTGTGGGTTCCAGAGATGTCGGCCCTTTAGTGGCATGAAATCTGCCGATATTGTAAAATACCCAAATATCAGTCGACCTCTAGTCTCCTGGTCTCGACCCACTGATACTTCAGGCAAAGACATGAATCCATAACTAACTGAGAACATTCAAATCCATTTTCCCTCCTTTTGGCTGTTTTACTGATTTGTTTTATGATGTTCCAAGATCAGCACCAACGTGATTTGTGAATATTTAAAAGACTCAAGTGTTACCTCTGGTCAAATTAAAATGAGTTTTTTTACCTTGAGTTTTAAACTGCACTTTTCAGTGTCTTTCTTCAATGGGGAAAAGAACAGAAGTATTCTTGCTACTAATGAATTTAATTAATTTCCTCACAGCACATTTATACAGTCCATTAAACACGACTGCTTTTCCATATACAATTCAAGACATTTTACATTTACAGTCATACAGTCAGCACATTTATACAACATGGCCAAGGACTCTGTAACAAAGTCTGGATCGTGCACCAACAGCGATTTGCTCAAACATTAAAGCAATGAAACCAAACAATAAACAAGACAATGTAAAGTTTCGGCACATGAAGTATCCAGGACGGTTAGGGCCCTGTGGAGGTCCCCGGTCCTTAGACTCTCCGATACGGCGAGGAAAAACTCAAATACCCAGTGGGAGAAAAGAGAGACCTCGGGGAAAACCACAGAAGAAGAGGTCCACTCCCATGGACGTACCGGCTATAGATAAATCCAGGGCCGATGGGAGTCCCTCAGCAGACGGGCCAAGATCACAGAACGTCCAGTTCTTGTTGGAGCTTCAGTTCTTCTTCTCCAGTCCCTGTAGGCAGAGGGCCTGGACCGCCGTCTGAAACAGAAGAGGGGGACACCATGTGAATAGTAATGAACAGACTAAAGATAAAAGAAATACTGTATTACAAAGTATACAGTGAGACCAGAAGATAGTGCTCAGTGTGCTGCACTCCCCACAGCAGTGTTTCTCCTAACGCAGCTTTACTTCAGGCTGTGGGTTAGAGCTTTTACCTAACTGACCTGATCATAAGCTGATTCGAGGAGGTACATTTTGAGCTGGGAGTTGATTCCATAAAACTGGAGCTTTGAGTTAAAGTCTCTACCTCCTACAGTGATTTTGGAGACTCGAGAAATCACTAGTAGTCCTGCGTTTTGAGAGAGGAGGGCTCTGGTTGGCTAATATGGAACTATAGCAGGGGTGTCAAACTCATTTTGGGTCGCGGGTCGACGGGTCGCGGGCCGCACATAATAGAGAAAATGTTTCCAATAAATGAATAATAATAAGCTGTGATTGGGTCAAAGCGCCAACTTGACTGAAACTTCATATAGCAACAGCTTACACTTGTATTGCACTTTATAAGCCTGTGTCACAAGTTCCTTAATGTACAGTCATTATTCAGTCACTTCACACTCGGGGGTAAGCTGTTATTGAAGCCACAGCCGCCCTGGGGCAGACTGTCCAATTACCACATGGCTATATAATGTGTTGTTCATATCCTGAACTCTTATTATGTCAGTTCCCTCTGCTGGATACGTGTGGAACTTACTTTTAATTTTTTTTTAATGCCCCCTAGTGGCTAGAATGAGCATTCTGATAATTCTTTAAAAAATCATAACTCCGCACAGGAAAGGGCTAGAGACGTACTTTTTTCCCCCTACATACTCTGGAATTTATGCTCTACAGGGCCCGGATTAAATCATCTTGTGGGCAGGAACAGGTCCGCGGGCCGTATGTTTGACACCCCTGAGCTATAGCGTCTCGAAGATAGATCGGAGCCATACCCTTTATGGCCTTAAACATGAGGCGCAGGATTTGCATTGAAATATGACTTTGACTTGTAAAGTACAATGGCAAATGGTGTCTTCTCCTCAAAAACGGTTGTTGAATGAATAATAATGAATAATAATAATAGTAATGATGATAACAATAACAATAACACAAACCTTTCAAATGAAATACAATACAAATAGGGAAAGGGAGAAATATCCACGTGTGTATATGTATATGTACTCATATGTCATGGGAATCCCAATCGTAGTCTGCATAATCCCTACGTATCCCAGCAAATACCAATCATTCAACAGAGGTAGTGACGAGCGAAGCAGCACTTGAATTAGTAAGCCAAAATGATATCTTATAAGCAAACATGTTTTGAGTTTTGTCCCTTTTCTTTCTTTTTTATTATTATTTCTCTCTCTAGCTGAAATTTACGCTTGTAAATTAGGTCAACATGTCTAGAACAAAAGGAAACGTATAACCACACACACACATACACTCACTCACACACACTACACTTTTATTTTCTCTTTATGTTGCCTTCATACACATTCCATTCCCTTTTTTGTACTGTCTTATGTCAATGTGTTGTCTTGTAAGTGGTATGTATGTCAGCATTGTTAAAATAAAATTATAAAAAAAAAAAAAAAAAAAAAAAAAACGGTTGTTGAACAAGTGTTATATAAGCCAAATAAGATGAAATTTTGCTTAAAACAACCCGATAACAGTCATTTTATCAGACTCAAGTAGCAAGAAACACTGTCCTAAAGTATGGGACGTCTGCCTGATAAGTGCCCGGACACTGCCTGGTTCAGGACTTTGCACAAAGGATGTGGATAAGTCAGATCCAAACACAGTTCCCCAGTGCTGTGGCCTTTCTAAATCAGGAGATCTGGCTCAGGTTCACCTTGCTATCCTCCTATACTGTTAAAAAATGCTGTGTGTCTTTGTAGTTGTAAACTTTAATTACATGGCAGTTTCGACTCACCCTTTGACACGCTATGATCATGCTGCTGTTGTCAATTTTCACAGTAAAACTCCCAAGTAGTGACGTCCAAAATAAATTTCACCTAAACTGGCAAAGGGCATTGAATCTTAAACACTGCAGCGATGGAGCAAGCATCCCACGGCCCTCCTACACGTGTGCCTCATTTGCATATCCTTCCAGAACAACAACCAAAAACATGAATTAATTAACACACATTTGGGGCTGGATTTGAAAACAGCTCAAGACGAAAGAATCATGCAAACAAGGCTCCACGGGAAACAACAACAATTCATTATGATCGCAATAATCTTCCAGGCACTGCTTTTGTTCACGTCATAGGGTGAAATGAGTCCGGTTCAGCCTTTCTGAACACTGTAAACATTAGCGGGTCACTCTGTTCCCTGAAAGTTGGGAGACGTGCTTTAAAACTCATCCCTGTCAAGAAATGACGGCGAACTATTCCTTTAATGTGAGTAGTGTTGATCTATATCTGCATTAGATCAAGCTTTTTAAAGAGACATGTTGATTTTTACAGGTATTTGGTAATAATATCAACCTTTGTCACAACCTTATTGAGCAAATACAGCTGAAACATAATATCCAGTAGTTTCAGTTCCTGATCCTCCAAGAGAGCTACCATAAGACCCACAGAATATTGTGTACTATGACTATGTAAAACCTAAAAGAATTCCAGATTCTGAAGGAACAGACTTTCATCTTTCATCAGTTAAAAAAAGTTTGTTTCTAACTTGTTTTGTTCTTCCGTTATCACCAGTTGAATATAGGTAAGTTTCTGACCAACAAGCTGAGAAAACAATCTTTGTGTAAAAAGAAACACATCAAGCAGAACAGTGACATTGACGCTAATAGTTTTTGCTTTAGTGACACCGCAAACATCTGAACAGTGGTTTCCTTCTATAAAACAGCAAAAAACTGCTTCTTCTTCGTGTGCACTGTGATGAAAGGCGCCGCTATGTCCGGATGTGGTAGCATGCTTGTCGGTGGGCTTTTAGGTCGAACACCTATTTCTTTGATCCTCCTCCTCCATGATCACCACCATCTCCTCCAACACTCTTACTATGAGGACCACCGCTAACCAAAACCTATTTATTTTTCCTTAAGTTTCGCCATTCTCTCTCTCTCTCGATCTTCTCCTACTCTCGTCGCCATCGCCCTTCCCTCATCTGAGATCACGGTATAAAGAAGTAGCCGCGGTTTCTACTTCTGCTGCCTGTGATCGGGCATCCACAGAGCACTGCTGCCACCTGCTGACTCAATAAAATAATGACTACAAGTGAGATCCCTACATAGAAGTTGCATAAGGCTTTACTGCACCTGTCCCCACTGGAAAACATAAATGACGCCTAAGAAGCAGTCAGTGAGTTAAGAGTGCCCAAATCCATCCATCCATCCATCCATCCATTTTCTTCCACTTGTCCGTTTCCGGGTCGTGGGGACAGCTGTTGGAGCTGCCCAAATCACATTGCACCAGCCCCTTATGGCTCCTCCTGCAGGTGGTGGGTCCACAGAAGAACGGCCTCATGGTTCCAACCGGGCCCGCTGGTCTCTCATAAGGGGATTCCGAACCGCTCTTTGTCTGACCACCTAGGACATGTTTGCCATGGGAGACCCTACCAGGGGCACCAAGCCCTCGACAACAGAGCTTCCAGGATGACCCAGGCTCCTAAAACCCCTCCACCATGTTAAGGTGGCGATTCCAGGAGGGAAGATTGCCCAAAACCTGAACCCCCCAAAAAAAACCAATCAGTCAGTGAGAAAATGGTTCCTATTCTTTGTGAAGAATATATTCACAAACCAAATAAATGACAGACCCATGGTAGCCCCAGGGCAACTGTGACTACAAAAGCCACCTAAATCACCTAATTCAGTCAAAGAAAAGTGCACCCATGGCTGCATCATTACGAATTCCAGTCGCTGCAACTCTTATTGGTGGTGTGATTTCGGAGACGGATCATGGATGTGTCGAGCGTGGCAGACAGGAGCGTCGCCGTGTCGTCTGTGGTTTAAAGCGGCTCAGAGCTGCTCATGATGAAACCTGAGGCAGACACAGACACATGTAAGAACCATCTGCCTGCTCAGAGACACGCACCCGCTAAAGAAACCAACACTCGCCCGCAGCCAAGACACGAGCTGGAACGTGGGGGAGCAGACAGGCGCAAAAACATGGCACCGAGAAACGCTAAATGCTCCGCTATCAGACTGAACACGGCTAAGCACGTCTTCATGAATGTTTCTCCTGTACTTTAGGCGCACATATCGTTCCCACACGGAGACACGGAAACTTCCAGAGAGACAACAGGCGTGTTTAAGATGAAGTGCACCTCGCCTGGATTGGCAACTGAGATCGGAGAAAAGTGCCTGGAATCAACTCGGACACATCACGACCCCGAGAACAGTGAGGAGCCTCATCACGCAGAGCCCCGGGTGTGTTGGAAAGAGTCTGTGGAGAAAACTGTTGTAAAAATGTGTTTCTCCCAAACACCACAGACACATCATCATCAGAGCAAAGAATAGACTGCTCCAATTTACAGCTTAGGATTGAAATGGATAATAAACCTCCCCCCCTGGAGCCGCCACCTTAACGTGGTGGAGGGGTTTGAGCGCCTGAATGATCCTGGGAGCTCTGTTGTCTTTGTGCCCCTGGTAGGGTCTCCCACAGGTACAAGGTGATGGGTCAGACAAAGCACGGTTCAGAAGCCCCTTATGAGAGACCAACAGGCCTGTTTAATCATGAGGCCATCCTTCTGTGGACCCACCACCTGCAGGAGGAGCCATAAGGGCTGGTGTAATGAGATTTGGGCAACTCGGATGGATGGATGGATGGATGGATGGATGGATGGATGGATGGATGGATGGATGGATGGATGGATGGATAAAAAATCCCTGATCTAAAGACTTATCTGAATGTATATGTTGGCAGCTTCAGGGAGGGGTGTCCTGGTGGTTCCCAGGGTCAATAATAAACAGGGCAAAGCTGGTTTCAGTTTCATGCAGCTAAAATCTAGAACAGTCTTCGTGTGGATGTGAGACAGGCCTCAACTCTTAACAATGTTCAAATCCTGGCTTTGTTTTCTACCCCCTCATTTGACACTGAAATATTTTTTTTTCTGCTTTCTTGTACTGTATGCAGTTTGAGTTGCCTTGTGTATGAATTGTGCTCGGCAAGGCATGGCAACTTTATCTGTACCGCACAATTCGCACACAAGGCAACTCAATGCGCTGACTTTCTGTCAAATATGAAGCATTCCTGCGGATCAAAGGTAGACCTCTGTCATAAGAAAAGACGAGTGAGGAGTTCGCCAAAAACAGAACTCTGACCCAAACATCTGTCAGCGCACATGTTGACAGCACTTCATTTCCCATCATCCCTTTGGCCTTTGCAGTTCTCTTATATCCCTTTTACACCAAGCTGGTGCCGGTGCTGGTTCTGGGCCAGTTCCAGTTTCAGAACCGGTTCTTTCGTTTTCCACTGAAAAAACGCTGGCTCTTGGTTCCAAAATCTGGTGCCGGTTGGAAAAGCTGGACCAAGAAACGAGCACCGGTGATGTCAGCGGCTGGGGGCGTGGCTCTCTGCTCCAACAAACAAACAATATTAGTTCGTTTGTGCTTATAACTTCCTGGAGAAGCCAAAACAGTCTCTGTGGAGGAAACTGTTGTTTTGCTTTATGCTCTTTAGCTAAAACAAGAGTTAGAAAGAAGAAATCAAAATGTTAACGGCTGCTGTGACTGAAACATAAACTTATTTTTCTGTATTTTGTAACCAGAAGTGGCTGTCGTAAGATGTTACTATCCATTTTTGATGTTGACTTCCCAAAGCGCTGCTATGACAATAGGCACAGCTCTCATTTTGGTGGAAAACCAAGTCAGTATGGAACCAACCCGGCACCAGAACCAGCTCTGAACCATCTGTGAACCAGCCCAGAACCAACACCTTGGTGGAAAAGCCCTAAGAGTTGCCACAGCCACCTTTCTCTCACGAGAAACTGGCATCGTCGCACAGGTTGCGCTAGAGCAAGTCTGAAGCTGTGAAATGTTATTTTTGCTGTTTTTTAGGATTTCTAACATAGCAGACCTATATTGTGACTCTGTGCACATACTGTAAGTGAGAAGTCCCACTCCTTACTCTGTAATATGGAGCACTGTCTCTGCAGTGGTTCCCTGCGCTCACTATACGCTACTAATACCAACGTTGTAAGAAGCTACAGAAATAATCCTTTAGGTTTCAGCTCGCGGCGCGCTCAGTCAATGTCTGTCAATTAGCCCACAGCTCTTATTTAACGAATCCTGCTGCACTTGGCCTGGAGCTGTGGCGTCGCAGTGATGGATCGGATTTCCAATATCTCTCCCCCTATCGCCCCCGACGGTTTTCCATAACATGCAGACGAAGGCGCACAAATGTGGGGGGGGGGGGGGGGGGGGGGGGGAGGGTTAACAGGAGATATACATTGGAAACTTTCCCTGATGATTGCTGCCATACACATCAGGAAGAAGAATATGCTTGAGGAAAGTTTTAATACCTTTGGATCGCGACAAACCATCCAAACAAGCCGTCGCGAATCAAAAATGGGGAAAGCACGGCCTTTGAACCCCTGAAACAAGGACACATTTAAAACCAGCCCGACACATAAAGATGAATATTCAAAATTAAGGTCAGTTTGAACTCTTGTAAATATTCTTCTTGGCGTGGCATGTAAATGAATAAAACATGAGGCGCGTCCGGTGAAATATAACCCGCGATGCCGCCTCGGAATCGATCCCCTCTGCGTTTGCATAATTAAAGCTCGGCGCTTCGTCAGGGAGGGAAACTCTGCCGTGAACTGATTTTCTGAGCTGCATTTGTATCAGTTAGAACAGAGATTGGACACAACCGCGCCTGATGGGGTAATAAGAATTGCTTCTGAGGCGTTTTGTATTCGAGCGTCGTCCCTAAACGTATACGTGAGCTGGATCGTTGCAGGGGAAAGGAAAACAGACTTTGATTTAATTATGGTAAAACTTTTATTGTTAATTAATATAGTTGTAAAACAGGGGCAGACAACGTCGTGGAACCCAGCCTGCTCCCTATGAAGGGAAGCTGGGGCCATATATGGCCATCCTTCCTTTCCTCTCTCCCCCCTCCCTTCTTCTTTCCTAACCCTCCCTCACTCCTTGCTTCCTTTCTTCCATCCTTCCTTTCCTCCTTTCAACCCTTACCTCCTTCCCTCATTCCCTCCCTCCTTCCTTCGTTCCCTTCTTCTTTCCTAACCATTCTTCGCTCCTTCATTCCCTCCCCTTCCGTCCTTTCTTCCCTCCCCCCTCCAGTTCTTCCCTTATTCTTTCCAAACCCTCCCTCACTCCTCGCTTCCCTCCATTCCTTCCTTCCTAACCCTCCTTCCTTCCTAACCCTCCCTCCTTCCTAACCCTCCCTCCTTCCTTCCTTCCTTCCTTCCTTCCTTCCTTCCTTCCTTCCTTCCTTCCTTCCTTCCTTCCTTCCTTCCTTCCTTCCTTCCTTCCTTCCTTCCTTCCCAACCCTCTCTCTCTCTCCTTCCTTTCCTTCCCCCCCTCCTTCCTTCTTTCTTTCCTTCATTCCTTCCTTCTTTCCTTCCCTCCCTCTCTCTCTCCTCGCTTCCCTCCCTCCTTCCATCCTTCTTTCCTTCCTTCCTTTCCTAACCCCCCTCCATCCTTCTTTCCTTCCCTCCCTCTCTCTCCTCGCTTCCCTCCCTCCTTCCATCCTTCTTTCCCTCCCTCCCTCCCTCCCTCCCTCCCTCCTTCCTTCTATCTTTCCTTCCTTCCTCTCTCTCTCTCTCTCTCTCTCTCTCCCCCCTTCCCTCCCTCCCTCCTTACTTCTACATTTCCTCCCTCCCAAAGCCGTCTTCAGCACATCCCATAGAGTCCAGACTCTCACTTGGGTTAAGGACTGGACACTGTCATGGTCAAACCCATGTATGAAAATGAGCTAAATCCTAATGGTTCTTTTGTGCAGCCCAATATCACAACAGGAGTGGCCAATATTACTGATGTGCAGTTTGGAAACCAGTGATGACACAGACGTCAAACAGTGAAATGGAAAAACAAATGTAATGGTCCAATAAACAGTCAGTAGCAGATGGGTAGTTGAGATGGACATTGGGCATCCCCGGTGCTAAAAACTCAAAAACCCAGTGAGAAAAAAAGAAAAACCCTGATGGGGAACCACAAGAAAGAGAGATCCAACTCCCTGGGGTTTGATGAAATCTGCAGATGGGGCTGAAGCCTGTGAAACTAACATCTAGTCCCACTCTTTCACAGCTACATCCTGGCATTTTGGAGTATCTTCGTGCCAGCGCTGTGTGTCTATACGCTCTTCATCTCAAACATCACACCATCCACCTCACTGTATCTCATTCATAATCTCCCGCTGGGGACCTGCTCCGTCGGTTCTGTGTCAGTGAGAGGCCCGTATTCTCCGGGCCCGGTGGGACTCTGGTGTTAGCCCGTGTCACGCGTTCGTCTGTGCCCTCGCCGGGAGCCTTTTAAAGAGACGAGACGCGCAGAGAACAAAGTGAATCTGAAATCTATGCGGGATCCCTGAAGGAGCAGACGTCCTGTGCCTTTTCTTTACAGTTCTGCCTCCATTCCCCGTCTGGAGACTTGAAAACCGCAGCCCCGGCATCTCCCCCGATGATAATGTTCTTTCGGTGTCGTGATTTTAAGTAGGGCTGCACACAATATATCAAGAAATACAGCCAAAGCTATGGAAGAGAAAAACGGGAAAAACAGTAGCAGAGTATTCATTTTTATGCCGACTTTTTAGTTTATTTTCCTGACATTTTGAAAAAGGGCTTGATGCTTCTTTTATTTTCCTTCAATAACCGTTTTTTTCTGTTCCCCAAAGCGGCCCGAGTGCAGTTTGGCTTTTACATTTTGGTTTCGGTTGAGCAAAAGACGACCTTTTGCGCTCTCCAGAAACTGCCGCTGAAAGAAAGGCGTTAATTTCTGAGCACAGACACATAAAGAGCTCAGAGGGTCAGCGCAGAGTTGAGAGAGGAGACGGAACATCTGCTGTAATGTTCTTATTATGAACAATGAAAGAGGAAACCACTCAAAGTCATTCTCATTTTCCTCAGATATTTCATAGGCAGGTTTTAGAACAGGGTCACTGTCACAGAAAAGCTAGAAAACTCACCTGCAAGTTCATGAAACTGATACAAAAGCTTAGATGCACAGTGTCTTTCCCACTGAGTTTACGATAAGCAGTAAATGCAATATAAGGGAAGACAAAACACATTTTGTTCCATTACTAGAAAAATAAATCAGGCAAAGGGAGGATCGTTGTTGTTTTGGTGAATGGTGGGCTGATGAACAGCAGACTTTTCCAGCCTTGAAGAGCTGTTTATTTAAAACACAGATCTTTTAAACTGCAGATCTTTTGACAGAAACAGAGCTCTGTTTGATCCACCATAGAGGCAAGGCAACTTTATTTATACCTCACATTTCGTACACAAGGCAACTCAATGCACCATAAAACCTATTATTATCTATTTAATACATTTGTGTTGTCCTGCACCAGAGCCTTGGACGTGACGACACAGCGGTTTTACTGTAGTGCCTTTTAGTGTGAGATCTGCTGCTCTGGTCCAAACTGTTCCACTCTGCAGAAATATAGACTTAATATGCCAGTGGCATCTCCTGTAAACATGAAGAAAATATGAATCAAAGGCAGTTGGTTTCACAAATATATATAGGCCACGGCTGATGTTAAGTCTGCTCTCCAGCCTCCTGTTTTATCACTTGATATATTGTTTTAAAGTTGTACCTATTTTGCTTTTTAAATAAAGGCAGGAATATACGACAGTAGTACAGTATACAGTATCTGCAGTTATCACATATGGTTTAGATCAGTTAAAATCAGCTACAATAATTCAATGATTCATTGAGGATAATTCAACACAAAGACCATATTAAACTGATAATGTTTTTAATCAAGTGGAGGTGGTGTGGTCACTGGGCCCGCAGCCGATCAAAATGACCCAAAAGCCACTGAAGATTTTTGCATAAAAGAAGCAGAAAAAAATATGAATGTATGGTTATTTTAAGGCTCTTTTTTGGAGTGTACATTTTTTGACATTAGGGTTTTGAAAGGGTGCAACAACAAAAAAAGGATCACATGAAGGTTTAAATAGTTAAGTAGTTTATAAGAACTACTTTTGCACTTTTATTTTTACCTGAGTCATTTTTACCCAAGTATTGGTACTTACAGGTGAAACTCTGGAAATTAGAATACCGTTAAAAAGTGCATTCACTTCTGTTATTCAACTTAAACTGTGAAACTAATATATGATAGAGACTCATGACATGCAAAGTGACATATGTTTAGCCTTTATTTGTTATAATTTTGATTACTATAGTTCATCTTAAACAACCCAAATAAAAAAAATAATTGAGTATTTTAAAAATGGACTGTGAGCCATAATCATCAAAATTATACCCAAGGCTTGACATATGCCATTTTGTAAGTAATGAGTCTATATCATATATTAGCTTCACACGTTAAGTTGAATCTCAGAAATAAATGATGCACTTTTGAATGATATTCTAATTTTCCGAAACTCGGAAAATTAGACCTGTATATTAAACCTGTATACTTAAGTATTGAAGCGTTGAAATCAGGTGCTTTTGCCATCTCTTTTGTTTTCTTCAGCAAATTGTGTCAAAAGAAAAAAAAAAAACTCAGGATCAAAATATGACAAAAGCACAGTGTGAGCTTGAGTGGACACTGTCCTTAGATATAGATAAGATATAAATCCAAATTTGGCGATGATTCACAGATTTAGCCTAGTTTAAGTCCTGGTATTTGGAAATATTATTGACCATGTTCTTACAAATACAATTTGCCTTTGTGTTTAAATCTGAATGAAAGTGCCGTATCCAAACAAATCTATTCAAACATGGACAAAACAGAAAGTTATGGCAAAACGTCTCCTGCAATAGCTTTATTATCTTGTTCTGGTGTCGCATCGTTTGTCAGTCCAGAGCTGATCTGACATCATGAGCTGAAATGGAGGAGCTCTGTGTGAATGTATCTGTGGAATAATGATCCCAATTAGGCCTGAATACAGGGAGATGACTGAGGAGACAGCTGCTCCCAATGGGCTGCTTTTCAACATGTGGGGGGAGAAGTCTGGATAATACAAATATTTCACATGTAAGACAGAACGTTAGCTAGTATATAGATCATGGAGGATGGTTGTTAAATGCTATTTTGCATTTTTTTTTTTCTATTTTTCTACAACTGTAGTGCACCGGAGGGCATTTTCAGTTTTATTATTTATAAGTGTCCACTGCATTTGTAGAGTCCATAAACATGGACATGTTCAGAGCCTTGTACATTTTTTTTAATCTTTTTTTTATATACAGGAAAAGATTAAAGCAGTACAAAGTAAATTGTTTACCTAAAAAAACCTTTCCGTAGTCCCTCTGGGGGTAATACAAGTGTTAATGGGATGATTGGGGGTCATTCATCTCCCCCTGGTGTCTCTGTCCAGAATACGACAATTGCAACTTTGCTGCCTCCAGGTTGGAGTCACCAATACACACTAATGGAATCACGAAGAAGAAGCTAACAGGCTAACGGGCAATGCTAGCTGCGGGCTAGAACCACTTAAACAGTGTTTTAGGCCAAGTCTGAGTGAAAAAAATGATCTCCATTGTGTAACTGGATGTACAATATCCCTCTCTCCCTTTGTCTTTTCTGTCAGCGTAGTATTTTCTCTCACGGACAATTAATGAGTAAAAAACCCAACATGCCACAACACCTGCAGTGGCGCTTGTGTCCTCTAGGGGCATGAGTTACTTAGTTCTACTTTAAAGTACCGTAATCGGTAAAAAATTAGCAACATTCTTGTTGAAAAGTCCTGGTGACTGAGTTCTTATGTCTGTGGTGATCTCACAGAACAAGCAGCTTTCACCGTAGTTCCTGAAGAAGAAGAAGAAGAAGAAGAAGAAGAAGAAGAAGATCTTTATTTATATAGCGCCTTTCACAGACATATAGTCACAAAGCGCTTTACATGAGACAATTGTACATTCATTCCATACTCGGTGGTGGTACTCGTTTGAAGTGTGATATCGAGTTCATTTGTGATGGATCTGGTCGAACGCTCAGTCCTGGAGCAGAGTCATGGAACCAGAGCAGACAAAGAGACTGACGGGCAGTTGTTCAGCTGATGGAAGTAGAGCTTTAATCCCGTGGCTCAGAGTTTAGTTCTGGAAAGTCAAGGCATCAGACAGTGACAGAGCAGTGCAGTGGTGGCTCCAACTAGTATTCTGGTCACTTTCTTTGTTGTCAGCACCCAAACGGGAAGACAGTGTGACAGTGTGACAGAACTATTGCATCTATAATGGGACGAACCTGCTCTGATTTAGCTTCTTTGTTTTGTGGACACCCCATATTTACAGTTTGATATTATTGGCATCATGTCACCACTGATATGTTAGCATACCGTTAGCTAAAAACGGTGGCTCGCATCTTGTTTTTATTCTGCAATCCATCCTACTGCCAGAAGAAGGTGCTCAAAGCAACATAAGATTTCTAAAAGTGTAATATCTACACATATAAATAAGAAATGAGTTTTCCACTACAAGAATCTAAACCATGTCATTATTGAGCAAGACTGAGCTCCAACAGTCTAACGGAGTTTCAAGACAAATCAAATCTATAACAACAATCAGCTTCCATCAAATATTGAATTCACTATTGATTCTGAGCTTCTAACCTGTTAAAAAGTGGTTCTCCCATAAAAAATACAGGACCTATTTCATTTTATTCCAGTATATTCAATCTGTGCCATCATGTCAAGAGATTTCCTTTCACACTCCTGTTCATCTCATTCTGAACTTTAAGTTGTTGCTCACATTTCAGAATGAGAACGCTCTCCTCCCCGAAATTACCGCGAATTAACATAATCCAGCCGGTGCCGTCTTTCAGGTTCGCTGTGGCTGCAATCTTCAGAAATGGACCAATCTTGAAATCGCATTTTCTTTCAAGGAAATTACCCCTGACAGTGACGGATCTTGAACACAGCGGATGCATCGCTTTTTAGAGAAAATGTGTCCATTTCTGTGTTTTTTTTGTTTTTTTTTCCGTCTATTTGCATTCTCGTCATCAAATCGTCCGTGATGGTTCGGACACTCAGACAGTAGAGCCCCTAAATGGGTTTTGCCATGTTGCTCCATTCAATCGCCATCACAGCCATAAGAAACAGCATCTTTAAGGGGCCCATCTCTTCATATTAGATTAAGATCCATCCAAGGGCAACCATCTTCTGTAGGAGTTCAAGCTTTCAGATAGAATCCAACATCATAAGCTTTTCGTGGGAAGTATTGTTTATAGCTTGATATCTGTCGTTATTATGTTTGTGAAGGCAGTAATTATCCATTGTAATGGTAGAGAGTTAAAGATGGTTCACTTCGATCTTCAGAAACATCTCTTTGTCTTCACATGGGACCTATTGACTCTCAATTTCGTCCTGGCACAGAATAATGGCTATTTTCTCCAGTTCCGTTTTACCCAAATTCCCAAACTTCTCGACTGTGAAAAAGTATTTGCCCCCTTCCATATTTCTTCTATTCGTTTATATTTACCACGCTTAAATGTTTCCGATCATCAAGACAATTTTTATGTCACACGAGGACATTCCCTGTGAATACAAAATGCCGTTTCAAAATGATTATCACATTTATTAAGGGAAAGAAAAATCTCCAATGGCTCTGTGTGAAAACGTAGATGCGCCCTCTGTGATTGGCTGTGAATAACCAAATTTTGTGAAAAGCTGAATTCAGTTTCTTTGGCCGCTCCCAGGCCTGATTACCTCCAAGTTTGTTGAATCGAGAAAATATCACATTTACACCGGTCAGACAAATAAAGAAGGCTACAAAATCTCATAATGGCAGGAAATGACGACGATACAACAACGACTCATCCAGGAGGTCACCAAAGAACCCAGAACCATGTGACGGCTCCTAGCTTGGGGGACCGTGTCATGATTGTCCGCTAATCATGTTCTTTTATTCTGAGGTGACCACGGATGTGCCTGGGCCCGGTGTTTCCGGTGGGCCACCTACTAAAGGACCGCCCTTTTCCTACCCCGGTGGCTGCTCCTCTCTGGCTCTGATCCACCTGGCCTCGGACATGCCGCATCGCTGATTTAATGTTGCTTTGAATAAATGCTCTACGGTAGAGCTTAGACCTTCTTCCGCTGCGTCCGCTCTGCTCCTTTTTGCTGCGGCTCTTGAGCCAGGGCCATAACATGGGGGCCCGTCCGGGACAACAACATTTGAAGATCTGCAGCTTCACTGGGCACAGTCGAAGTCTAGAATTATAAGACAAAATCAACGCAGAATGTGATAATAAAGTCCACCATGCCACAAGTAAAACATGGAGGTGTCAGTGCGACGGTCTGGGGCTTCGCTGCTTCAGGACCTGGACAACAGTTGTCATTGTTGGAATAATGAACTCTACCAGGAACTCCAGGAGGAGAACGTCCGACCATCAGTTCAAGCCCTCAAGCTCAAGCGCTCTTTGGCCAAGCAGCAGGACAAGGATCCCAAACATACCAACAAATATACTTCTGAACAGCTCAACTTTTGGAACGGCCAGGTCAAAGTCCAGACTTAAATCCATTTGAGATGTTGTGGTGTGACCTCAAAAGAGCAGTTCATGCACAAAAACCCTCCAATATGGCTTGAGTTAAAGGGAGATTTCAGGATTTTTGACATAGGGCCTCATTTCCTAGTTATCCAGAGTGTTGCTGGTACCTGGAGATATTTTTTTGGGTAATTTATGCAGTTCTTATGTTTGAAGAGTTTCGTGGCGCTAGGCTAATGCAAGGCTAGTGCATTTCTATGGTATCAGCTAGCCTGCATTAAAAACAGTCTGACCCGCTCCACAGAGCACCTGAGGGAAATCACTTATAACACCAGACTAACCATATAAATGTCTGTGTCGATATGGAGTAATTTTAACCCTTTTGCATTTCAAAGACCTTATATTTAAGCAGCATCAGCTTCGTGGTTGTATAAGCTACGCAGCGGCGGAGTGATCTGCTTGAAAATAGTCCGTCAAAATGCGATCATTCATGTGATACAAGGTCAGTTATATTCCAAAAATGATTCTATCGACACAGACATTTATATGGTTAGTCTGGTGTTATAAGTGATTTGCGTCAGGTGCACTGTGGAGCGGGTCAGACTGTTTTTAATGCAGGCTAGCTGATACCATAGAAATGCACTAGCCTAGCACAAGCCTAGCGCCACGGAACTGTTCAAACATAAGAACTGTGAATTACAAAAAATATATCTCCAGGTACCAGCAACACTCTGGATAACTAGGAAATGAGGCCCTATGTCAAAAATCCTGAAATATCCCTTTAAACTAATTCTGCAAAGAACAGTGGGCTAAAATCCATCCTCCATCCTCTAAGTGTTTTCACGGTACTGTATGTGTCATGGCGGTCCTGGTCTTGGTCAATAAAGTCTTGTCCACATCTTGAGCTTCATGTTTGCAATGTTATGATACACAGCACTGACTTTTATCATGTGGCTGTGCAACTTTTACTTTAATTGGAAGACCATGTGACTACAACCTCTGGGTAGATGAGGTTACTTACAATAGTAGATTTGCTCCACTAAGTTTGGAACAAATGGATAATGACCACAGTGCAGCCTTTTGAGGATCTTCAAGACTAGTTTATAAAGTGGAATACAAGGGTAAGTCATTATTACTATTAAGGGTGGGAGTTACTTCGACCACAAATAAAACGAATAACAACCAGGACTTTGGTCTGGAGAGTCTCGCTGGAGAATTAGTCAGTTTTGAAAGTTCCAGCGAGTCAATTAAAAAGTGAAGCGGAGAGATTTGTACAATACAAAGTTACTGCAAAGAATCATTTACCCAGACTGAACTTGAAATAATTACGGTCCAATTATATCGAGTGTGTAACAAAGCACAACAGCACTTAATGGCTTTCTCAGCTCCCGTTTGTCAGAAGGAGCTCTGCAAGGTACAAGTCAACCATGGGGACAGAGTGTTCACTTCGCACATAATACACTCGCTGCCGTGCCAAAAATAAGCACGCAACTAGGTCTGGGATTCTGATCGAGGCAGAGCCATCTCTTCCCCGGTGACATGGACGTATTCCAAGATGATAACCCCTGTGATGTTTCGATAATTGCCTTGGCAGACTGGCTCCAGTTTGTGCACAGATTGATTTGGGATGGGTTTAAATCAAACGGCCTTGACACAATAGTTCCACTTGGTCTAGACTTGGGACCAGCGTAAAGAATAAACAGGTGATTGAGTGGCTCTTTCGCTCATCCCCAGTGTTCTCTTGAATTAATTAGAGGTTCGTCTCACCCGGAGTTCACAGCAAGACAGAGGTGAGCCCAAACAAGAGGGAAGAAAACCTTGTTTCGGACTATAAACATAAAAATCACATACAAGTAGAGTCAAGTCAAAATCTGGTCCATATGGATGATTTTTCTGTTTGTTTTTTTTCACTGAAAATTGCTCAGTAGAAGCGAAAAAACGGCACCTGAGACTAGATGCAAGTTGGTCATTTTTACACTCACTACTGCCACCTCAGGTCTTACCGTGTAACTGCAGGTTCAATATAAAGCTCACACATGACGGCACTTCGAACCCGAATTAGGACATTGCTGGAACATGGGGGAGGAAAATACTTCATATTAACATTTTTAAACTCCGTATAGTCCCTTTAAGCTCTTAACCCCCGCTTTAAAGGAACAGGCCACAGTTTTTCCATACTGAGATATGTTCTTACCTGAGCTTAGACGAGTTGACACGCACCTGTCTGGTCTTTGTGCCCCGTGGAAGAGCTTGGTCATTTCTAACGTCACCCCGTTTGGAGCTATTGCTGGGTTGCAGGTTCTAGAATATGATGATGTCACCGGACCCCAGCGGGGGGCAGGAGCCAGTTTTTCCTATTAACAGCATTACACTTTCACAAGTCGTAGCAAAAAATGAAATGTATGGATTAGAAAAATTATCATTAATATCAGTCACTGGGTCCATGATTTCTCTGTACAAGACCAAAAATTTCCTCAAAGACAAAATATTTTTTCCTCTATATAATAGTATAGGCCTTTAGAACGCTGTGATGTCACCTGCAACCCAGCAATTGGAATATACTGGGAGAGGCCTCATGCTAACAACATCTTTGGTCGTTGTGCATGACTGAGCGCACGCACAAAGTCCAGACAGGTACGCATCAACTTGTCTAAGCTCAGATAAGAACATATCTCAGTATGGAAAAATGTTGGCCTGTTCCTTTAACTTAGCACATTTTCTCCAGTTTAGCTTTACCCAAATCTTAATGCTTCTCGACTGGAGTTTACAGCCTATGGGCCAGAGTAACGGCTCATTTGAAAGCTAAGACCTACCAACTTTTTCCCTGCTTGATCGTGTTTTGGTCACGCTATTAGAAATACAACCTGGTGGAGCCATGAGTTAAAAAGTCTGTCCACTGCTCATTATAAGTTAATATTAGGGAACCATGACTCACTAAAGAAGATGGCGGCCGCGACACAACGATCTTTCACCCAAAAAAAAAAAAGAGTGGTGCGCACTGAATGGGTGCTGCTGCCGGATGCTCTCTCATCGAATGCAATTTCTCCATCTGTGAGATCAATAAAGTATCATCTTATCTTATCTTATCTTAAAGCAGCAGCAGGATGTGGATAAACAGCGCCACAGAGCATTGGTGGAGAGATGATGCAACTACATCACCAAAATCAATAGGAGGATTGTGTATATCAAGTGTTTACTGCAGGCTCCTGAATAATGGGTTGATACACAGTGGCCCTTGACAGTTGGGGACCCCATGCAGCTGCCTGCCTTGCCTTATGGCAAGCTACGCTTCTGGACATGCCAAGGAGAAATCTACAGTATGTGTGCCGTTTCGCAGAGTACGGGCTGGTGTTTTGGGTATGGAAGAGAAACATGGGCAAAATTGCTGGATTACTACAATCACACCACAGGTCTGTTTTTGGTTAGGATTATGTGATAATACATGGTTAAAGGGGAATAAGAAAACAACAATACCAAATGGCTAATATAGAGCTTTTAAACATGCACATATATCTTCAATCTGAACTGCTCCTGACTCAAATCCTTGCAATGGGTGTCCTCGGTGCAACACTGTAGTAAAAGGTTTCATAGTTCAAGAATGGTTCAAAGGCAGAAACGCTCTTTCGTCTGCATTCAGGTATCCATTTGTTTTAATTATTTTGTCGTAAACCTTTTCATAAACGCTGTCCTCCTCGCCTGATGCGGTCATCCATCCCCGCGGTCTCTCCTTCGGTCCTCCAAACATGTTGCATGCATTAGCGTTAATTGCCCTCTTAGCCGCTCCTGTCGGCCGCACATCAAAGCTCGTGTTGTATCATCTGCAAACATTAATTCCAGTAATAGTTTTAAAGCGGTGTGGAGGTGAGCCGGTTCACGTTCATTACTCCCGCGGCCCATCAGAGCTCTCAAACACACATTTTCTGTCCATTAGGAGGAGAGGGCGCGGGGGAGTGCTTGTTAGGCGCAGCAGTGATGGACCATAACAAAGGCAGCCTCTGCTTTCATCTTCCCGGTGTCTTTAGCAGCGTCTTATTATTTCTGTGTACTACTGTGATTAAAGCCCCACAGCTGCTGCCCCCGGTGGACGTGTCAGGCACTGCAGCACTCTTGTCTGGCTATTCTTGTCTCTGGTGTCACTTCTGATTAGGCCGCAGATTGCTCTGATGGCTCTATTGATTAAATGAATATTCATCCTTAACTTGGCCCCTGCTGAGAGTGTTTGTGTGTTTGTGTGTTTGTGTACGCCGCCGCAGCAGTGTTATCTCTAAACAGGAGTCGCTGTGGAATGCCAAGTGCCCAGAGCAGAGCATGAATAATAATGGGGAAAATATATCTCCTCGGGAGAAGGCTTTCGACTGTGGCCCTTTCCTTTGGGGACGCTCTAGGAGGCACTTTTAACGCTGTCCCAGTATGACCAGGGGCGTGGGTCGCTGCAAGTCAAACCTGGGCTGCCCTTTGTACCGAGATCGGTCCCTTGTCTTAAAGGCACTGTATCTAATTTATAACCTTCTTTGTCAAAAAGTGATGAAATAGACATTGTTACCATCATGACCAATCTCTGGTGTCAAAATACGACGACAAAGGTAAACCCTTTCAGTCACATATTGACTATCTGGGAAAACACAATGCAATGCAAACTTCATTAAAGGGACTATACGGAGTTTAAAAATGTTTCCCGTCCTCCAGCACAGAACCTCTGGCCCTCAAGATGACTTTGAGAAACATTATTATGCAAATAAGAGATCAAATTCCTTTTACAGTACTCTAAAAATGCAAATAGTGTCAGTATTTTAGAAATGCCCTGGGAGAATATCCCACAGAATGTAACAGTGATTCTAAACTGGTGGGTCAGGAACCAAAAGTGGGTCACGGAACCTTTTTCAGTGGGTTGCTAGTCTATAGGGAACTTTTTTTTACAATATATTCCATCTGAAACTGCATGGAATGTCAGTTTTTAAAGGCATATCTACTGCTCTCTCAATGAAAACGTGTGTGGGAAAACACAATATTTTGTGCGATACATGACAAATAAAGGTTTTATTTGGGTTATTTGGGCCTGTCATCCGAGGGTAATGTTGGTACCTGACTTGGGAACCACTGATGTAAAACTTTGGCATTTGCAGAAAAAAAGTTCTTTACCTTAAGCTAAAATGTTGAGGTTCGGCCCTTGGTGTTTTGGCGATGATGACATTTGGCCTGCTTCAGTGCAAACCTGCCTACCCCTGTCCAAGGAGCTCTGTTGTCAGAAGCTTCGTGCCCCTGGTAGGGTCTCCCATGGCAAACAGGTCGTAGGTCACGGTTCAGAAGCCCCTTATGAAAGACTCACCACCTGCAGGAGGAGCCATAGGGGCTGGTGCGATGTGATCCACGACCCGGAAACGGAACAGTGGAAGATAGATGGATAGATGGATGGATGGATGGATGGATGGATGGATGGATGGATGGATGGATGGATGGATGGGTGTTTATTGTTTGAAAAATAAACACATGTGGTACTGAAGATGTGTCCCAAAGCACTAAGAGCAAACCTCTGCTCTAAGCCTCAGCACCACTCGGTCAAAGACATGCATTTACACGTGGACAAGCTCAAATAAAAGGTCTCTGGAGCTAATGGCTGTTTTCAGAGGTTGTGTAAAATGTCTTGTTCCTAACCTCCCATCGAGAAGCCGCTCAGTGTGCTCTGCTCTCCCTCGCCGCACAGACACAGCGTATTGGCTTTGACAGATGCTTTCAGTCTGAATCTGGTCTCCCTCTGACTCACCTCTATTGGTTTCTTAACAGCACTCAATAAGAATTGGATTTACACTCTTCTCTCTTTGAACGTCGCCTGCAACAATAAGAGTCTGACGCCGGATTGGGCAGAACTAAACTGTGTTGTCATGGCTACGCATCTGCGGACGGTTTCTGGACAATATGACACGTCCCTCTGTCTCTCCCCGTCTACTTGTCTTTCTGTTAATGTTGCTCGGACTTCGTGTTCCCTGTGCACAACTGCTGGCGTGGACAGACTGTTCAAACTGTGTTTTCCATATAAAGAAGTCAGTCCTGTGTCTACACTCTGTTCGAGTTCTGATGGGCATGGTTAAGTAGAGTTTTAAATAGGGAAACACATCATTCACCCCATTTAAATGCACAAACAGTAATCAGAGTAGTCGGGCGTTTCCTGGTCAAAAGAGACCAGGAAACTCCTGTGCCGGAATGAGGTTCTTCAGCGCAAAATAACAAAATACAAATTCAGCGCCGCTGGGACGATCCATAAGGAGCAGTGGGCGACGGCGGAATTGCACCCGGGGACCATCACCAGATGTGAGAGCCAAAATGATGGTCAGAATCACCTGGCTGGAGGATTCATCTATTATTACATGTTTTTAGTGGGAGGGGAAACCAACACAGACAAGGGGAGAACATGCAAACTCTCTGCTCTACTGTGCCGCCCTGGATCATTACGCAGATTTCCCATTAGAAACAAAAAGCTGGCACTCCAAGCTTATTTGTTTGGGACAGTGCACGTTAATGAACACACATGATACTCATGCATGTAAACTAGGGCTGAAACGACTAATCGATGACTAATCGATTATTGAAATAGTCGACGACTATTTTAGCAATCGATTAATCGTTTTCTGGTTCACACAGACTAAAATGGAACAAAAATGACATAAAAATGTAGTATTTTTGATGAAATCCTACTTTGTTTATATAGTTAGGGTCTGTGTCCATTTTGTTCATTGTAAATTTCATTAATAGAGCCTCCAACAAACATTTCCCTTTAGTTTACTCCATCAACACATCTGCAAGCAGCGCCACTTTAGCTACATGTGATAAAAAAAAATAGAAACAAATTCAATTTTCCTACACCATTCACAGCCAAGCGATTACTCGATTAATCATAAAAATAATCAATAGATTAACTGATTACAAAATAATCGTTAGTTGCAGCCCTAATGTAAACAAGCCACCATCCGTCGTCCTCCACTTGCACTCTCAAACACACTCTCATTCATCCTGACCTACTGTACATGTTTTTAGTGGTAGGGAAACCAGAATGCCCGGAGGAAACCTTAGCAGGCATGGGGAGAACATGCAAACTCCACACAGAAAGGCCCCGTCCCTGATGGGAATCGAACCCGGGACCTTTTTGCTGTGAAGCACATAAAGTAATAGCTTATCTTTAAGGGGAAAATGTAAGTAACCAATCTGACTTTTCAATAAAAGTTTGTTAAAGGGTCTAAATGGAAGTTGACATTTTTATACTCGCTACTGCCACCTCTGGTCTGACGCATAACTGCAGTTTCTATATTAAACTCGTGCATGACGGCACTTTGCTGAAGCAAGTATAGGGGGAGGAAAATACATAATTTTTTAATTTTTAAACACCGTCTAGTCCCTTTAAACCAGGTGTTAAATGTTTAGCCGCTTGACGAATACATTTTCCTGTGAAGTCCCAGAATAATTAAATGCTATTGTGGGGGTCGCAGCTGAAAAGGTTGGTCGATGTGTTTGTACAAAGTAAAGCCCACAGTTATAGGTAGATGTCTTTTTTTTAATCCAAATTAAGAGTAAACACAACAAAGGTGCAAATTATTTTTAATGAAGTAATTCTTTTAGGAAATGGTTTACTTTATGAAAGCCAAGCTAAGCTCACATTCTTTCCTAGATTCATACATTGTCACAAAAGCAAACTACTTTTGTTTATCAAACAAAAGCAAAGAGAAAACTGCAGTCGCCTTCCCGCCCCTCCATATGTCTGTCCCCGTCTCCTCTCTCTCCTGCCTCTCGCGTCCTTAATTATCCCCGGGGGAACGATAAGCCTGACTCGGTTGAACTGGAGAGTCTGACTGACGGACGCCCGTTGCCGCGGTAACGCTGTCTCGCCGTCCCAGGACCCGTCGCCCTTCACGGCTGCCTGTCCGTCACGCCGCGCTCGTCCTGCCTCCTACTTTGGAGCTCGGTGGCAGGTCACTTTTGGGCGCGAGCCAATTCCGACGACGAACTCTGGACGTTCTGAAATCTCACGGGCCTCGGACTCGCTCGCCCGTGGCTTTGTTCCCCGGTTAAACTTTCTCAAGTCCCTGTATTTGACCTTTCTGCCTGGTCGGAACTTATCACTATTGCAGAGGAGACACAATTGTTAAGTTACTGCCAACAAGATTTATCCAAGTTATTAAAAGAAGGATCAAATCAAGGACAAAAGATAATTGGTAGAGTTTCAAATGTAACTGTTAAGCTTATGGTGAGATCTATGGGGAAACTTTTGGTAGTCTCTGGTGAGAACTCTGGCTCTTATTAATATCAGATTCAGCAGCAGCTCTCCTCAAAGCCGCTGCGTGATTGCCCTCCTCACTCCTGTGCACTCTCACATCACACGGCGAGACGAGCGGAGTCTCATTTTGACCAGGCAGCGCACCTGAAGTCCTGCGCCTGTCACCGCAGACAGTCCCGAGTAACCGACAATCATAAATGCATGACAAGATGTTCAAACGTCAGACAAACGTTTGTCAAGGCTGTCCGTTTGTGAGGCTCGGTCCACTGAGACGCTCACACGCTCATGGGCGGTGTGTGAGAACGGCTGCAGCAGCGGATCAAGGCACAGATACACTGAACACAATGTGAGCTGTGGGACTCTGAGAAAAACAAACCTGAACGTGCATATGCCACGTGCTTTCGAAAACATGACTTATTTAGATGGATTACATCAGTTGTTTGTAATTGCTGGGTTGCAGGTGACATCACAGCGTTCTAAAGGCCTATACTATTATATAGAGGAAAAATGATTTTGTTTTTGAGGAAATGTTTGGTCTTGTACAGAGAGATCATGGGCCCAGTGACTGATATTAATGATCATTTTTTAATTCATATATTTTCTTTTTAGCTACGACTTGTGAAAGTGTAATGTTGTTAACAGGAAAAACTGTCTCCTGCTCCCCGATAGGTCTGATGACATCATCATATTCTAGAATCTGCAACCCAGCAATAATTATCATTTTACTTCAGTGAAGCTGCAATTTTAATGAAGAAATGATGAGCAGCAAAGTTATTTTAATTAGAATTTTGAAGCTACTGACAGGAAGTGACAAGGATAGAGGTAAATGGCGCGTTCCACTTATGTCGGGCCAGGACACAACGTTTTCTCCGACTTGTTTAATTCCAGATGTCAAGGTCGGAAACATTGTATCATAATCAGTTTACAGTGAAACAGCATTGTAGTATTATAAATAGTGTAATGTATTTATTGTAATAGTTGTAAATACAGTAATAATTTAGTAGTTTAATATTTTGCTACATAAGGAGGGGTGGCAACTTGAGGCATACGGCAAGGCAATAAAGCATTTATTGTTGTCGATTTAATGCATCCAACAAGTCTTTAACCAACAACAATATCAACCACATGTTTTGGGCTTGGTCCACTGCAAGTCTGCCTATCCTCAGATAGTGATCCCAGTCCCTGCTTCAGAAACGCTCCTGACCACCCAGGCTACAGGGGACAGTGTCTGAACTGTTCATATTGCTTAAAGGAACAGGCCACTGTTTTTACGTACTAAGGTATCGCTCAGTCACGGAAGAAACCCCTAAAGATGTTGTTAGCATGAGGCCTCTCCCAGCATATTCCAATAGCTCCAAACGGGGTGAAGTTAGAAGCTACCAAGCTCTTCCACGGGCGCAAAGACCAGACAGGTACATATCAACTCGTCTAAGCTCAGGTAAGAACATGTCTCAGGATACATACAGTACAACATAATGAGCATAAGCTGGACGGCAGCAAATTGCACTTAAACCAACCTGTATTAGTGGTTCGCCAAATCGGGTTACACACAAAAAGCAAGTAGATTATCCCATATCCTGTACATATACTGTAGAAGAGCAAGTTTTTCACAACAAAGTAGTATGCTCCTGTCACTGTGTAACCCGGGCAAACGCAGACAGAATCTATCAAGACAAACAAAGGCAACAGACACTTGCATCATGTCAAAAGAGTCAGCGGCAACATTCAAACATGAGCAAAACAACTCTGCACTCACTGTGAACTCCGTCTCCTGTGGATGACCCATAGTGCCTGCCGTCCACTGCTGATTTCTTTATCCAATGATGCTCACTCGTCTGGTCGGTCATTGGCGTCCATTTGGCAAAACTCAACTTCTTCAGTATAATCCACAACAACAGGCCTGTCTTTCACCTGCACTGTGCACATCGGCGCTTAATTTACATGTCTGAAGTGGTTCAGAGAGAAGCACATTACAGTGGAACCAATGAGGAAGCGTGCTAAGAGCGAGGCTGCGTAGGAGATGCATTCAGGGACAGTAAGAAGTGCAGGAAAGGAGATTTTTTTTTCACAAATGTGTGGACGGCGGGGTTCTTCAGTGGGGTGGCAATAGGGGTGGCAAGGACCTATACCCCTGGCTCCGCCACTGTCTTGGGATAGGTGATCCTGTCCCAAGCTTCTGAGGAATTACGGAGTTGGTGCACGTTCCAGCTGAAATTTCTAAGTCGGAGCTCTGAAATTCAGACCTCCATAGCTTCCTGTCAGTGTCCAATAAGGAAGTGAAGCTACAACTGGTCAAACTGAAGCAAAATCTTAAATATAATTGTGTTAACTATGTTTTATCAATATTGTACATGGATGGTTGACCGCCAAGGAAAACCAGGAAGCTGTTGTGAGTGAGTGGTTGGAGGTGGTCGAAGGGTCGGTGGGCGCAGATGATGTCAACCATCAGTCTACCCCAAGGGAAACTGTGGCTGCACACGTACCTTACCACCACCAGCTTGTATGACGTCCTTTTTTTATCATTAAATTTTTATTGAGAAGAACAACATAGTTTAACCCCTTAACCCCTATTGGTGCAAATCGGCAACATACTTCTTCTTGCCAGACTGTGGCTAAAATAACGTATGTTTTCCATTGATGTACAATGTATTATAAAACCTCAGGAAAGGGGCAAAATCTAATAATTAGTCATAAAAATTGTTGATATTTTGAAAATAAATTGTCTGCACTTTTATAAAGTGCTTTTTTTTCTCCTCCCTTCATCAGGTGATGAAAGCAGCAGCAGCAGGGAAGGCACTGAAGACAGGAACAGCAGTGATAAAGATGTTACTGAAAATCATGATGCCCTTCCTGTTACCAGTGCTGCTACTGCAGGACGGCATCAGCTGCTCAAAATCAACACTTTGCAAGTATTTAGTGAAAAGCGTTAGCTCTGTTTACTGTTCTAATATCCTAACCTGAATACACAAGTGTTCCGTGTATATTACAGTGCATTTACATTTGTAATAATTGTGAATAAATACATTTTGTCATTTTAATACATTTACAACTTTTGCCTGTTGTTGTCAAATTACAACATACCCAAAATTGCATTTATGCCTGTTGTTGCCGATTTGCAACGTACCTAAAACTATATCTATACTATGTGCGACATAAAAATTGACAATCTCCACTTAATTTAGCAATAGCTTGAAAGCAAAAACACTGATAATACATTTTTTTATATAATGAGAAATTAGTTCAGGCGTTAAGGGGTTAAACACATTTCAAAGTACAGCAACATTTGGTTCCTCTTTTTATCAATAAATCCCCCACCCCACCTCCCTCCCACCCCACAGACCTCCCTCCCACCCCACAGACCTCCCTCACCACCCCCCAGACCTCCTTGTATGACGTCCTTGAGTCCCTAGCTTTTCTGCAGGAATCTCATGGTCTGTCCCACAGGTTTGGGGCTTCCTCCCAATGTGACACACCAGGACAAATCCCCAGAGAGACGACCGGGAGGCGTCTGGAACAGATGCCCGAGCCACCTCAGCTGGCTCCTCCCAGGTGACTGAACTCCTAACCCCAATCTCAATGTGACCACTTGTCTCCGCGATCTTTTCCTTTCGGTCATGACAGTAGGTGAGAGTAGGAATGTGGACTGAGAAAGCTTTGCCTTTCATCTTAGCTCCTACTTCACCTCAACAGTCTGATGCTGCACAAATCTGCTCGTCAATCTCCCAGTTCATCCATTACTCACCGTGAGATACTTGAACTCCTTCACTTGAGGCAAGGAAAGCTGCACCCACGGTTACAAAGTACTAATCCTTCATCTTCCAGCTCATTATGCATATTTCAACAAACTCATTTTGTGCTGAAAGTGAAGAATTCAGCATGTCCTGTGACAGCACCTGGAAACCTTGTGCCAAAAAAATAGTAATCTTTGCTTGCACCCGCTTTTCTAGTAAGCCTGGGATCTATCTGCCACATCTCTTTTCTGTTTCTCCCATTTCGTCTCTTATTTGCCCACACGCACAGATGTGGCGGCCATCTTTAATTCACAGACCTTTTCACTCTGATGGCAGTGGGAGTAAAGCGATTAATCAGGAGCCAGGAGTTGCTCTCCTGAACGCGCCTTGTGGAGAAAAGTGCTTTCACCTTATCAGCGGCAGATAACACATCGCAGATCTGGGCTTTGAAAATTACATCTCCGGTGCCGGCCCTGCCAAATTTAAGGCTCTGTGAATGAAATCATTTTCCTGGAAAGTAAAGCTTCCAAAGTAACACGCGAGAGACAGAGCAGACATTATGCCCTTAATGTCAACGGAAGGGGAACACTATTTATCATTTAGACTCATTATGAGGGCAGGATCATGATGGGCAGGGGTCTTCTGAGGCACATGTCATGCATTAACGCAATTACAGAGTGTTATGTGCAGAGGAAAGCACTGTTGGCATGTGCTCATGTGACACTGCATTGAGAAAATAATGGTTCTGTGTGGCCTGTCACAGGTGAAGTAAAACGTGTCCATTTGGTGGCGCCTCTGGAGTACATGATGTAGGTTCTAGTTGCAGTGTTAACTGTAGAGTATAGGGCGGGGTCTCCAACCTTTTTCACTTGGTAAGCTACTTTTATGCAACAAAACTGTCGGAGGGCTGCTTGTGTTTCAAAGACACTTGAGTAAGTGGTTCTCTGGAACTGGAGAAAATATTTTCCCCAGTTGGAAATTGCATGTGAACACTTGCTCAACTGGAAAACAACTGGGGAACTCTGGTCAAAACGAGCTTCCATCTGCAGAAATCAGCTGATTTGTTCTTTTATTGTCTAATGTGAGCTTAAAGCTGCCTTAAGTGATGTCTTTTTGAAATGTTTTCATCAGTAGGTGGAATACAGAAACTCTGCTCTGATCATTTAAATGTGGTGGAAAAAGTCCCAGTGATAACAGTATTTTTTTCAAAAATAAATATAGTAAAAAGCTCAAAATCCACTGTTCCAAATTATTATGCAACTCATTGTTTCAATACATTTTAAAGCTTGTAATTAACTGAAAATGGTCATTTGTTGAATTTGTAGCATTAGGAGGTCATATTTACTGAAATCAAAAGCTATTTCAATAAAAATATATATATATATTAACAGGTCAAGTTATATTTTACCATAGGAGCCCTTGTGTGATAGCAGCTTCAAAATTCTTAAATCCATTAAACTTGTGAGTTTTTGGACAGTTTCAGCTTGGATTTCTTTGCGGGATGTCAAAATAGCCTCCCAGAGCTGCCACTTGGATGAAAACTGCCTCCCACCCTCATAGATGTTTTTTTTGTTGAGGCTCCAAAGGTTCTCAATAGGGTTGAGGTCAGGGGAGGAGGGGGTCCACATCATGAGTTTCTCTCCTTTTATGCCCATAGCAGCCAGTGATGCAGAGGTATTCTTTACAGCAGGACATGGAGCGTTGTCATGCATGAAGATGATTTTGTTCATTTTGTAGCATAGAAGACAGTGGTCAGTCAGAAACTCCACATATATTTCAAAGGTCATTTTCACACCTTCAGGGAGCCTAAAAGGGCCTAATGGGGCCGACCAGCTCTCTCCCCATGATTCTGGCCCAAAACATGACTCTGCCCCCTCCTTACTGACGTCACAGCCTTGTTGGGACATTGTGGCCATTCACCAACCATCCACTACTCCATTGATTTGACCATGTAGCGTTTCACGGCACTCATCATTGAACAAGACTGTTTGAAAATGAGTCCTCATGTATTTCTGAGCCACTGCAGCCGCTTCTGTTCATGAGCTTCAATGAACAGTTTAGTAGAGGCCGGATAGAAGGATTATGCACAACTGCAGCCTCTGGAGGGACCTACACCTTGATGTTCAGGAGACTCCAGAGGCACCAGCAGCTTCAAATACCTGTATGCTGCTTTGTAGCTGCTGTTCTCATAATCTGATGTGTTTGTCTGGCAGAAACCGTCAATATGGTGCCTTTATCTGCACAAACCAGAGTGTGTCTGAATCATCCACAAATCTCTTATCAGTATGATGATTATGCTTAATCTTTCATGAAATATCAAAGGTTTTCATACCTAGACCAAGGCATTCAATTATTTCATGCCTTTCATTAGCAGAAAGACCCTTTTTCTTTCCCATATTGCTTGAAAATGATGATCTGCATCATAAAGTGGAACACCCTTTTTCAGTAGTTTTTCCCTTAACTGGGCTTAACCTGAAAACTAATCATCCCAGGTCTCTGAGATTATTGTCAGTGATTCATAGAGCCCCAAGACACGATACCATCCATGAGTTTCATTGATTGACTGCGGAATTCTTCCGCAGTCAATTATTGGTTTTCATGTTCTTTATTATTATTCCTCTTCCATCTTTTTCCCGATTTTCTAGAGCTTTCAGCACCTTCATGCTTTGTGCAATTTATGCAAGTTATGCATCAAAATATTTCGCATGTTGAGGAGAAGGTGCTATTACTTTTGGGACTTCTGCAACTTACGGTTTTTACGCAATCGGCCAAAATGTCGGAGATTTTTCCCATTGACTTATAATGGGGCTGCCGCAAATCCATGCTTTTCTGCACTTTTTTCTGCATTTTATGCAATTTCTGCACTTTGTGCATGTTCAGCTTCTGCAACTTGTGGGTTTTGAGAAAAAATTGTCCTTCTGCAGTTTTCCAGTTTTTTTATACGAGAGTTTGAAATTTTTGCATTGGTGTGTATGGGGGAATCCAGCCAATGGGGAAACTCCAGGACTTTCAGCCATTTATGCAGCTTCTGCCAATCAAGCCCTGAGGCCATTTCAACAGTTTGACCAGTTTATGGAATATAAAAGTGTATGCAATATTAACAATTTATGCAAATTAACCACTTTATGCATTTTGAACCGTTTATGCAACTTAAGAGTTTATGCCATTTAGGATTTATGAATTTTAAAGAGCTTATGCAATTTACATAATTCATGCAAATGAACCCATTCATGCATTTTACCACTTTATGCAGTTTATACAGTTTATGCAACATGACATTTTATGCATTTTACCAGTTTATGCAAAATAGATTATGCAAATTAACCACTTTATGGAATTTAAACAGTTTATGCATTTTAAAGCACTATAATGCAATTTAATAGGGATTTTGGCATATAACCAATTCATGCAATTTGAACATTTTATGCATTTTACCAGTTAATGCAAATTAGATTATGCAAATTAAGCAATTTATGCAATTTGAACAGTTTATGCAATTTCTGCATTTGCTTCCCGCAATTCCGCAGTCAATCGCAATGGCGCAGCCATTGCATTTCTAGTTATTATTGTTTTTTTTTTTACCTTTTTGACACAAAAATCCAATTGGCCTAATAATTTGCAACACAGTGTAAGCAACCGCGAGAAATGCCCGACATTAATGCATGCAAAAAGAAAAGAAAATTAGCAAACCAAAAGTTTTGCTACACGGAAAATGTAAATGGTTTGCTCCTTTAAACGCTAATGGGTGATAAAAGACTGTTTCGATTTGGTGTCATCAAAATCCCCACTTTCCCTCATAAAAAACCGCATGAACAAAAACAAACTGGTGACAATCACATCATGTCTTGGGAAAACGAGCTCCACATGAGCATTCGCCCAAGAGAATTAGCAGCCAAGATGGTATTTCAAAGAAAATCGCTTGAGTTGTGTCCTTGTACTTTACTATATTGATTCAAATGTTTGCAAATTGTCTTCAGCATGTTCAGAAGAAAACGACAATGCATCTAAAATGACTCAAGTGAAACAGTCCTCCAGGTCTGTTTCTGAGGAGGGAGCAACATTATAACATTGTTAAAAGTTTGAATAAAAGTTGATTTTGTGTCATGACCCTACTGGGAATCCCAAGCAACTACAATGACACAATGCTGATCCAAAGCAAACCTAAACAGTTTGATTTATCAATAGTTTATCTTCTCTCGTGGCTGGTGTTGTAAACCAAGGCTAAAGTTGTCAACCTCCAACCACTCGATGCCGTTATGAAATGAACATATCGAACTTGCAGGTAATTGAAGCCCTTTATGTATCCAACACCCGTCGCGTCGATGCGGCTGCACTGCTGAGCTGAGGTCCTATTGATTTCGACAGGCGTCAACACTCGGTCTCTCATTGTTTAATCCCATCTCCATAAAAGGGTTTGTTTAATGCTTCTACAACAGCACCTCCGATCGCGGATGCAGTCCATGCAGAATGGCCTCTTTCATACTGTGTTTTTATGGCCCATGAGAGTTGTTTAAACACATTGATTAGGAGCTGTGTAGGTGATGGAGGAAAGGTGAGATTGCTCCAAGTGATGAATGCCTTTTTAAACTGCTGCAGGTTCATTTACTGTACTGGACTGATGCAATAAACTCCAGTGTATGTGGATGCATCTTGTTCAATTACTCTTGCACAGTTCGCAGAGTGGTTATCTCTAATGGAATCTAGCTGATGACGTTTGTAGGATGCACTTTTGTAACTTAAAACCGGCATTATAATTTCAAATGAACTTGTGACGCCTTCAGCAGGAGATGAGGACGCAGATAAAAGTCTTACAATGTGTGCCGTTCCCTATTTAAAAGCTAAGAACCTCCAAGATTCAGTCTCTGAATGAGCACTAATATGACTTCCAGGCAGGTGCTCGGATTGTACAAGTCCCTTTATGTTTTTCCAGCTGTTTGTGAAGGCTCTCATTCATCCAGGAAGTAAAAACTGTAGTAAAGCTAAATCGTTGACAGTCCAGTCGACGATTTAGCTTCACTACACTTTTTCAGGCTTGTTTTATCCATAGTATCTACTTGTGTGGGTCTCATCCTGCTTTCTGCTTAGACAATCGTCTTGAGAAGCAGGACAAATAATGTACACAATAATGTACACAAAAAACTTGTGAAGCTTCAGAGGAAATTTTATTTGTGTTCACCAACTTTTTTAACTCCCCCACCCCCGCCCTCCAGTCGACAGGCGGGCGCCCCTCCCCTACCCAACAAAAAATTCCAGCGCCTGCAGGTGTACTGTGTGTTTCCCATGTCTTGATGTTTTTATATATGTGCTTTGCCTTAACTTAACCTGATTGTAATTTCGCATATTTTCTTTTGTAAGGCGCATTGAGTTGCCTTGTGTACGAAATGCGCGGTATAAATAAACTTGCCTTGCCTTGCCTATTTGGAAGACCGACCTGCAGCACTTATTCATTGCCTCATCTCCAGCCGCTCCTCATCAATCATCCAATCATGGCCCCATCTCAAGCCACAACTCCGCAACAGCCAATCACTGGAGCTACATGCTCCTGCTTCAGCCAATCATTGCCAAGGATTCTCCTCTTGAGCTCCCCTGACTGTGCTGCAACCCTCCTCCGCCCCTCTTCCACCTGGCTCCTCCTGTTCTTCTGCTCCGTTCATCGAGGCTGGAGCCCATTGGCCGCCCAGATTTAATCCTCTACCACCAGCAGTGTCCAGACTCTGTCAATCATTCATCAGGCCTGTGTATTTCATATTAAACAATTCAGTCTATCGCCGGGGTCTGAGCCCCAAACATGATTAATAAAACAAAATCCAATAAATTCAATAAAACTCTTCTAATGCCATCTTGTTTCTGAGTCTCGGGTTGAACCACCTTATACATTATGTTTTTCAGTTGTGAATGAATAATATCAGAACCAAATTATTTTTAAATAATGGCGCAACCAGTCACCTTTTTTAGTAATATTAAATATTTTCTAAATCTTATATACTCCCAGACAGATTTATTTTACCTTTAAACATCTACATCCGTTTTGCAAACCTCATAGGGCCTGTGTTAATGGACTTTTTGGGCACTTTTAACCATGTTTTCCCCACATCAAAACCAGAGAGCTGATTTGTTGCGCTACAGCGGTCCAGCATGTTTCGTCTATCTCCCTCTTCCACTCTGAAAAACCCTCCCGGGCTTATGTCAGTCCTTTGTAGTCCCGGATGTTTCTATGTGTATAATAAAGTCCAGACTCCTTCATTGGACGAGTTAGCAGTGCTCAAAATACCTTCTCTTTGAAAAAAATGCATGTTATTTAACTTACATGCAGCGGGTCAAACCCTCTGGATGCCCCTGTTAGGCCAAAGCGTGTCCATAAATAAAAGTCAAGATCCCGGAGGTTAATGTTGGACCTCACGTACGACATCATCAGGAGTGAATACACGGGCTGAACTCTGGCCCTCGTAGGTCAAAGTAGCGCCTTTATGCAGCGGCCGAGCTAATCCTGCACGTTAGCATTCAGACGGCGCCGTGCGGATCCGGAAACAGGACTCCGGGTCAGACTGGAGCAGCTTTTGAGGGCACAAGGACAAGGGACACACAGGGAGGCTGGCATTATGCTTTAATGTTGTCCACTGTTCAGGGCAAAGGGCGCCGGTTATAGAAACAGGACAAATATGGATACTTTACCGACTTAACGGAAGGGTGTTTAGGATTTTTAGAAATATTTCATCAACATAACCTATTTCTGTCCAAAGATATGAGGCCAACGAAGCAATTATTGGTTTTACTCATGTTTCCTGATTTATTCCCCATTACAAAACATTTTGTTGTAAATTTTGGTTCTCAGGACGCGTCTTACCTTCCAACACAGTTACACCATGATCCTGTCCCCGACCCTCACCAAATCCCTCTTCCTAACCTTATCCCTAACCATAACCCTGTACCTAACCCTAACCCTCATGTCATGTATGGACTAAATATGCAACACGGCATTGTAGCCATTCATTAAGCCACTCTTGAACAACTCTTGCAAACTTAGACACGTGTGTGCAATTGACTTCAAATCATAACAACGCCGCCAAAGAAGTGACTCAGCTCATCTCATTGATTAGTTCAGCAGGTACTTGCAACACTAGAAGAATATAATTAAATACACACATTTTAAGTGTTTTGTCTGTCAATAGTTAGGCAGAAAGAAGGTTGAACTGATGAACTGCTAAACTAATGAATAAGATGGTGCTTTTATATTGGTGTGCTGAATCAAAACAGGAAGTAACTTCTTGGGCAGCGTCATGATTTGAAGTTATGCACAAAAATTGATGAAGACTGTGTACATGAGATAAGTTAAGGTTTGTGGCTCATTCATACTTCACAAGAACAAGAGGTTCTTGCGTCTTGGGAAGTATAAATGAGCCTTTATAATCCCTGACCCTTCCTCAATGCTGCTGGGGCAGCCTGTTTTTAGTGGAAACCGGAGAACTAAGCGGAGAACACAGTCACGAGGAGAACATGCAAACTCCACACAGAGAGCCCTGTCCAGGCAGGAATCGAACCTGGGACGTTGCTGTGAGGCACGAGTGCAAACTGATGCATCACCGTGCCACCGTCATTGGACAGTTGTGTGCAATACTGCTAATTTTATTTCAATAGCAGACACGTTCTTCTCCTCTCAGCACATTTCATTGCATTGTTGACTGTGTGATAACCTGCATATGACAAATAACAGGGTTTCTACAAGCAGAAGCAAGTCTTTTTTAAATTCATTGTTATATTTTGATGCCACAAATTCAGAAAAATTCAGCATGCATTTAATTTCTCAAGATTTTTGCAACATTTCCTCAAACAGAAGAAAGAGATTTGGACGAAATTAGCAATTTATGAGCAATAAATGGGTCCATTTCATCCAAAACTGCAGCTCAGTATGTTATAGAGTGTCGTTTTGGTATTTTTAATGAACTTATTCAACATAAATTGTTGATTAATGTCATAATTTTCTAAGACGTTTAAATTTAATACCAGTTTCAATCTAACTTAGCAGCCTTATACAAGTATTTTATTGGCCTGAATAGACACCGCCTGACTCATAGTGTTCATGTCACGCTCTCTCATACGGTGCTGATGATCATGGTTTGAAATGGCTGCAAAGCAAACCTTTAAAAACCTCCGGGAACACAGTCTCTCCCTGCGCGATCGCCTCATTACATTTAGAGCCTGCTCCCATGACACCGTAATACTCTCTCAATGATTCCAACGTATGAACGACCTCATCGCATTTCCAATCTGAATATTCAATATTGTTTATGGGTTTGTGTTCACGGCGCTTCAATCCGCAGCGGAAATGTACTCCGCGTTTTACAAGGTTCTTCAATTGAATTTTCAATATTTTTTTATAGCTCAATAACCCCACAGCGAGAAAGACCAACAGATGATAGACTTGCACTCGACCTGAGGAAGCTGCACTGAAAGAGAGGCTACTATTCTTAGCCTGCTTTTAATCAGACAAAGAGGGAGAGCTACTATTGAGTTACTGTGACATGTTTCAAAGGTCTGCCCTCATCAGGAGCATCAACGAACGTCTTGAAGAGAGACTTGTCAACAAAAACAAATCACACATTTTGTTTTACACACGAGTGTATGTTGATCTATTTACCCAGTCAGTTTTAGCTTGAGCTGAACTTTCCTTCTTTGTGTTTTTTTATTCATTTATTGACTGACTGTTGATTAGCTACACAATGGACCAATCAGAGGAGGTGCAGGGCGGGCGACAAGTGTGTCCTGACCAATGGGCGCTGGCTGCTCTGCTTTATGACCACGACATTGGGGGCCGCCATTGCTCCGCCATTGCTGTAGTACCTCCATATCGCCACTAGGCCCCCATTGAAAAGCATTGGAGTTTAGACACCTTACAAACAACTTTAACGCCTGGTTTAATTTTTTTCAACACTAGACTAGGTTAGAAATTTTTCCTGAGATAACGCTGGGTTAGTCACAATTTATGAAACCAGGCTGGTTTTCGTAAGAAGAATTTTTGAAATCTCGTACTTAATGAGGGTCGGACTGTTAGCATTGGAGCAGCGCAAGCTACACGTCACGCAAGGGCCGAGTCTACGGTGAAGATCCCGCCCCTTATGCCCTTTTTAGGAACATGCTTCGTCAGAGTTGGGGAGGGGGAGTCTGTAAATCCGCCATGAATTCCCCCTCGACCGTGGTCATTATGGTAAAAGGGGAGGAGTGAGCAGAAGACGACCATTATTTTTTACAGTCTATGGTCCTGACACAATCATGTGGCCAGTTGTTCCTAATGACACATGAGCTGATTTTACAGATATATTTCATTATTGGACGACTCCTTTGGATGGATTTAAAGCTGCGGCCACAGTGTGCAGTTTAGCTTCAGCCAGTCTTTCACTGCCTGGAGGCATCTCTGCAAAGACTGCATTGAACTGCTTTCTGACTTAAGAGGCAGGCAATATGGACGTCATTGGTAAAGCAATTAAAGGAAATGTCATATTTCTACAAATCGAGCCCAGTGGCAGCATATACAGGGAGAATAAAGCTGGGCCTAGAACCGAGCCCTGGGGAACTCCACAGGTTTGAAGTTATTTTTTATTTTATTTTTTTCGGGATGAAAGAATTAAGCTGAGCAAGAGAGTGAGAGGTGAGGAATGGTTTATCAGGATACGTAAGGAGGGTTTTGGGGACTAAGAACAGCCACTGGAGATGATTCAAAGATCACTCAAAGATGCGTGCATTTCCTGGTCTAATTTTGATGGGAGAATAATATTGTAAAACGGCAAAAAGATTTGGGATTTGCAAAGTGTTTGGAAGCAATTTATGCTGTAACTACACTGTCAGGACTTGGTGCAAGAACCAAACCAGCCTTTTTGAAAAATAAGCGAAAAAGCGAAAACCAAATCATTGACCAGTTTGGGACTATTATCAGAGAGAAAACGAGAATCGTAAACCCCTGCATTGAACCGCATTGTGTGTTGTCTTTTTTGTTTCCTTCACCGACTTTGTGTGGTCCAGCGTGTATTTCCATGAAGGTCACGCCCATTGATCACGTTATTGAGCCGTTCGGATCCAGGTGACTGCCACAATCTGGCAAATGAGGAGCGGCTCTGTTTGACTCAACGTACACAGATTTTCCCCACGTTGCATCATTGATCGAGATGCATGGAATGTATAGACGGCGGCGCGGTGACATTTAATTACCCTTTGGAAATGGCCGTGAAAGACTTGATCCTCGTGATTTTCATTCTGATTTCCTGTTTTCGGTTTGTCGCACATTGCATTTGACCCGTCCATGCAGCTGTGGAATTAAATATTTATTTACCAAAAAAGAAGTTTGTGACTTTAAAAGAGGCATTACAACTACAGCTGAAGTTTAATGTTTAGATGTCAACATGGCATTTCCAAATTGAAAGCTCAGAACGTACTTGTGTACTAAGCTAGTGAAGCTAATATCGTTTTAATAGGTCACACAGGCAGCAGCAGGTCAAATGTATGAGATTTAATGCCACAGATACAAAAGATTTACCCACTCACTATTTTGTAACATTTACAAACATTTAATCAAATTCACACAGGGGATACAGGGAAATTTGAAAGAAAACTATATTAAATTGAATAAATTGAACCCTTTAACAAGTTCATGAAATTGTTTCATATGCTTTGTAATTACATGGACAGTGTTTTTTCCCCACAAATGTCTGAGTTTACAATATACTAAAGGAGGACAAATTAAATTAGTTTCAAGAAAAGTCATAATGCCTTGAAGTCCTGTTAGATCTAATGTAATTATTTTTTTAATGGTATTTAAGGCCTAATTTCTGGCACAATTTTTATCTATTTGTTTATTAGGTCGGGACATTGCATGTTAATGAACATACATTGGACTCATGCATGTAAATTTGCCTAGCCGGATTGTAGCCTTACACTAATTTGCATCCGTTGTCCCACACTCTCAAACACACTGTCATTCATCCTGGCCTATTGTACATGTTTTTAGTGGTGGGGGAAACCGGAGTACCCGGAGGAAACCTACGCAAACATGGGGAGAACATGCAAACTCCACACAGAAAGGCCCCGTCTAGGTGGAAATCAAACCCTGGACCTTCTAGCTGCCTGGTTAATGACAATGAAAGTCACTGATGATGTAAGATGTCTCTTGTGTTGAATAATGATCAAACACATAAGTATTTGCTGTGAGCGGCTCAGCTCTCCTCAGTCCTGACTGTAACTTTACTGAGAGCGGGACGTCTCCAGCTCGTCTCCATGGAGATGTCGACTAAAGGCAACTATATATGTCAGGTCCTCATCCAAATCTATTGTTTGAGTACCTACTGCAAAACCTTTTCTGTGCCGAGCTGTTTATTAGGAGCATGTTCTGTATTGCTGGCAACAGTTTTATCAGAAAAATAATGTCACACAGTGTGCCTTTAAGAATAAACATATGAAAGCTTTCTTGAAGTGTACAATAGCGTTCTTCATATGGGGTTAAACGAGGAGAGCCGTGTTTTCATACATCACTCGTGTAATGTGTCACGTCCCATCTCCTGCTGATTCACTCCTGCCTGTCTCATAATTCTGCCCCACACTTCACTTCAGCTCATCTAAATCACCGCGCTCCTCCGCTCGTTCTGTCAGCCTCAAACTCCGCGGCGGCCATATTGCTCAAGGAGTTGGATTCAGATTTATTTCCTTCCTCGTAACTGTCAGCGCCTCGACACTGTACCGTCCTTTACAACATGGCTGCGGCAAAAAAAATAAAACTATATAACAAAATAAAAAAGGGTTTGAATTTATAGTTTTGGCATAACAAAGAATGTACTAAAAACACGTCTAGGCTCTCAGTCATACAGGAGTTGTCCATTTAGATGAAGGTTCTTGAGTCTTCTGCACTTAGCTGAAGTGTAGGACGTTTCAGTTTGTGGGGCCATGTTGGTAAAGTGGATTAAACAATACTTACAGTGCAGCCAAAAACAAATAGGCGGGGAAAAAATAGTAATAATATCAAATATTCACACAAAAATAATGAGAATAAGTTGCCCTACATGACAACATAAATTCATATATAAAACACAATGAGTCGCTAAACAATCACTAAACAATCGGCTCTGTGGGAACAGCGAGAGGCCCGGGCCAGGGGAGAGAAAGGCGAGAGAGTGGCGAGGTGGCTACTGGCGCCCCGTCACAGTCCTCTTTGTTTCCTCGGATTTAATAGCCATTCAAACCCATATGTGTCAACCTGTGTGCATTTTAGCAGATCACCAAGGCGCACAAATTGAGCAAGTAGAAGTGAAGAAATATGCTAAAACCATTGCAATGAACCAGGTGCAATCCAATCTGAAAGGGCCAAAAGAGGCTTTATATATGCAAGTTTTTTTACCCTATATATGAGTCTCCCAGACCTGAAGATATTAGTAAAACACGATTTGCCGAACAACAATTTTACACCAATGCGACTTCACAGATAGACTTCAAAATGATGTTGGAATGGCCAAGCGTCTCGCAGTGACACTATATCATTTCAGCGGTTCAGAAGAAGCCGAGTCGTGTTGAAGAGAAGAGAAATCCCTTTGAATTTCTCTACAATGCATAATTTCTTGTTTCATTCCTAAATGGACCACAGCAGCTGCTCCTCCCGAGGATAGGCGGCTCATCTGACTTGCATGAGGGAGCGGACTCGCGGAGGTCCCGGGCAGAGTCATCCACAAACGTGATCATCTGAGGAAAACGCTGAAGCGGGCCGCGCTGTGAACCCTGGACGTACACGGAAACAGCTGCCTGGCCCACCAGTGTGAGAGGAATTATAATGTACAGCAGGAAAGACTTACGGAGGAGGAGGAGGGGTGTGGTGCAAGATTGTTTTTTGTAATTGGCTCTGGTCGAGGCTGTTCAATTTGGTCAGATTACCCTTGTTTTTGTTCTCTGATAAAGATGATTTATTTCAATATTGAGCCCGGTTTCCCTCTCTCTGGCTTCGGGGAGGCCCGTTAACTCCCGAAGTCCACATCCTCTCCCTGTTTACTCGGCTCCACTCCGCTCCAGGCCGCCTCCGAATGACAGCAACATCAACGGCCACTGCCTCCACGTCAGGACCTCTCCGTCAGGTCCATGAGGAGCTCAAAGAGAGCACATCCAAAGCAACAAGTGTGTGAAATAAAACTCCTAATCAAATAAATAATAACTATTTAGGAGCTGACAAGCTGTAAACCCCAGAGGAGGCCCCTTTCTCTTTTACTGTCACAGGCTGCTCCTCTTTCATGTGATGGAGAAAGGTGAAGAAAAGAATGAGTGCAAGGAAAGTTGTTGACACTTTATAATAACTATACCTTATTTCACCTTAATGAATGATGAGTTAACTCTCAATTCATCATGAATAGGTCAATTAGGGAGCTGAGCCAGCGATCAAAGCTCTCGATTTACCGATCGATCTACGTTCCCACCCTCACCTATGGTCATGAGATCTGGGTAATGACCGAAAGGACGAGATCGCAAATACAAGCAGCCGAAATGAGCTTCCTTCGCAGGGTGGCTGGGCGCACCCTTCGAGATCGGGTGAGGAGCTCAGTTACCTGCTCCTTCACGTCGAAAGGAGCAGCTGAGGTGGCTCGGGCCACACCAGAGGTGTTCCAGGCATGTCCTATTGGGACAAGGCCTTGTGGAAGACCCAGGGCACGCTGGTGGGACTATGTCTCTGAGCTGGCCTGGTGTCGCCTCGTGGTCCCCCCAGAACAGTTGGAGGAGATGTGCGTGGATCAGGAAGTCTGGGCATCTCTGCTGAGACTGCTGCCCCCGCGACCCGGCCCCGTAGCAATGAACAATTCATTAGTTAAGTGTGACTAACACTTAAGAACTACTTAACAATGAATAAGTCAAGTATGTTAAGAACTGTTATGAGTTTGGTATTAATTGTAGTAGTTAAGTAGTTATTAAGTATTCGTCACTAAACTAATGAATTGATGATTAATTAAATGTTAGCTCATCATTTATATTGTGGTTATATTGTGTAAAATAGTGACATTCTCATTCAACTAAAGTACAGAGGTATTTACCTTGAAAACCCGGACTCTGACGGAGCTGAAAAATAGAGTTGATCTATATTTTTGTCAGGAGAGTCAGGCCGGCGACTGAAGCCCTCGGAGCAACGAGATAAATTAATACAGCAACGTACAGTATTTCCTGCGGAGTGCGGGTCTGAGCCGGGAGAACAAAGAATGAACAAAGAATGAATCTGGCGATTACTATGGCACTGTTTATGTGTTTCAGTGCGTTTGTCTAACTACTTTGTCGAGTCGCAGACTCCAAAACCTCAGATCGTAAGTAACAAACATATTTGATTTTTCTGCTCACATCCAGCGCTCTCCCCTCGCGCTGCAGCTCCAGCTCCTGTGGTGCCTTTGAAAACAGGTTTTCATGCATTAATTTGTGTCCCTCTTGTTTCGGATACAAACGCAGGCTGATAATGTTGTCTAGTATCCAGCATGTTTATTTGGGTCCCGGCCTCGTGTTTAATCATTTGGGGATGTCACGTGTGAAGCAAATCTTTATTCTATTAAATGGGGGAAGCATCATTTCTTACATAGTCTTATTTAGTCTGTGGCGTCATTTGAGTGAGACTTTATTCTTTGTGCAAGAATGTCCTTTAGTCTGTGGTCTTTGCACCTTGCATCTTATGTGTCCCAGGATTTAGTGTTCCTTTAGTCTTTGTTTGGACTTGATTTTGAGTAGATACGTACGTCGTCCTCGCTGAGACCATTGAGCCTTGATCAGGCTGTTCAGAACCAATTTAAATTCCTACTGAAAAGCTTTCGTAGTCCTGTGCTCATTTAATCCTGATTTGTTTTGGTTGGGATTTCAGTTCAGTTCTAGTTTTGTACCCTATGGAATTAGCTAAGTTAGTTTTGAAACTCAGACATTTTATATCTTGGACATGTCCAGGTTTGTACCGAGACGAATAAAACTGAGGCAGTAGATGTTTCCCTCTTTCAAACCATCCGCTTTATCCGGGGCCGGGTCGCGGGGGCAGCAGTCTCAGCAGAGATGCCCAGACTTCCTGATCCACACACACCTCCTCCAACTGTTCTGGGGGGACCCCGAGGCGACACCAGGCCAGCTCGGAGACATAGTCCCACCACCGTGTCCTGGGCCTTCCACGAGGCCTTGTCCCAATAGGACATGCCTGGAACACCTCCCGCGGGAGGCGACCAGGAGGCATCCGGAACATATGCCCGAGCCACCTCAGCTGCTCCTTTCGACAAGAAGGAGCAGTGACTCTATTCTGAGCTCCTCCCGGGTAACTGAGCTCCTCACCCGATCTCGAAGGGTGCGCCCAGCCACCCTGCGAAGGAAGCTCATTTCGGCCGCTTGTATCCGCGACCTCGTCCTTTCGGTCATTTCCCAAATCTCATGACCATTGGTGAGTGTGGGAACGAACTTTGCCCCCCGACTCAGCTCCCTCCCTCTGTTTTGGACAACAATACAAATTTAGACTCTTTCTTCTGTGATTGATAAAAATGTGCTATATTTAAACACCTTAACAAATCGGTTACACAGTCTTGGTTTAGATTAAACTCTTTTTTTTTTCAAATATATGATATAATGATTGTGCTGAAACCCCTTACATGAGCTGGTGGTTCACATGAAAGTTTTGAGAGGCATTTGACTGAGAACTCCAGTCTTCATTAACTCGCTCCGAGAGGCTGCTCTTAATATTTACGATCCGGATCTGACTATTTCCTGGAAGGACGTACATCATCAGGCGTGGGCATAAAGCTGCTTTGATTAAAACATTAAGAATATGGAGAAATGGCACTTTTAATGTGGACATAACTTGCGGGACTATAAACTTTACAGGAACGTTGCTCAGTGTCATTGACTTTTATTCGGTGGACGTCTGAGTGCGGTGTTGGTATTTACTGCGTGTCTATGATGGGATATGATAAACACTGACACACACTGAGGCGCTGGTGTAGTTTGAGGCGCCTGCAGAGTCCAATGTTCGTAGTAGTTGGTAGTACTTTGAGTGAACCTGTTACAGATCTAGACTTCTGCCTTTGATTAGGTTTTTGATAGAACCCGAAACAGCCGTATGAATCAGCACCAGAACTGTTCTCAAAGGGGGTCATTTATCAAGACGAGTGCGAGATATCGAGTGCACGCTGGAAAATAGCATGAAGTTATTTGTGGGCTTGTTGCACCTACTGTAATTTACCGTTTGAAATTGCCGGTAGTGCAGATTTAGGGCCCCGAAATCTGATGAGAAAGAGAGAAAACTGTGGGATTAAACTGTATGCATTAAAAAACAAAAAGGTCTGCAGCTGATCTACTTTTTCATTCGCTTCTCACTCACAGTGCTTGGTAAATGAACCCCAAAGTGTGTTTACACTGCAACTATCAGACTCTGCCTTCATTGCGTCAGTGTTAATTTCGTCGACTAAAATATTTAGTCATAATTTTGGTCAAAGTGATATTTTTGACGCCTAAAATTGGACTAAAACTAAATTCAAAGTTTTTCATGAGACTAAAACTATGACTAAAATGTCCAGATATTTTAGTCGACTAAAATAAGACTAAATAAAAATGAAAAGGAGAGACTAAAATCATCCAAACTTCTATTGACAATCTGAAAGAGCCTCAGATCATGTACATTCTCTGCCAAAGGATCAGCTCTGAGCTTTGTTCATGTGGAGCAGCTCCATGAAGCAGAGGAACAAGATTAAATATGATTAGAATGAATATTATCAATACAAAGTCGACTAAATTCTTCTTAAATTTAGTCGACTGAAATTACTTGCAATTTTAGTCGACTAAAACTAGACTAAAATTGAAGATATTTTTTTGACTAAAACTAGACTAAAATTGAATTACATTTTCGTCAAAAGACTAAGACTAAAACTAAATCAAAATATGTTAAAATTAACACTGCATTGCATCAGTGACATCTAGTTAAATGAGCTTTTTCTTCTTCTACAGTGTCAGCGCTGAGTCATTGTTAATTATCCCAGAAGGGAAATTTAAAAAAGGCCAGAAAACATGTGTCCTTAAAGGGACTATACAGAGTTTAAAATGTTAAAATTAAGTGTTTTCCTCCCCCTACATGTTCCAACAATGTCCTAAGGTGTGGAATGAACCCAGACATATTCACCACAACTGCCTCTAAAATCCTGCACTGTCACTCAAAAAAGTGTTAATTAGGGTCGAAGTGCCGTCATGCACGAGCTTAATATAGAAGCTGCAGTTACACGTATGACCTGAGGTGGCAGTAGTGAGTATAACATGGCTAAGTTGCATTTAGCCTCTTTTAACATTGATTCAACAAGCACACGCAGTACAACATTATATGAAGAGCACTAGTAAGTCTAGCAGCTTATATGTAGACCAGGGGTGGCCGAAGTGCGGCCCAGGGGCCAAATGCGGCCCTCAGACCAATTTTTGGTGGTCCTCGGCCTTCTTGCTGAATCGGTAAACATCATCAGAGATGGTCCTTTTTATTTGAAATGTAGTAATTCTACACTATTCTAACCAATTCTAAACTAACATTTTACTGTGAGACAGAGCTGGCCTAAAGGTTTTAAGCATAAATGAAGGGGCGCAATTTAAACCTCTGCTAGTCAAAGGTTTCGCAGCACTGACCACCACGCTTCAATTGTGCCCCCCCATGAAAAACGTTTGGACACCCCTGATGTAGACTGACTGCACAGTCACCATCATTTCTGTACAGAGTTCAAGAGCTCATAGATCTGGGCAAAAAGGTGGTTTTCCTCCTCTGGGAATCACAGGCTGGAATCCGGAGCCTGCGTCCAGAGGGCAGCCACTCAAACCCCCTGAACAGAACATGGCACTGGTCTTGTGTGATCTGCAGACCTTTTTCGAGCCATTTCCTCCACATTATTAAAGCCCATAATACAACATCTGCTGTAAAAAGACATGTATAACCACCAGTGTTGGGGAGTAACGGGATACATGTAACTGTATTCCGGTACAGTTACTCTTTAGTCAGAGGGTATTTAGAAATCAATTACTTTGCTGATACCAAGGGAATACATACATAAAGAGTATACACTACAAAAATATATTGTGTTTTTAAAAAGTATTTCAAGTTTTCAGAATACAGTACTCTGATTGGCCAGAGTAACGTAATGCGCTACAAAACACATTTTCAGGCAAGCATTCAGTATTCTGTAATGGAATACATTTATAAAGTATTCTCCCCAACACTGATAACCACGCTGGAAATCAAAACAAAAGGTTCTTTAATAAGTTATTCCTACAGCTACCAGCAGGAGGAGCCCAAAGCAAAGTCTTCACCAGCTCATCATCATCACTTCACGTTATGAAACGTAAAATATAAATGCTGAGGCACTCAAAATAATGTTTTAAAGTCTATTTCTCCGCCCCATATGCAGGATATGTCCATTTTAAAGCTCAAGTGACTGGATCCTGAGCTTGTGGTTTGTCCGCAAACTTGTGTCAGTCAAGATTAAGGAAACCCAAGTTGTGAATGTACCAGCTAAAAAAAATCCCACACAGAGCATGGTACAGACGCTGCCTTTCTATGTTGCATAAACGTATCTCCCCGAAACAGCCACCATACAATCACAGTCAAGGGACAATTTAAAATGACCTGTTCATCTGTCGCCTTTGGACAGCGAGGAAAAAGGTAGCACGATTTATGAACAATTTGAACAGTTTTCAGGTAATAGAAGAGGCTCTAATGTAATAATGTAATGTTACTATTTTCCATTTAGTCATCCTCGCCACAGGGCAGTTAATAATGACTTTACTTTGCGGCTAATCCCGGAGTACGTCGGACTTGGCAGCGTCTTAGACTGAGGACGTGGCGCCAAATGCCCACTTTCCTCTGCACTTCCGCGATAAAGACGGGACTCCCCGAATCTCCTGCTAATTCTCCGCTAAGTGTGTGCGCGTACGTCCATGTGCGCTCTCTTTATAAAGGCGGCAGCTGCCCGAGGCCCACAGCCCGGAGGAGGAGCGGCCCCTGAATCACCGCGTTCGACAAGTGCGAATAATAAACTGTTTGGTCCCACGAGGAGGACATCTGCCGTTTCAATTAGCTGCCTCATGTTTCATCCACGCCGTTTGTCTGTGCATTTATGGTAAACAAGAAAACAAGAGCGAATTGGCCTGTTGCTGGATAAATGCTGCCCTGGTTCTGGCCCGGGGCGGATGATATGTCGAGGGGTGTGGAGGTTTGTATAGGTAATTAAATAAAGGGCTTTTTACACATAAAGGGCGCAAGTCAAGAGCTCAAACGCCAGTGTCTAGACATCATTTTTTTGTTGTACGAGTTGAGACAAATACTCACCCAGTGCAGTATATGTCTAGTACCATGGTCCCTTGGTGGCCCTCAGGCTTCTTCTTGAAGTGCAAGTTCAATAATTCCATATGATTAAAACCTAAAAAATTTATATGAAATTGTGAGATAGAGCTGGCATTAAGGCTCCAAGTCTATAAAGATGTGGGGAACTTCTCTTAAAGGAACAGGCCACAGTTTTTCCATACTGAGATATGTTCTTACCTGAGCTTAGACAAGTTGATATGTACCTGTCTGGTCTTTGTGCCCATGGAAGAGCTCGGTCGCTTCTAACTTCACCCCGTTTGGAGCTATAGGAATACATTGGGAGAGGCCAAATGCTAACTGAGCGCACGTACAAAGACCAGTCAGGTATGCATCAACTCGTCTAAGCTCAGGTGAACATGTCTCAGCATGCAAAAATGGTGGCCTGCTCCTTTAAATGCACCAGTTGAATGTTCGATTGCGTGGCCCACCTGTCTGGGGTCTTCCACGCTGTATACACCATAACTGTGGTTCTCAATTGGTGGTTCGGGACCAATGGGTGAGGAACGTACTTCTCTATGGTCATCATGGCGGGGACCTGACATTGTTGTAATACCACCCCCTTGTAGCCATGGGCGACTCCTAAAAACACTTGGTAAACAACATTCTAATGGGATTTCAGACCTCCCTAGAATGGCTTAAAAGCCTGGCTCCAAGGAGTTAAAAAAAAAAAAAATTACACATTGACGCATGTGACAACGCTGGGGTAGGTGAAATATTTTTAACCACCCTAGTTTTTGTACAGCAGCCCGAAAATGTGGAGGCCTTTTCAGCACATTGACTGTCTCCAGGGCCTGATAATCGAGCTCTGGAGCTCTGTGAGGGCGGGGCTTCCCGCCTTTTTGCCCTTTTATGGAACAGGCTGCGTAGGAGGAGATTGAGCAGCCATGTAAGGTTCACAGACAACTCGGGACCTTTACTATGAATGAGGCTGAATGGAACACCAGCTATCTCTAACTAATAAATCTATGGTCGGGGTTGCAGAACTGGTTCTAGTGGGTCATGAGCCTTTCCCAGGAAACGTTTAGTTTAATATTTGTGCACTGAAAAAGTATAGAATCACTACCCGAGTCTGTTAAAATGACTGCATTTTGTGTTTTTAAAAAAAATCATAATTTCAATTTTTTTTGGCTTGTCTAATGCTAGGTTTTGATGGCTTACAAATGGCATCATTCATGACATTCGTAACATTACTTAATGCATCTTAATAGGGTTCTTAAAGGAACAGGCCACCATTTTTTCATACTGAGATATGTTCTCACCTGAGCTTAGACGAGTTGACGTGTACCTGTCTGGTCTTTGTGCGTGCGCTCAGGCACGTAAAAAGACCAAAGATGTTGTTAGCATTTGGCCTCTCTCAGCACATTCCTATATCTCCAACGGGTGGTGAAGTTAGAAGCGGCCACGCACAAAGACCAGACAGGCACACATCAACTCGTCTAAGCTCAAGTAAGAACATATGTCAGTATGGAAAAACGGTGGCCTGTTCCTTTAATAGAGCGCACCGGCTCGTGACATTTGTGATGTTTGTGGATGATGTTTGTGTTGTGAAAAAATATTCCACGAGTGTCACGATTCACCTTCAAAGCCCTTTCGTGATGATTAGTGATGATTTGTAATTCAGCGTTCAGAGCATTCTTACAGCATCCGTAGTGCAGGAATGGCTGTTTTCTCTCACACTTGTGCTCAGAATTGATAGAAACCCACGCTGCACCGATGGAGAGGGCAGGGAGCAGCAACAGGCCGGAGGGAGGGCAGCGCGGTGAGCAGCAGAGGCGCAGGTTAAACTGGACAAATCAGAAGCAAAGGCCTGAACCAGGGCACAGTTTCTCAATGTTTCAATACTGCAAAGTTATGGCCTAATTACCTCTGGGAAAATCTGCCTTTAATCATCGTTACCCAGCAGAGAATAGAATATGAGGTCACTGTCAGTCACTGTCGCCATAACACAAGCTTTCTCTCACTAACATGACACGAATTTGCTGTTAAAATTGCAGCTCCCTTTGACACGTTAAACACTATCTGCCGCTCGCTGACGGGACAGGCTCGCCGTGATGACTCCGCATCCCAAGTATGTCTCCAAACCCATTCCCTCGCTCTTATCTCCGCGTTTACTGTTTGGCTTTACGAAGACGTAGAGCCGCTGGTGCTCGTGCGGCTGTCGTGAGCGCGAGGCTCTAGCTCCTGTCAGTGTCCTCCTGATAATGAGCCGACGGCACTGTCCACTTTGGTTCAGGGACAATTTATCAAGGCGTCCTCCGGGTGTGAGCGAGGCGGGACGGACATGAGGAGGACCGAGTTTTTCCACTGCAGATAAAGGCCTCGAGATCTTTACATTACTTTTATCTCCGAGTGCAGCATTTTATTCTACTCACACAGAATGATTTTATCTGCGGCAGTTTTCAGTAGACTTCTGTGTTTGCATCCCTATAGCTCCTGTTTATGATGCTGTTCTTATACTAGACGTTTGATAAATATCTGGCAGAATTTGCTCCAGGTGAGGCAAAGTGTTTTTATCTATCTAATTATTGGTAGCACTTAATTTTTACAACAGTGGCATGGTAATAGGATGTAGTATCGCACTTACATGGACGAGTATTTGGAAACAGGACACGCACAGCATTTATTTCTTGATGTAATGGTTAATCATAGAACTATAATTACCAGGAAACATGGTTAATAGTCCATCCATCCATCCATCCATCCATCCATCCATCCATCCATCCATCCATCCATCCAGTCTCAGCAGAGATGCCCAGACTTCCCGATCCACGCACACCTCCTCCAGCTGTTCTGGGGGGACCCCGAGGTGACACCGGGTCAGCTCAGAGACACAGTGCCACCAGAGTGACCCGGGTCTTCCACGAGGCCTTGTCCCAATAGGACATGCCTGGAGCACCTCCTGCGGGAGGCGAACAGGAGGCATCCGGAACAGATGCCCAAGCCGCCTCAGCTGCTCCTTTTGACGTGAAGGAGCAGCGACTCTACTCCGAGCTCCTTCCGGGTAACTAAGCTCCTCACCTGATCTCGAAGGCCGATAAATTGTGGCACTATCATTTTGGATTATGTCAATGCCATCAGGGAAGAAGACGATTGATGGAATAACCTGGTCATTCAGGATGTTCAGGTCGTCAGCTGATCTCCATGGCAGTGTATTATTGTTGAAACTGGGCTGAAAACGCATCATTTCTGGCCATTTCCATCCAACATGTTCAATAGGTTCCAGAACTCTCCTGAAAATGAGATGTGAATGCATATTGCTAAATTACAGTAGACTATGGGTCATGTTTCTGAAGCATGGAGAGGAATTCTTTGATGGCAGTGGGACCATTGGTACATTTTCCCAGGAATGTTCATTTCACAGTGGGCTGAATACAACAGTGGAGTCCTGTGAGAGCGTAAAAGGATGCAGGCCTAAATATGAATAAAGTTGAGGCTTCAGTGTGATAAGCGCGAGCTGAGGCGATAATACAAAGGGGAGGGAGCAGGCGCTCTCGGCGGTGCCGGTCCAAGGAGGAGGAAAGAGCTGCACGTAACACATTCAGCTCGAGGCTGTGCCGATTCTGTCGATCACACTCCAGAGCAGCTGAGAGAAGTGAGCGGGTCATATGTCCTGGTAATGATTCAGACAGAACGTGAATGGGCTCGGGTCGGTCGAGGTTGAGGACCCCCTTAGAAGCTTATGCTACGACGTCACAGTGGAAGAAGCCTCTGAAGCAACACGAGAAACATAAATATTTACTTTGATGGAAAATTCCTGGACTGAGAGCAAACGTATTTCAATTAATACATTGTTTTGTGCAGCCCAATATGCCTCACAGGGCTGCACCAAATACGAGCAAAACAAAACAATAATGTCCAAGAAAAGTGTCCAGGCAAGGTTAATATCCAAATTGAGGTATTTCATTTGAATATGGAAAGCTCCAAAAAGTTGACTTGGAAAAAGATGGCAACTTCCATTGACCGGTGTGCAGTGGTCCGGATAAAGCAGTCATGCAGTAGTCCATATCTTCAAACATGTTCGCTCGGCTCATCGTTGTAAAACTATGTCCATATGGAAATAACACCGCACTGGACACATCCTGCTGACAGTCTAGCTTCTGTGTGTGGAAAAGACATTGAGGACCGCGTTGGTTTACATCTCATAGTGAAGCTGGAGCATCCTCTGCAGATCACAATGAGGATGGTAGAGTTCATAAGTCAAAACATGAAGTGTTATCTTACAGCAGAATAATAAATCTATAGGTACTATCCATTCCACATGAATGAAGCAGGATACTTGAAGTTGATTTTGGCTGACATATCCCTGTTAAAGGCATAGCGGAGGATGTTCTATTTCCGGGTGGATCATCAAGACGATTGGTCCTCCTAATTATCAATCATTCTGGTGATATGCCTACGTAAGGCCGTCGTGCGCGCTCGCCCCTTGTTCATTTCTGCGCATGCGCACTTTCAGGCCTATGAGAGTTACGCTGTTGTGGTCATACCACCTTTGCGATGCCCAATCCCGTCAGACCTTGGAAGCTAAGCAGGGAAGGGCCTGGTCGGTACTTGGATGGGAGACCGTTTAGTAACACCAGGAAGCCTAGCGAATGTAGTGTGTGAGTGAGTGGTTGGTGGTGGTCGGAGGGGCCGATGGCGCAGACTGGTTGCCTCGCTTCCGTCAGTCTACCCCAGGGCAGCTGTGGCTACAATAATGGCTTACCACCACCGGGTATGGAGTGACCGAATAGTGCAATGTAAAGCGTCTTTGAGTGTCCAGAAAAGCGCTATATAAAACCAATGCATTTTCATTCATTGCTGCTCGCAGAACACACCGAGTCGTTTGAAAATGGCAGAGGGGCAAGAGAAAAAGGGTCTTCGAAGTGTATGAGAAGAAGAGAAAGGCCTCAGAAGAGAGAAACAAGACCAGAGTGTTTTTGGGAGATTCTTCCTCCTCGGGGGCAGGTACAGCGTTTTTTTTTAAAAGTGGAGAGGGCGGTTCTTTCCTAAAATTCGGGAAAATCCTCCTGTATACCTTTAAATAATCAAATTAAGGGGAGGTGAGCGTCTAAACATTATTTCAAACATCACAGCATAGCATAGGAGCTTTGAGGTAAAATGTAGATTTGAAGAGAACATACGGATTATGCAAGTTACGCTCTCTCCCTCATAATGTGTGCTGCTGACGCTGTGTGTAATCTCTAGCCTGTAAACATCTGTGTAACACATTCAAATACAGTGATCCATTTAAATCAGCCATGCAGCAGTCCGCATCTTCAAACGTGTGGCCATCATTGTGAATCCTTCCCCATATGTGCACGGTACAGTCTTCATGCAAATTCTGTGGATGGCTCTTCATTAAACTCTCGGAGATCTGGTCATCTGTAACACTGGAGAAATAAATTACAAAGGTCGTGCAATGATCCCAATTTGCTCTCTCCCGCTCCCCTCTTCTGGAAGATTGATTTTACAATTTACATCCCCTCCGCCGCCTGTAACTTTCCCTTCATTAAGAGGAATACGGCCAGTTCCGCCGAGAGATTATTATTGGGGTCTATGCGGGGTAGTTTTAAGGGCGCATCCGAATATAATCAACATAAAAAGTCGACGGCGGTTGGGGTATTTGTCATCGGGATGTGCTAACGAAGCGTGCTTTTCGAGGCCAGGAGGATGGTGATATTTCGGTCCAATTTGAGTGAATCCCATGCAGGGTGTGTGTGTGTGCTTTGACGGGATGGCAGCTCGTGGGACGGGTCTCCTCCCTCGACTTGCCCGTCTCCTGTCCCCAAGCATTAACTCATCAACTGCTGCATCAGCGTCGCAACGAACCTCCGCACGACGGAAGGGGACGGAGCGGTCCAAAAATGTCTGGTGCCTCTTCAGCGCCTTCACCTCGGCCCCTCTGTGTCACTGTGTCCTGATAATGAGGCGAGAGTCCAGGCGCCGCCGACAGGCCCAGACCCGGACCGGACCGGAATGACCAAGCAGCCGCAGAAAACAGCCGCGGAGAGACGTCTGAATCTCAAAAGTGTCACCGTGGATTAGATCAAATGTAATATTAGGTATTTTGTTTTAAACTCATAAACATGTAGAAGCAGTTTTGGAAATGCAAACAGTAAATAGGCATAAAAACAAAAAACAAAAACAGCAGCATATTGAAGGTAGATTTAGGTGCAAAATGAACAGATACAGAACAGACGCCTTTCATTCCATTCCAGGTTTTTTACTGTTGAAAAAAACTAAAAACAAACAAATAAGCAAATTTAACTGTACACTGAGAGTGTGTGGGAGTCTGCAACTTCAAGAAGAAGAAGAAGAAGAAGATCTTTATTTATATAGTGCCTTTCACAGACACAGTCACAAAGCTATCTTTACATGAGACAATTGTACATTCATGGTAAACTTGTTTGTAGCTTCAGTTTCCCCTGGGGGGAGACTGACAGAAGCGCTGTCGCGACTGCACACGTCTGTGCCAACGGTCCTTCTGACCACCATCATTCATTCACTCGCACACATCATTTATCCTGGCCTATTGTACATGTTTTTAGTGGTAGGTGAAACCGGAGTACCCGGAGGAAACCTACACAGACAGGGGGAGAACATGCAAACTTCACACAGAAAGGCCCCGTCCAGGTGGGAATCGAACCTTCTAGCTGTGAAGTGAGAGCGTTAACCGCTGCGCTACCGAAATGTCAACTAAAGGCAGCCAAATAGGAGATTTAAATAGGTTGAGTCCTCAACAAATCCATCTATCCATTCATTTTCTTCCGCTTTATCCGGGGCCGGGTCGCGGGGGCAGCAGTCTCAGCAGAGATGCCCAAACTTCCTGATCCACGCACACTTCCTCCAGCTGTTCTGGGGGACCCCGAGGCGACACCAGGCCAGCTCAGAGACATAGTCCCTCCAGCGTGTCCTGGGCCTTCCACGAGGCCTTTGCCCACTAGGACATGCCTCCCGCGGGAGGCGACCAGGAGGCATCCGAAACAGATGCCCGAGTCATCTCAGCTGTTCCTTTCAACATGAAGGAGCAGCGACTCTACTCCGAGCTCTTCACCCGAATTCGAAGGGTGCGCCCAGCCACCCTGCGAAGGTAACTCATTTCGGCCGCTTGTATCCGCAATGTCGTCAGTCATTACCCAAATGTCATGACCATAGGTGCGGGTGGGAGCGTAGGTCAATCAGTCTCATGTGCCTCAAGTGGAGGAGTTCAAGAGCCTCAACAAATAAATTATTTTCTTATTGACTTTTTTATTAATTTAATAATCTCTTACTCCCCACCTTAACCGAGTGCATTTACTCCAGTTGCCCAGATCTAAAAGCCTCTTGAAAAAAGCATGAAAATAGTGACACACAACGTGACGACAAAGAGGATGAAAGCACAACAACAATAAAACATCAAAAGAGCAACAAATAAGCCACAAAGATCCGTCGATCAGTTTATATGCATCATCAGTTTCTGCAAATGAGCCTAAACTCGCCGAATTGAAGTGACTACCCTGAAAATCCCCTACAGTGACCTTTACAGATTCATTCTTCTCAACCAAACACTCAATCAACACTTAGTAATGTTGAATATGGATGTTCTCTTTAATAAATGTCTCAGTCCTGGCTGCACAGTGGGGCTGTCTCTCTGGACAGATGACTGGCCTATTACCAGATCACAGCCAATGCTCCCTCCACTCCCTTCACACCCGCTGGCCCTCTGCCACCAATAAAGCTCCCAGCGGCATGTCTGGACCGAGCAGACCGCCCTCACACAATACCTACCTACCTAACAGAACTTTGGAAAGAATAGTCATAATCAATCCAAAATCAGTGAAATGTTGGTAGATATTACACTAATAAAAGCCACTAATAAAGGACAGGGGACACCCACGTCTCTCGTCGCCACCTGCAGCCCACGCTTATTGGATATGTTTGCCTGGATACTTCATTCACCAGAACTTTACATTGTCATATATATTGCTCTGTTTTACTGCCTTAATGTTTGGTGCAGCCCAGTGAGGCAACTTCTGTTGTGATATTGGGCTATACAAAACCATTAAACTTAAAGAGGGGGTATTGTGCTTTTTTCAATCACATAGCACCAGTCTATATCACACTACAATGATGACCAAACCTTCTGTTGGTCTCTCAATGCAGTAAATTAGAATAACTGCCTTGTATAAAATTGCTCTCTCAAAATGGCTGTAGCGAATATCTTGAAATAGGCCTCTGTCTCTTTAAGAACCTCTGAGCCTTTCCGACACGCCCCCTCCACACGCTGTCTGTGGCATCAGTGGGGAGGGGGTTCTGCTGAGGAGCAATGGTTGGTTACTCGGCTGGTGACGAAAGCTCGGAGGTGTCTCCAGGAGGTTGGGGCGTTCCTAGGAGGACTCAGGCAAAGTTATCCCTAAAATGGCCGCCATCAGAGTTTTTACAGATTACTCAAAAATACGTGAATGTGCCAAGGCAACACTTCAGGCATGTTTTTAATGAGGGAATGACATAAAAATATGATGTAAAACTTGAAAAAGTCCATTTTGCACAATACCTTCCCTTTAAACTTCTAACTACAGCCATGTCAGAACGGAAAATAAATCACTCAAGCATTCTACCATGTGCAACAATTGCATTGTGAGCTTCTTTTCTTAGTAGTATAAACAGTAGTTTACTACAGCAACACAAATAAGTCAATTATCTTTTGTTTTGTGACTGAACAGCCTCCATTTTGGAGTTGTAAACGATTGCACTTGGACCTCAAGCATATGTAATTAAGGGCCGCTGCACTATGGCATACATCAGTGGGCGAACATAAACAGTACAAGTACATCTGACTCAAAAGTTACCTGTGTAAAAGTCATGCCGACGCAGCACTTCAAATAAAACCAAAAACACCATTATTTCAAAGAACCAAAATAAGCCCACATTTTCTGTCCCCGCTGTGTGTCTGCTCTTAATTTGACAGCGTCTTCTCGTAAATTACCTGCTTTTGTTGCGTTTGGAGGAGTCTGTTAGAAGTGAAGCTGAAGTATTGACTAAAGCCAAACAAAAGCAGCGGTAAAGAGCGGCTCGTACCGAGGCGGTAAACACAGAAACAAATGTACTTTCTTTGTCTACAAAATGCTTCACTGGAGCTACTCTTCTGGACACGTTTATCGCTCTATGGTTCAGACTAATCTATTTTTCCCCCTTTACTGTTTGTTTTGATCTTAAAAGGAAAGGAAAACCAAATCTCTGATGCTTTTGCTGGAGCAGCGACAGTGAATTCAGACATTTGAATCTCAGTAAGATTTCTGTCTATGATATAGTTAATTTATTCAGTAATCTTCCCTCCGCGGATTCCCTCTCTGCATTTTAATTAACATTTTCATTTTCACTGAAATACTGTGTGTATTTCAATTACACAGTAAAATTGAGCTCCTCACTCCTTCACTTTTTATTTTTTAAATTAGCCAATCAAGAAGCAAATAACATTCCCTGGAAAGTAATCCTCCTGGACCACTTGTTTTATGGGGAACCCTGGACTTTATTTCATTTAAAGTGGGGACAGTGGGGTTTGTTATGTGTTTTCTCACGACCCGGCCCCAGATAAAGCAGAAGAAAATGGATAGATGGATGTCAGGCCAGTTCGGTAAAGCTCTTAACCCACAGCCTGAAGTAAAGCTGCCTTAGGAGGAACACTGCTGTGGGAAGTACAGCACACTGAGCGCTATCCTCTCCTTCTTACAGCAGACTTTGCCTTATTGTGATACAATATTTCTTCTATCTGTAGTCTGTTCATTACTATTCACATGGTGTATCCTGTCCCCCCCTTTAGAGTGCCCGTCTAAATCGAGGAACCCTGCATACTGGGACAGGACACCAAGGACTGGACTTTCTGTGATCTTGGCCCGTCTGCTCAGGGACTCCCATCGGCCCTGGGTCTCTATAGCCTGTCCGTCCATGGGTGTGGATCTCTCCTTCTGTGGTTCTCCCCAAAGTTTCTCGTTTTCCTCCTGGGTTTTTGAGTGTTTCCTCGCCGTGCTGGAGAGTCTAAGGACAGGGGACGCCCGTGCCGCTCGTCTCCACCTACTGCCGACGCTTACTTGGACATTATGTTTGCCTGGACACATAATTCACCTGAACTTTACATTGTCTTATTTACTGCTCTGTTTTATTGCCTTAAAGGGACTATACAGAGTTTAAAAATGTTAAAGCGAAGTATTTTCATCCCCCTACATCAGGGGTGGGCAAGTTTGTGTCATAGAGGGCCGATTTTCTTCAATGCCAAAACACCAAGGGCCGAAACTCGCTATTGTAACCCACAGTAAAGCACCTTTTTTTTCTACAAATATAAGTTATGCACATAATACATGATCTAGTGGGCTGTTTTGCTGGAAAATGTGAAAATATTGACAATATTTTCCACATTTCAGAGTCCTTTTCACGTATTTGGTCTCTGATTTATGAATACATGTTTCTTCAAAAGTCTCTTGGGGGCCAAAGGTGTTATGCTGGACGGCCAAATTTGGCCCCCGGGCCTGACATTGCCTACCCCTGCCCTACATGTTCCAGCAATGTCTTAATGTGTAGAATGAGCCCAGACCTGTTCACCGTAACTTCCCTGTCACTGAAAAAAGTGAATTCGGGTCCAAAGTGCCGTCATGCATGAGTTTAATATAGACGATGCAGTTACACGTATGACCTGAGGTGGCAGTAGTCAGTATAAAAAATGACCAACTTGCATCTAGTCCCTTTAATATCCACCAACATTTCATGCTCCACCTCGCCTCCAGTGTCTATGTGACCGTTTACTTTAAGAGTGATTTTGCACTGCAGAGTTTCGAGCTCACCTGGTCACGCCTGAGTCACTTCTGCCTATTTTTAAGGCTCTCAAACCATGAAATTGTGAGTCAGCCGTGGATGGATTTGGTGTTAAAATAATCGTGTTATTGAGGTGGATAAGAATAAAGAGTCAGACAGAGGTTCAAAAGTTTGCCAAAAGAGGTGAAGTCAGCCACACAGTCAACATGGAGAAGGATCAGGGATTAAGACGGTGCTGTAAATTGATTCACTCATTTTACAAATTAAGACAATGTTAGGTAAAGGCTTTTATGAATAGGCGAGAAATTACACACCAGATTATTCCTTGAGTCAAAAATAAACAGAAATGTAAGACTGAGATTGCATTTATCACTCCGGCGGCTACTAAACGACTAACCCCCCGCACAAATTGAAATAATAGCGATCTCTCTCTCCCTCTGTTTCCTGCGTAAACAAAGATATCGCGCCATTAGCCTCATGTTGACCCGCTCATCTCCGTATTAATCAGCCGGCGAATATTCCATCAGCCAAAAATATGAAAGCCCCCGCGGGAATCTCAAGGTCTCTCCCTCTCTCTCTGAAACGTTATCGGATTTGAGATTATCGACCCGGCGTGCGGCGCCGCTCGCACCTGCGGGAGGGGAGCGCCGCGTCCTGCTGACGGAGGCGAAGTGTGTCGGCGACCGAGCGCATAAACCAAGATACCGGCTTTGTGGAGGCTTTCTGCGGAAAACATCAAAACCAAAAGCCGTCAGTGGGATTATGGGCCATGGAAAATGTACACAGCGCCAGGAGATAAAAAAAAAAAAACTTTGTGGATTATTGCACCGGATTGATATTTGAACTTGCTTTTCTTTCGCTCATGTTCAAGCACCAATAAGAACACGTTTGCTGGAGCTTAAACCATCCACTATGGGCCGTAGATGGGGAAGTGAGTGACAGTGGCTGTTCCTTTGGCAGTGAATTTAAAGAGGGGGTACTATCAGTGTTGTTCTCTTCAATAAAGACTTTAACCAGTGTTGCCACATAGTCCATTCATCCATCCATCCATCCATCCATCCATCCATCCATCCATCCATCCATCCATCCATCCATCCATCCATCCATCCATCCATCCATCCATCCATCCATCCATCCATCCATCCATCCATCCATCCATCCATCCTCTTCCACTTGTCTGTTTCCGGGTCGTTTACGCACCAGCCCCCTATGGCTCCTCCTGCAGGTGGTGGGTTCACAGAAGGACCGGGACTCATCACCTAGGACCTGTTTGCCATGGGAGACCCTACCAGGGGCACGAAGCCCCCGACAACAGGGCTCCAGGATCATTCGGGTGCTCAAACCCCTCCACCACGTGAAGGTCGCAGTTCCAGGATTACAATTAATACTATTTTGCCACATAGTATCAATTGTATTGAAGGAGTCAGACTACTGAACACTGAGGGCTGAAGGAGTGGGATTATATTACTCGTTACTTTATCGTAGTGAAGTATCCAGTATTGAAGCAATAGCGATAACTCGTGTTTGCCACTTAGAGCTCTCCATAGTTTGACTTCAGGGCCTCAGTAACCACATTTGTCTTTCTGTTTATCCATTTCCTGCTGAAGGACTGGGATTTTGTCGTCCAGCTCAGACACGGAGGTTTGAAGTCTCTTGTCCTCCTCATGCAGACCCTGGTTTTGTGCGGGTAGAGCTTGGACCTCTGCTCTGTTCGCCCTCAGGATCTCGCTGTTGACGTCCAGCGTGTCCAGGAGTTGTGAGTGCAGGTTTTCCCTCCTCGAGAGCCATCTCTAACAAGGCTTTATCCTGACGCTCGCTCTGCACCTGCTCCTGCACAGAGAGACCCACCCTCTCAGCTGAACCGAGCGCAAACTGCAGCTCTTGGATGAGCGCTGCGTCAGAAGAGACTATAAACATTTATCACTCACAAATAAATTCAAGCTGAAATAAGGTCCATTTGTTTTTTCACAGAAAATTGTCCAGTAGAAGCGAAAACAGCACTTGCAGTTGCTAAAGTTAAGCATATGTAGCATCCTAGCGCTAGCTTCTGGGTTATATATATTTTATTTATTGAAGTATTTATGGGCTTTTGAACCATCATGTCTTTGTATCTTTATTTAGTACAGAAATATACTCATAATCCAGTGTTTGTTTGAGTAATGGTGGAGAATTGGACTAGTACAGGTGCCTCGATTCGATATGTCTTATCAAGTACATCGTAACAACACATTCTATACACTTCAGGAGCCGGAGATTTCTCTTTCAGATTGTGTGAAATTAACAGGACTGGACAGACCAATCCCCCGTCTGCCCCTGCACCCACACAGTCACTGCAGTCGCTCTCCCTTCAGCCCAAACCGAGCTCCACATGGATAAATATAGTGCGGTAAACAATGAGAAATAATTCATCACGTCCCTTTGAACAATCAGCTATAATTAACAACGTTTTGAAAAGATTTTTTGACATGTTTCCTTTGGCTTCACAGCGAGGTCTGACAGGTCTGTGAGGCGGCTGGCGGGTGACAGATCGCTCGCGAAGCCTGTCGCCGTCACTTTGGGCCAAAAACAGCAGAGAGTCTGTTTTAAGTGCCATTACGGTGATGAAAAGTTCAGTCTGAAGGTGAGATGGGTGAGTGATTCTGGAACTGGATTTCGTAATCTCAGATGGAGGGCTGGGGCTTTTATGATAGGGCTGCACAAAACATCACCAGATATTGCACATGAATATATTACGACAATATAAGATGAACTACACAGCTTCACTGCCGCACTATTCATTTTGTTTACAGATGGTGTTTTATTTGGGTTTATTTCTATTTAAGTCACTTTCACATTGAACTACAGCAAATGATAAATAATATAGACAGATATTTTATTGAACATGTCAGAGATGTACTTTGGTGCTATAGACGCTATTCTGAAGTGTATTCTCGGAGCGACAGGAAGCCAGCGCTGAGACCTGAGCTCTGGACCAGGGGGACAGTGGTGCAGACAGAGCGGGTTGTCTCATGATAGGAAGGTCAGGAGTTCAAATTCCGTCTCCTGCCTTTTCATTGTGTCATTGCACACAATGTGAGCGGTTCCTTGCTGTTTAGCCCTTTGAGTGCCTACAAACCTTGTTGCTTGCAATCAGTCGCTCGCATGTGTTCACCATTTTCTTCCACTTGTCCGTTTCTGGGTCGTGGGGGCAGCTGTTGAAGTTGCCCAAATCACATTGCACCAGCCCCTTATGGCTCCTCCTGCAGGTGGTGGGTCCACAGACGGTCGGCCTCACGATCAGCCAGGCCTGTTGGTCTCTCATAAGGGGCTTCTGAACCGCTCTTTGTCTGATCCGTCACTTGGGATCTGTTTGTCATGGAAGACCCTACCAGGGACACGAAGCCCTGACAACAGAGCTCCCAGGATCATTTGGGCGCTCAAACCCCTCCACCACGTAATGGTGGCAGTTCCAGGAGGGGATTACTAAGATTAAAATGTTTTTTGCCTGTGCTTTGGTGACAAGTGGAATAGTTTTACTGCCTTTCTCTGACACTTGAGGCAAACCTCACCGCTTTCATCTCTCCTGCCTTGCCCGGATATTTCGGAGTGTGTAGTACCTGTCTGTCCAGCCTCAAGTCATTCTAAAATCCTGTTTAAAGCATGTTCTTTAATAAGTCTTTGTTTTATTGAAGTGTAGAATTCCTCTGATCCGAATGCCTGGGCTCGGGTAAGGCATTTCAAACCACAGCTGTTGCGTTGACATAAAACTTTTCCTCCTCTTTTCAGACGGTGTTTCCGTTTCACTTGTGTCTTTATGATGTAGTAGAGGTGGTTTTGTTGCTCCGAAATCAGATGATCTGTAATTTTCCCTGAATGTGTGAGTTGGACTCCACTCCCTCGCGTTCACCCGCTCTGAACAGCTGACATGCGAAAACTCCACATAAGTTTATTAGAGCTCATTTTGATGACTTTGCAAATCCAGTATGTAAACAAAAATGTATTTCTATGAGTAGAAAACAATGGAGTACAGTTTTTCTGTTACCTTATAAGTACATTCTCACTAATAAGGTCAAAGAGTGCTTGTTTAAAATTGTACATGGATATTACGCAGTAAAAGATCGTTTTTTTTTTTTTTTTTCAAGATGTCAGTAGCAATTGCTCCTTTTTCATCCTTTTGTCAAGGTGATGGTGAAAGTATTGAACATTTATTTGTGGAATGTCCTTTTGTTTGTACTTTGTGGTCTGGAACTATTATAGTATTATACTGACACCAATTTATATGAGATGAAGCAGATGAAGCATTTATAATTAATTGAATTATAATACAAGCAAAATATTACCCAAAAAATCCCCTCATGGTTCCACTTGAAAGAATCCATCCATCTTCTTCCACTTGTCCATTGCCGGGTCATGGGGGCAGCTGTTGGAGCTGCCCAAATCACATTGCACCAGCCCCTATGGCTCCTCCTGCAGGTGGTGGGTCCACGGAAGGGCGGCCTCATGATTCTAACCAGCCCTGTTGGTCTCTCATAAGGGGTTTCTGAATCGCTCTTTGTCTGACCCGTTCACCAAGGACCTGTTTGCCCTGGGAGACCCTACCAGGGGCATAAAGCCCCCGACAACAGAGCCCCCAGGATCATTCGGGTGCTCAAACCCCTCCACCACGTTAAGGTGGCGGAACCAGGAGGGGACTTTAAAGAATCTGATTTGAAAATGTATTTGGCCTCGCTTGAGAACATGAATGCAAATAATATAAAACTAATTAAATCCATCAGTCTTTTTGAAAAATACAATCTTATTGTGAGTCAGCAGACCCCTGTGTTTCTGTTGTTTTTATGTTATGGGCTGTTTACCTGAACATGAGCATGTTGTAGTTATGTGTATGATTTTGTACTGCTCCTCTGCTCCTGCCGCCATACATGGGCGTACATTTCACATTGACAATACACAGTAATCAGCCGACCCACCGCAGGACCCGCTATTTTCCACCACAATATAAGTGGAAAATAGGTGGATAAGTTCAGACCATTTACCATGATAGTTCCAGGCTGTAACAGTCGAACATGCTGGAGACGACGTGTGGTTTAGATCATGTTTTGTAGATGTTATAGCTTTATTGTGGCTGTTCAACTCTATCCAGTACTAGAGGGTTGTAATAATAATAATGGCTTACACTTTATTGTGCGTTACAAGCCTGTATTACCAAGTTTCTCAAAGCGCTGCACTGTTGTCATTATTCATTCACTCCATAATCTATGTAGCCACAGCTGCCCTGCGGTAAACTGACAGAAGCGAGGCAACCACTCTGTGCCATCGACCACCACCAGCCACTCACTCAGGCTCTACATTCACCCCAGGCTTCCTGATGTTCCCAAACGGTCTCCCATCCAAGTACCGACCAGGCCCTTCCCTGCTTAGCCTCCAAGGTCTGACGGGATCGGGCAGAGCAAAGGCGGTATTAACCTCTTAACCCCCACCTGAACCGAGCACATACAGTTTGGCTTTACCCAAATCTAAAAGCTTAAACATGTTTTGTCAGTTTTCTTTCAGTCAAAGCTTTTATATTTGAGTAAAGCCGAGCCGGAGACGATGCGCTCGGTTAAAGGGGGTGTTAATGAGACTTCTCCCGTGCAGAGCTCCACAAAGCACCAAACGCCTAATGAGCTGATCTAGACATAAAGGCCGAGAGTTACATCATAAAGGAGACATTCTGCCTCAACAACAGCTGATCTGAAATGATTGAAAATAGATCTTGTACTTTCCGTGATGAACGTTCCGTGTACATTATGAAGCAGCAGCATCAGGTTTCCTCGCTGGAGAAGCCTTACCTGTGGATTTGGGGAGAGTTGGTGTAAATTCACTCTGACAGAGGTTTGATGAGAAGTGCTGATGCTTCTTGTCCCGAGTCCAAAAATATCCCGTGTGATGGACAGAGGTGCAGAGCCCGCACTTGCACAGAACCAGGTATTGGCTCTTTCGACTAAATGTTTTGAAATGATGCTTTGGGGGATTTGTGTCAAGCAGCAACATTTTACTGTACAGCACGTGGGTGAACAACATGTGACGGTTTTGCCTTCTTGAGCCACTTTTACTGGATAAAAAACGGTGCTGATGTTTTGTTTACCTTAATAAATCCTTCCCGTAGTCCTTCTGGGGGGTAATACAAATGTAAATGGGATGATTGGAGGGTCTTTCATCTCCCCCTGGTGTCTCTGTCCAGAAAACCACAATTGCAACTTCACTGCCACCGGGGTCGGAGTCACCAATACACACTAATGGAATCACGAAGAAGAAGCTAGCAGGCTAACGGGCAAAGCTAACTGCGGGCTAGCGCCACTTAAACAGTATTTACGGCCAAGTTTGAGTGAAAAAGATGATCTCCATTGTGTAATTGGATGAACAATATCCCTCTGTCCCTTTGTCTTTTCTGTCAGCGTAGTATTTACTCTCACGGACAATTAATGAGTAAAAAAACGTGACTTGTTACCTCACCTGCGGTGGTGCTTGTGGCCTCTAGGGAGACAAGTTACTTAGTACTGCTTTAATCCTGCATTTTTTGCAAACCGAATGACGCCTCAATTCAAAGCAAAGACCTACAAAACTCAACTAAATGGATCTTTTTCCTCGCATTGTTGCAGCATTGTCGTCACGTTTTTTGCATTTTTTTTGTCATTGCTTTTTTTGTTGCGTTTCCGTCACTTTTTTGGACACATTTTCATCGCTTTTTGTCACTTTACAGTTGCTGTTTTGTTGCTGTTTTGTTGCTCTTTTTTTCAAAACTGTGACTTTGGCATATTTTTGTCACTTTTTCATTGCTTTTTAGTCACGTTTCTGTCACTCTTTTGTTGCATTTTCATCCTAGTTTTTGCGTCATTTGTGTTGCTATTTTGACGAAGCTTTGAGATTTGAATAAGGCCAAACTTGAGAAAAGATCTTGGTGAAAATTAATGCCACACTGGATCTTTTGACATTGCAGAAGCTAATTTAAAAAGGTCACAGCGAATGTGAGCTGCAATCAACCATTTACCAAATAATTCATGGTAAATCATAGCAAATTTAATCTCTCACAAATTTCCCATATCAACCAACACTGTAAAATCCTCCTCATTATCTCTAATTGCTTTGCTCAAACCGACATGAAAACGAACAAAATTATTTTTGAATCATATTTAATCAGCATACAACACTCTGAGACTTCAAACTTATCTCACTTATTGTACAGGAGGCGGGAGATTATAGTCTTTTTCTTCCCACTCCTGCTCGAGCTTTCATGAATAATAACAATGTTTGCAGTAAATATATATATGTACCTTTTCTTCTGCAGTTCATGACCGTACACACACATGTTCATGTTATTACTTTGTCTAACCTCCAAAGGAAATGATGTGTTGAATAATTACAAATGGTCATATACAGTCAATTAAAAGCCCACAGAAGGCCTTGTGCAGTGGAGAACAGTGAGCAGCAGGTGGCAGCACTGAGCTAAGTATAACCCACAGACATAGATTCATTTTGCTTTTACTCATTCTGGCACGTTGGAAATGGAGTCATTGTTTCATAAATGTACTCACATAAAAGTAAAGGTACGATGAATGACTTATGTGTGCTTTTACGACATGCTGAGGGACAAAGGTGTGAATTTTGCTAGTTGTTGTTTGCTTTGCCATGACAGCTCCCTAAAAATTGTGAAACTAGAAAAGTGTTAGTCTGAATGGCTTTGTCTAAAAAACAATGAAACTGCGACTCTTCAAAAGCCTCTGTCACGTTGACATTCGGTTTATTCGGTGCCAAATCCTCCTCAACGTGAGCACCTCTCCATCCTCACCCACCTCTCCATCCTCACCCCCCTCTCCATCCTCACTCCCCTCTCCATCCTCACCCCCCTCTCCATCCTCACTCCCCTCTCCATCCTCACTCCCCTCTCCATCCTCACTCCCCTCTCCATCCTCACTCCCCTCTCCATCCTCACCCACCTCTCCATCCTCACTCCCCTCTCCATCCTCACTCCCCTCTCCATCCTCACCCCCCTCTCCATCCTCCCTCCCCTCTCCATCCTCCCTCCCCTCTCCATCCTCACTACCCTCTCCATCCTCACTCCCCTCTCCATCCCCTCTCCATCCTCACTCACCTCTCCATCCTCACTCCCCTCTCCATCCTCACTCCCCTCTCCATCCTCACTCCCCTCTCCATCCCCTCTCCATCCTCACTCACCTCTCCATCCTCACTCCCCTCTCCATCCTCCCTCCCCTCTCCATCCTCACTCACCTCTCCATCCTCACTCCCCTCTCCATCCTCACCCACCTCTCCATCCTCACTCCCCTCTCCATCCCCTCTCCATCCTCACTACCCTCTCCATCCTCACTCCCCTCTCCATCCCCTCTCCATCCTCCCTCCCCTCTCCATCCTCACTCCCCTCTCCATCCTCACTCACCTCTCCATTCTCACTCCCCTCTCCATCCTCACTCACCTCTCCATCCTCACTCCCCTCTCCATCCTCACCCACCTCTCCATCCTCACTCCCCTCTCTATCCTCACTCCACTCTCTATCCTCACTCCCCTCTCCATCCTCACTCCCCTCTCCATCCTCACTCCCCTCTCCATCCTCACCCACCTCTCCATCCTCACTCCCCTCTCCATCCTCACTCCCCTCTCCATCCTCACTCCCCTCTCCATCCTCACTCCCCTCTCCATTCTCACTCCATCCTCACTCACCTCTCCATCCTCACTCCCCTCTCCATTCTCACTCCATCCTCACTCCCCTCTCTATCCTCACTCCACTCTCTATCCTCACTCCACTCTCTATCCTCACTCCCCTCTCCATCCTCACTCCCCTCTCTATCCTCACTCCTCTCTCCATCCTCACTCCCCTCTCCATCCTCACTCACCTCTCCATCCTCACTCCCCTCTCCATCCTCACTCCCCTCTCCATCCTCACTCCCCTCTCCATCCTCACTCCCCTCTCCATCCTCACTCACCTCTCCATCCTCACTCCCCTCTCCATCCTCACTCCCCTCTCCATCCTCACTCACCTCTCCATCCTCACTCACCTCTCCATCCTCACTCCCCTCTCCATCCTCACTCCCCTCTCCATCCTCACTCCCCTCTCCATCCTCACCCACCTCTCCATCCTCGCTCACCTCTCCATCCTCACTCACCTCTCCATCCTCACTCACCTCTCCATCCTCACTCCCCTCTCCATCCTCACTCCCCTCTCCATCCTCACTCCCCTCTCCATCCTCACCCACCTCTCCATCCTCACTCCCCTCTCCATTCTCACTCCCCTCTCCATCCTCACTCCCCTCTCCATTCTCACTCACCTCTCCATCCTCACTCCCCTCTCCATCCTCCCTCCCCTCTCCATCCTCACTCCCCTCTCCATCCTCACTCCCCTCTCCATCCTCACTCCCCTCTCCATCCCCTCTCCATCCTCCCTCACCTCTCCATCCTCCCTCACCTCTCCATCCTCACTCCCCTCTCGAGCGCTCACAGGCCGCAGCTGTCGAGCACAATGGGCCCTCGCCGCCGCAGATGCATCATGGGAAGGAGCAGAAGGGGGAAAAAAACACCCAGAGACGACGTAATGAATCGAACGTGAAAACAGCAGCAGGTTTAGGTGAGTATGTGAATAATCATGAGGTGAGAAAACAGGGGGAGGAATGTTGTGGGGGCAAAATGTGCAGGGATCATGCAACGCTCCGTTTGATCGCAGCAAAATAATGTGGCATAATTGATCAATTATAGTCATTTTATTCCCTTTGATGGACAATAATTACCCTATACAGGAACTCCAGAGGGCACAAACACAAAATCACAGCAGCAAACGATTCATGTTATTCATATTACTGTACGTGTTTATGTTTCACTAGACTCACTTTCGTCAGTCCACCCCAATGGGCAGCTGTGGCTACAATAGCAGCTTACCACCACCGAGTATGGTGTGAATGAATAATGACAGTGTGGTGCTTTGAGGAACTTGACAGGGAAGTCAAAGGGAAGTTGCATTTGTGGTTTTCTGGCCAGAGACACCAGGGGGAGATGAAAGACCCCCCAATCATCCCATTAACACTTGTATTACCCCCCGAGGGACTACGGAAAGGATTTATTTAGGTAAACAAGTTACTTAGTACTGATTTAAGAGCAGATTTAACTGTGTCCCAGGCAGTGTTAATTTTGACAACATATTATATTTAGTAAAAAAAAAACGTTTCAATTTTAGTCTAGTTTTAGTCGACTAAAATTGCATGTCAATTTAGTCGACTAAATTTAAGACTAATTTAGTCGACTTTGCATTTATAATATTCATTATAATCATATTTAATCAAGGTCCTCGACTTAATGGAGCTTCTCCCACATGAATAAAGCTCAGACCTGTTCATTTGGCAGTGAAATTAAATGATATTAGGTTCTTTCAGACTGTCAATAGAAGTTTGGATGATTTTAGTCTCTCCTTTTCATTTTTATTTAGTCTTATTTTAGTCGACTAAAATATCTGGACATTTTAGTCATAGTTTTAGTCTCATGAGAAACGTTTAATTTAGTTTTAGTCCAATTTTAGTCGTCAAAAATATCCCTTTGACTAAAATTAAGACTAAATATTATAGTCGACGAAATTAACACTGGTCCCAGGTCACTATTTAGACTTAGACGCTTCATGCAGCTCGTCTCACTTTTTTTTTTTTCATCCGAAAACAGGAAGCAACCTCTCTCTCTCTTTACAGTTTCTGCGAACTGCATTTGTGGCTTCTTTGTTCCACATTGTTTTACTGGTTACTTTTGTACATCTTTGCCATGTTTTTGTGAGGATTTGTGAGGAAAGAAAAAAAGGGACAAACGAGGAGGTATCCGGGTGAGACTCACAGCTAAGCCACACATGCCTTCTGTCTCTGCTATTGTTCTGGATAAGGGATGTTCACTGGACAATAAAACAGAGTAACTGCTAAGCTCTTCCCAGGAGTTGGTGAAAGACTGTTGTGTCACGGAGGGAGCTGCGCAGGAGGAAGAGGAGGGAGGCGGTGGAGGAGCTGACCAGTGCAGGACACCACGCTCTGAAACAGGGACAAACCCAGGAGGAGCTGCACCGTTTCAGAGGATCAGAGGTGCATTGAGGGCAGCCAGCCAGGTTCCTCGATTGTCCTACCTTCCTCCCGGTGCCGGAAGTAAAGCACAGAGACGTTTCAGTAAAGCTTTCATAAATTATTGTTTTCTGTATTATTATTATCATTATTATTATTATACACTGATGAGTCACAAAGAAGCGACAGCCACAAACCAGGGCCCAAACAAAAGCAGAGACAGTCGGAGAGTTTTCCTAATTAATACATTCGTGCTGCAGCCTTCAAAGGCCCTCAAAGGCGTCCCTGCAGTGGATCTTTCGGTTGGGTTTCTCTATTTTACATCATGACGGAGCGCGGACCCTCGACTTCAGAGCAAACATCAAATATCTCTCCGCCATCTTCTTCTGCTCTTGTGCACCTCTGAAACTCTCAGCTATCGTCCAGACTAATGAAGACCCCACAGCCCCTGTCCTCCCGTCAAATCAAGGCCCGGTCAGCCTGAAGAGGAGCGGGTTGTGACGGACATGTGATGTTTCCAAAGAGACGGAGGGAACGGGATGGTGTGTTTAAATGCTGAGCGGTGATACTGGAGGAACAGGTGATGAACTGTCCCATGAAGAGACGGTAAGATTGATTAAACTAAGCACAAAGTGGATTTCATATTAACTACACACTACTAGTTTGGAACAGATTTATAAAGCATGGTATAGAATGGTTCATTTTCTAAAACCTTTACAAAGCATTTCTCATCATGTGTTAATAGTTTTTAAATTTTGCCATGTAATTACACTGAGCACACAAGACTATCATAGTTGGAAAGACACGTCAAACTAAATGTCTTAATTTTCAGATTGTGAGCCATGCAGTTTGATCCCTTATCAGATCATCTGAATTTATGCAGGAGGAGCCATAAGGGGCTGGTGCAATGTGACACGACAAGTGGAAGAAAATGGATGGATAGACGGGTCATGCTGTAAGGCCATACCATCTCTGTCATTTCAACCTAGATAGACTCAAAGAGACAAAAGCAGCGATTAGGAAGATTTATTGACATGTATATAGTTTTGGCGATCAGACATCAATGTATGTATGAAAGTCAGCGTGGATGAACAGCTTGGAGTTAGGGATGTCTTCCCAGGAGCCTGGACACTGGTGGTGGTATGGAAGACCCGTGGTATGCAGCAGGCAGATGAGGTGGACATGGGGCGGAGGTGGGTTGCAGCACAGCTGGGAAGCGAAGAAACCATGATTGCTGGGGCTTAAAAGCGGGACAGAGGGCGATGATTGGCTGCCACGGAGAGGTGCGGCTCTTACACTGATGGTTGAGGTGGAGGTGTGGCCCTCTCGGAAGCGATCATTGGCTGGAGGTAGGTGATGCTGAAATTAGTCTCCCAGGTTGAATTAACGCCTCGGCTTCATAATAACCTTGATTTCCCAACAAATGAATAGGCTAATCACAATTCACTAATGCTAACACAGCTAGTGCTAACGTCCAGAGCAGCTTATAAATACTCTCACAGTGGAGGGACTGCGCCTGCTATGACATCATTATGGTATAGCATTGCGATTAGCCCATTTATTTATTATGAACGTTTATTATGACTGCACTACAGAGATGGTATATGGCTATGGATAACTTGATCCCAACCTATGGCCTGTCTCATACATACAATAATTATAAAACCTGATAAGCCAGGCTATGGTGTTCAAAAACATCTTAGAAATAATGGGTTGAGTATATGGGGACCTTATTATGAAGAAAGTCAACAAAGCGGGAGAGATGCTCCTGCTCAAACTACAGGTATGAGAAACTGAGAGGTGTTGTTGGGAATACAGTCATCTCAGGTGAGCGCTTTATGTCAGAGTATAATCCTATTCAACCCTGTACATCCACATTGGACTGAGGCAGCAGACAATGATCTCTCCCCCCTCTCTCTCTCTCTCTGGTTGAATCTAATAGGCCCAGAATGACAAGCTGCTAACACATTCCTCTTGTTAGCATTGCAGATGAGGCAGGGGCGGCTGTTTACATGTTAAAGCGCTCCCTGATGCCGATGTAGAATATTTCGCAACAAAATTATAGATCTCTCAGAGGAGATGGAGATGTGCCGGCTGTCTAAATGAGAACAATTATGCAGCGCCTGCCTCTGCTTGTGTCTTGTGAGCATTTGTTATTCAAGTACCAAGAAGAACCAGGACTAATGCAGGTCCAGCCAGGACTAATGCAAATCCTTGTATGGACTGTACTTCGAGTGTCCTCTCATAGCGCTGGCAATTTCTTTTTTTTTACAAGGTAGTCAATTAAAACTATGAAAAGGGGAGGAAAACGGTCTTCTGGTGAAATGGTCCATCAGCAGTGAAAACCAATTCATCCCGGAGCATCCTGGAGAACACTGTGATGGAAAGTAATACAAATAATACATTTTATTTGTATAGCGCTTTTCAAGACACTCAAAGACGCTTCACAGAAAAACATATATAAAAGCAGAATATTAATTACTGGACATTAAAAGCCTTTTTAAAGAGGTGGGTTTTGAGTTATTTCTTAAAGGTGGGGAGGTCAGAACAGGCATGGGACAATTGGGGCAGTGAGTTCCAGAGTGTGGGGGCGGTGATGGAGAAGGCTCAGTCTCCCCAGGTTCGGCGCTTGGTCTTACACCACACTTTGAGAACCGCTGCATTAGAGCGAGTGCAGACTCACAGGGAGGTTCAGGGGCGCCGCTGCCGTGGACTGTTAGTGAGAGAAACGAGATGCATCAATCTGAGACTCTCACAGTGCAATCATTTCATCCAAATAAATCCCTAATGGCCACTAAAGCTGAGTGGGGAAGGTCGGAGCGGAGAGAGAGGAGCAGGCCAGGAGCGAGGGAAATGTGATTGAATAATTATGCTCATGACGGGCGCCCAAGCCGAACGTAAAGGTGGACATTCGATCCCAGCTCCCTTGATTTTACTCTGCTCTTTTCATTTTCATTTATTCATTTATATCTGTACATTTTAGTCATAGTTTTAATCTCATTAAACAACGTTTAATTTAGTTTTAGTCTAATTTTAGTCAGCAAATACATCACTTTGACTAAAATCATATAAATATTTTAAATTGTGTGTGTCAGGTCAGGGAAACTGTAGCACCCGAAGGAAACCTGGCTGCCTTCTGTCTCCTCTGATCCTCTGAAACGGTGCAGCGCCTCCTGGGTCCTCCAGAGCGTGGTGTCCTGCACTGGTCAGCTCCTTCTCCTCTTCCTTCCTTTTCCTCCTGCGCAGCTCCCTCCGCTCCACAACAGTCTTTCACCATCTTCTTGGAAGAGCCATGCAGTTACTCTGTTTTATTCTCCAGTGAACGTCCATTAGCCAGAACATTAGAAGGCATGTGTGGCTTAGCTGTGAGTCTCGCCTGGATACCTCCTCGTTTGTCCCTTTTTGGTTTCCTGAAGCTCCTGTTGTGACGCCTCCACTGTGCTGCAGGTGTGGGGGCTCTTCATGCCTCTTCAGTGTTTCAGAAGAGGAAATTTGCAGGTCTCAAATGGATTTAGCCGATAGATACAGACGCCGTTGCGTCATAGAAGGGGGCGTGGCTTCGCCGAGGGGGAAAACAGAATTTTCCACTTTTTTTGCCATTTTGTGGTGGAATATGAACTTATTTATCACACATGAGTAAAGTCATGTCTAAATCAGGTCCATGTGGATGTTTTCTCCACAGCAGATTGTTCAGTAGAAGCGAAAAAATGACAGTTGTAGCTAGCGTTAGCATTAGCATGATGCTATCATGTAGCATCATGTAGCATTCTCTGTTATTTATTTGTTTATGGGCTGTTGAACCGCTTTGCTCCTCCCCATGTCTTTGTCTCGTTTTTTAGTAGAAAACTATATATAATATATAATTCAGCATTTGCTAAAGTAGTTTTGGAATAATTAGAGAAAGTTTAGATTTTTCTCCAAACTGTTTTCCCCCATAACTGTTTTCAAACATGACCATATATGGATGAGTCTAGAGCTAGCTTATAGATACAGACGGCATGTATCTTTAAGCTAGCTTTCTTCAGGACCAAAACACGGCAAACTACAACTTTATTTATCCTTTTTACAGCTTGTTTTTTTTTGTTACGTCCCTCAATCCTGCAGAGCTTGGTTGTAACAGCGCTTTTATCCAATCATCCATTCACACTCTCACTCACACACCAATGTACGCAGACCCTGGAGGAAAAGGACCCAAAGCTGGTCATCAAACTTACGCTGAGATATCAGAGCCTGCATGTTCCAGTCATTCTTTCAGCGAGAAACACATCATTTCCCTCATTTGCTTTTCCTGTTTTTTTTTTGTTTTTTTTACCATCACCAGCCCCGACATCACACAGATGTTCTAACGTATCTTTTCTTTGGTCGTGTTTTCCACATTTAGAGAAACAGCCTGTATTCACAATGTAACGCTCAGAATCATGTTTGACATCTGCTGGAGCCTGCTCTTCCTCCTCCGCCCATCTGGCCCCCGCAATCTATCACACCATTCAGATCCCGGTCTGCGCGAGGAGCCAAAGACACAAAACCAGTGGGGACTGTGAGTGTGGGGACGTAGACGTAAAACTGAAGAAGAGCTGATGAAAAGAACAGGTCGAGTGCCAAGTTGGAGAGAGGAGGAGGAAGAGGAAGCGCTCGAGATGGCAGCCATTTTTGGAAGGTCAACACAGGAGGCGCTGGCGTGGGTTCAGACGGGCTCCAGCTGGGGGGACGGACGGGGAATATATGGGATGTTTAAAAATAAAAATGTATAGAGCAAGGACTGGGACTTTAGTGGAAGACCATAAGGCGAATCTCTTATGTGGTGCATACTGATGGTGCACAAATATTGGCAAGAAATTAGGAAACATTACGGAGAGAGAATAACGGCGGATTTACACCGGAGGACTTAAGCTTTGTAGAGCAGCATTAGCACAAAACCTTTTTCCATTTTAACCTATCATGATGTTTACACAGCCTTGTCTCACCAACTGAAGCAAGCCAAGTACCAAGGCCTGATCGAAGCCGTTCCAGAAGGATGGCAGGCAACAGTCTTTCCCATCGATGTCGGCTGCCGAGGGTTTCGCGCAAGGCCGGTGCGGTTCTTCCTCCAGAGGACGGGGCTGGAGCCCAAACAGCTGAACAAAGCCACCAGAGATAAAGCTGCAGCAGCCGAGTCCAGCTCAAGATGGCTGTGGCTAAAGAGAGCTCACAGCTGGAACCCCTCCGCAGGTGAAGCCTCGTCCCTCTTCGCTGCCCCACTCAGGTGAGGTGTACAAGGGGCGAAACATCAGTGAACCTGAAATGCCGGCTGACGATGCGGAGGGGTTTCAAAAATGTGGCTGCTCCAAGGAATACCATCTCAAAGTTGCAGCTTGTGGCAAAGCATCTTTGACGTTTACTTCACCACACAGTTATACGGGTGTATTGACACGAGGCTGCTCCTAAATTAGAATAGAGCTCTAATTTGGATTCGTACACAAACTCTGGAATTTTAGATGGGAAAATGGATTGGTCTTTCAAAGTAAATTTCCGACACCTTGTCAAAATAAGTTTCATGTTGATTTGTCGAAGTTGCTCATGAAATTTGTGGAGCATCTTTAACAAACGTCACAAATGTCACAAACTCCATGTATGGAGTTCAGTGTCCTTTTGTGATGGTTAGTGATTTGTAATTCAGCATGACAGCATAACAACATTTTCCTTTGCACTCAGATTTGATAAAAGTCGGCTAACCCGCGCTCCAGACCTGGGACTGCACCTGCAGCTGCAGCGCCTCCATGAGCTGAAGTTGTTCCTCCTGATGTTGGAGCCAGAAGGTCCAGATGATTCAGGAGAGAGCGCGGCACCGCTCAGACACACAAAGCTGGCAGACGGTCTTGTCCACAATCACTCGATTCTTGACATTCTTAACAGATTCCTGACAGAACAGAACAATTCCCACTGGCCCATAGCGGTGCACATCAACCCGGGACATATTCGTAATAATTTGTGTTATTAATTGTAACGTGATGGCGTCTGTAACCACATCACCAACATTCGTGATCATTGGTGACTTGTTGGTAGGGCTGAAAGATATGGACAAAATGTCCTATCTCGATATTCATTCCAGATATCTCGATATCAATACGACATGATATAACTATGGGTTAGGTGAAAACCACAACGCAAATACATTTTATCTGCAAATTCAGAGTGCCTCAGTCCAATCTCTTTCTGTCATAACCTGACTGGCCCCACAAGCTTGAAGAGCCCCTGTTTTGTAGGTGCATCTGCTATCTTCTAGCATTTACCATCCGACCACGGTGATCCAGCGAGCACTCTGTCCCTTCTCCTCTAGAGTGCAGTTTTAATGATGAAAATCTATATAGTTCATGCCTTGCTTTTTCAATTTCAATATTTTCAATGTTCATATCTCCATATCGATACGATGACGATATATCTTTCAGCCCTACTTGTCGGTTTGTGTAAACCCAACATAAAGCCCAAGAGCCTATAGTGGAAACAAAGCCCAAAAATGTTTGGTTAAGAGGTTTAGAGATTTCCCTCAAATTGATTTACAGAGTCACTGTACAGAATAACCATGTAAGCTGAAAACCCCTAAAGCTTGTATTTAATCACTTGCGTTGAAGGAATGTATGTTGAGTCCACATTAGCAGCATCTAAGCCTTAGCTCCGAGTCCAGCTATATAAATCCCCTTTGGAGCCGAGCAGAGTGGATCCTAAAACCTCCCAATAACATAATCAGCTCTGAACTGCAGATGCAACATTTTATCCACTTACTACAAGATACAGTAAGCAGGAAGAAGAAGAGGGAAACAGGCTACACTTTGTCTATAGTACTTGCTGTTAAAGGTTTGAGTAGCTACCCCTTCACTGCTCCCCTTGTCGAGTCTCACAGTTAACCATTCACCCTCCGGGACACAACAGTTCCTCTCAACCTTTCCCCCTAATTCACTCCTCACTCTCCAAAAACAGCCCTAACTACTTCCAAAGTCAAGTTTCCACACGGCCACAGTGCAGGAGCCTTTAAGCAACACATGAACCCTGTTAGAGCCACATTTGTCAGTCACCTTCTTGTCCCAAAAAAAGAAGCCCATTAAAAACTACAGCCTCCCTGAGTTTTCTGTACCGGGGCAGGCCACCATTTCCCAACAGAGACAAAAAAAACAGAAAGTACCTGGATTTAGACCCGTAACAAGCTGTAGAAATGCGCTGTGGCCAATTTACCAGACAGCCGTGCCGGTGCGCCGTGCTCTCGCTGCTGAATCTAATAACCACAATGATGGTGACGCTGTGCACAAACCAAACACGATTTAACCCGGGCCGATGAGTCCAGATGCCCCGCCGCGAGCGCACAAGGCTCCAGGTGAACGCTGCAGCCGCTCACAATGCTAATACATTAGCATGGAATATCATTGTTAGAGCTGGGTGCCGATACATGTTTTTCCGATACTGGTACTTAAACGATACTTGTTTTCCGATACCTGAACGATTAGTAGTAAAAATGAGCAAAAATGAGGGGAGAGAATTGGGGAAATTAGACAAAAATGGGGCAAGAATAAGAAGAAATTGTGCAAAAGAAATGGGGGAAAAAAACAAGAAAATTTGAATAAATTGGGGAATGTAGAAATGTGGATAATATTAGTTATAAAAAAGTAGGGAAAAATAGGAAAAGAAGAAAAAAATAGGAAAAAATATTTGTATTAAAAAATAAAAATGAAATTGGGGCAAAATTGGGCAAACATTAGGCAAAAACATTAGGGAAGAAAAGAAAAAAATCTGTCATAAATAGAGAGAAAAAATCATTTATTTGAGCTGAAACGATTAAAACTTGGATACAGAAATTAGATATTTTTCATACCTGCTTTCAATGCTTTTGTTTTTTCAATAGCAGTGGTACCTACACCTTTATTCCGGTACCACACTGGTATCATTTAGCCCTAATCATAGCAGTGAAGTAGTTTTAAGACTCTAAATGCTTCTTGGTCTAAATGTGCCGCCTTTGAGAGAAGAGCTAAATTTAGATTCCCCCAAAGGAGTGATCGTTTTTGGCAGGTTATTGAAGCTCGGGCACCGAACTGCACGACCAGCTGCTCCCTCTCGCACCAAACCGGCCAAATAAAGGCATTAAAGGGGAGGTGAGCACTCATGCTCGTCAGATTCAGGGTTGTATCATTATAATTAACATTTAAGGGGACACTTAGATAATGGAACTTGAAATGAGCAAAGAACAAATCTCATTGCCATATTTACTCTTCTATTTTCTTTGGTGAATCAGATCAATTAAAGTGAACATGATAACTTCCCTGTCCCACCCCAAATCCCCTGGGCCTCCACCCTGCCTCATCTGCATGTGTCTGACTGTGCAGGTGGTCTCAGATTGGCACCGGCGCCTCTGCGGCTCACGGCGTGGCAGCCCGGGGCCCGGCTCACGTGTCTGAGGGGCTTAAGGCAGAGTGAACGCTCGGGTTTGAAGTCTCTGCACGACGGCCGCACAGGGGAAGGTGGTTTGGATGCACGTAGAAGAGGAGAGTAGGACTAAATTCAGCTGTCGACTTCAAAATAATATAGCGCTTTTTACAAAGTCAAAGGGGCTGACAGAGGGAAGGAAGACTGACAATCATCAACAACATGTGATGTATAGCAAACATAGGAATCCTCTCTTCTCCCGCTCTGTTATTGATAAACACCAATACAACAGTGTTACCTTAAAGAGGGGGTTTATGCTTTTTTCAATCACATAGCACCAGTCTATATCACACTACAATGATGACGAAACCTTCTGTTGGTCTGTAACTGCAGTAAATTAGAATAACTGCCTTGTATAAAATTGCTCTCTCTAAATGGCTGTAGTGAATGTCTTGAAATAGGCCTCTGTCTCTTTAAGAACCTCTGACCCTTTCCGACACGCCCCCTCCACACGCTGTCTGTGGCATCAGTGGGGAGGGGGTTCTGCTGAGGAGCAGTGGTTGGTTACTCGGCTGGTGACGAAAGCTCGGAGGCGTCTCCAGGAGGTGGGGGCGTTCCTAGGAGGATTCAGGCAAACCTATCCCTAAAATGGCCGCCATCAGAGTTTTTACAGATTACTCAAAAATACGTGAATGTGCCAAGGCAACACTTCAGGCATGTTTTTTAATGAGGGAATGACATAATAACATGATGCAAAGCTTGAAAAAGTCGATTTTGCATAAGACCCCCCCTTTAACTTTACGAAAGGAGTGAAATAGCGCCCCCAGTTTGACGCTGGTGGCCAAGCAGTGTACTGCATCCATATTTACCATTGAGAATGAATGGGAGAGAGTTGGTACTAACCATAACCCTCTGGCGGTCCAATGGAATTGTTCCGGCGGGGCAAATTTGGCCCACGGGCCCCACTTTGGGCACCCCTGCTTTAGATAGATGGCAACAAGAAGAAAATACTGTCAGAGAAGATGAGGCGGCATCAGCATCTACTAGGCTGGGACAAAATTGTAATGTATCGCATCACTGTAATATCACGTATTGATATTTTATCAAGTATTGCAAAACTTTCACATTTTTATCCTGCACTCCTTTGTTTTCCAGTAACAGTTGGACAGACATTTGGTACATTTTGTGTTAAATGGTAAATGGACTCAACTTATATAGCGCTTTTCTACCTTTATCAGGCCCAAAGTGCATTACAGTAAGGAACCAGTCACTCTCTCATTCATCAGTGTCTTGCCCAAAGACACAATGACAGTGTGCATTCAAATGTAGCGTACTGTAGAAAGACATACTGTATAGACTGACCTGAAAGGTCCTTCCCTGGAATTTGTTAGAAAATCATATGTCACATTTCCGCTCAGATAAAACACTACAGCAGATTATCACTCATATAAAAACATTTAATTGGTTTAAGTTTTTTTCAGATCCAAAGAGCAGCACAGAGGCTTTAAAGAGCCGCATGTGGGTCCAGAGAGAGTCTCATCCTCCTGCCTCGAAACCAAGAACAAAACTGTCAGTCCCAGACGCTCAGAGACTCACACAGCTGTCACTCACAGTGTCACATGATCGACCGCGGGTCATGTGACCACACACACCCCTCACACGCTGCTTACACAAACACCCTGTGCCTCTCAGCCATGAGCGGCACCTCTCCCCCTTATATAACCACAGCACGAGACCTCCACCACCACCCCCCTCACCCCCCTCACCCCCCCCGGCCTCCTGCTTCAACTCTGACCCCGTGTGAGCGCAGGCGTGGCCACAAAACAGCAAAGGACTGAAGCAAGCTTTTGTGGGGTTGGGTTAAATGTCACATTGATTTTTATATAACCACACTAGAGGGCGCTGTATGCTGGTACGGATACAAAACATGTGTATTGTTCTTCTTCCAATAATCATTTTCTCATTTGGACTGAAGACTTGAGGACAGGACACATTTGAATACATTTTATGCCTTTTCCCAAAATTTAAAGCAGAACTACGTAACTCATGCCCCGAGAGGCATGAGTTACGTTAGAAGAAGAAGAAGAAGAAGAAGAAGAAGAAGAAGAAGAAGAAGAAGAAGAAGAAGAAGAAGAAGAGCTTTCCTTTTGTTAGTGCCATGAACAAAAGACACAGATCTGAAAGACAGGGACGTTAGCTTTGATTTTAGCGCTGTTTTTAGAGCTAATATGCTAAAGGAATTTGTTAGCTAGCTTATATTAGCCTCACAGTCCCCACTTGAACCGAGCACATTTTCTCCAGTTCAGCTTTACCCAAATCCAAAAACTTCTCGAGAGCAACAGTGCCTCATTTGAAAGCTAAGACTTACAAAAGTGATTGGAGCTTTTTTTTTGTCTCTCTTTTGTCAATTTTGTCTTGCTTTTCCTTTGCTTTTTTGTTACTTTTTGGTCATTTTTTGGTCACGTTTTTGATACTTTTTTTTTGCGTTTTCATCACTTTTTTGTTGCTTTTTTCTTTTATGTGCTTGGTTCAAGCGGGGACAAGAGGTTAAGTGTCACATGGACTGAGGGGTTGGTCACATGGGGTATAAATGTAAGAAATTGTTTCTTTTGTGTCAAATATGTTTTTATTATCACTTTATTTTAACATTAGCTTTTATACAGGTCATCATTTTGTGTCATTTTACACACCTCATTATAGAGCTTTTTTTGTTTTTAATATCAACAGTTAATTCAAATAAGTGTGATGAACACATCTGGCATTGTGACAGTTTTAAAACTTATTTTGTCCTTTTACCTCAAAAAGCAAAAAACGTACAAAAGTATATCCGAATTCACTCCATTAAAAACCTTGACCGTAAATGTTCTTGTGTTTGACGGTTAAAAACTATTTATCGCAGTTTGATAGAAAAAAGGAAAGTCTACTTCAAGTTAAGAGTTCAAACGTTCATTTAAAGGGGCTAGATGCAAATTGGCCATCTTATACTCACTACTGCCACCTCAGGTCATACATGTAACTGCACCTTCTATATTAAGCTCGTGTATGACGGCTTTTTGAGTGACAGTGCAGGATTTTAGAGGCAGTTGTGGTGAACAGGTCTGAGCTCATTCTACACGACATGACTGGAACATGTATTGGAAAATAATTTTAACATTTTTAAACTCCGTATAGTCCCTTTAATGCAGGTCTGACTCTTGTGGGATTTTCTGTTGATGAGCAGTGAACTCCAGAAAGAAAAAGCGTGACAAATAGCCCCGGTCTCGCATACTTGTTCCTAATTAGGACTAATATTCTACTGTTTTCTATGGAGAAATCAAGTATTCATGTCTAGGAAATTTAAAAGCAGATATTTTATACACACTTTCAAGATTAGATCAGTGGTTCTCAACTGTTAAAATTAATTCTAAAGCCATTTTCGTCCCCTCCATAGAGTTACAGTATGTGGTCTTAAGTTATACAAGCAGAAGAGGAGGTGTGGGTGCGTCTGCATTTTTTTAAACAGGGAGAAACCAGAGCCGAGGCAGCGACTGGGATTGGGACGCAGGAATGTGGAGGTCAAAGGTCGCAATAACCAGAGACGACGAGGAGAGGAGTGAGGGTGGGCGTCTTAGGGACTGACCTGAGCGTGATGTAACAGTCTGAGTGTGAGGGTGTCTCTCTCTACGACGATGATGTAACAGTATGTACGGGGCCCCTTTTCTCAGAAAGAGAGGAGTCAAAGGAAAAGGGCCTCGGAGCAAAAATACACAACTTCTAAGAATTATAAGAGGGGGTTGTGAGGCCTCTCTGTGGAGACGGCTGCCAAATGTGTTCGGTTGGAAAAAACTGTTTCTGTTAAGCAGTGGCATTGTGCTGGAGCCACTGACTCTCAAACAACAAGGCCTTGTCTCACTTGTCTGCAGTTCAGGCAGACAGCCAGCAGATGGCACTATTCTTAAGAGTGAAGCTCTCAAAGTTTCAACTCAATGAAGTCTTTTAAAATGGAGCAGGCACGTGGGCCCTATAAACAGGCTTTAAAACACTGTGTTGGGCATCTGAGCGTTGATATTTAACTTTATAATATGAAATAATGTGTATAATATAATATATAAGGATTACACACTTAGCCTGGAGCTCACCCACAGGCAGCAGTGAACAAGGCACTTTTTTCATGAGCTACTTTATGGGCTTTGACAATGTGCAGGATAGTTTTGTGTTTTTCCAACGATGCAATAAAACCCGGGAAGTAAAGATTTAAGGGCTTCAACAGTAGAGGAAGAATCTGTCTGTTTTTGACGAAAGAACGTTACAAAGTTATTATTATTAATGTATTATAACGTATGTCTCCTTTAACCATGTAAATGACGATTAAAACCCTGTGATTTTACTGACAGGGATCTGCTGCCAGTTTTTTAACCGTAAAATGTAAAATATGTTTTGGCAATGCGCTAACTTAGCATTTTTTTTTCCACTTTAAAATCCCTCTTCCACCCTCTCTCTCTCTCTGTACCCCACTCTTTCTCTCTCTAATTCTTCTCACCCCCTCTCTCTCTCCATCCTCCCTCTCTCTGCCTCCCCCTCTATATCTTCCTCTCTCCCTCCCCTTCCTCCCTTCACTCTCCCTGTCTGTCCCTCTCTCTCTCCTTCCCTCCTTCTCTTCTTTCTTTCTTTCTCTCCCTCTCCTCTCTCTCTCTCTCTCTCTCCCCTCTCTCTCTCTCTCTCCCTGTTCCCTCACCCCCTCTCTCTCTTCCCTCTCTCTCCCTCATCCCTCTCTCTCCTTTATGCTCTCTCCTTCCCTCCCCTCTCTCCCTCCGTCTCTTCTTTTTCTCTCACTCCTCTCCCCCTCATCCCTCTCTCCCCAATCTCCCTCGCTCTCCTTCTGTCTCCTTTATGCTCTCCCTCTCCTCTCTCTCTCCCTCTCTCTCCTTTATGCTCTCCCCTCTCTCTCCCTCTCTCTCCTTTATGCTCTCCCCTCTCTCTCCCTCTCTCTCCTTCTGTCTCCATTATGCTCTCCCTCTCCCCTCTCTCTCCTTCTGTCTCCTTTATGCTCTCCCTCTCCCCTCTCTCTCCCTCTCTCTCCTTTATGCTCTCCCCTCTCTCTCCCTCTCTCTCCTTCTGTCTCCATTATGCTCTCCCTCTCCCCTCTCTCTACCTCTCTCTCCCTCTCTCTCCTTTATGCTCTCCCCTCTCTCTCCCTCTCTTTCCTTCTGTCTCCTTTATGCTCTCCCTCTCCCCTCTCTCTCCCCTCTCTCCTGTCTCCTTTATGCTCTCCCTCTCCCCTCTCTCTCCCTCTCTCTCCTTCTGTCTCCTTTATGCTCTCCCTCTCCCCTCTCTCTCCCTCTCTCTCCTTCTCTCTCCTTTATGCTCTCCCTCTCCCCTCTCTCTCCCTCTCTCTCCTTCTGTCTCCTTTATGCTCTCCCACTCCCCTCTCTCCCTCTCTCTCCTTCTGTCTCCATTATGCTCTCCCACTCCCCTCTCTCTCCCTCTCTCTCCTTCTCTCTCCTTTATGCTCTCCCTCTCCCCTCTCTCTCCCTCTCTCTCCTTCTGTCTCCTTTATGCTCTCCCCTCTCTCTCCCTCTCTCTCCTTCTGTCTCCTTTATGCTCTCCCACTCCCCTCTCTCTCCCTCTCTCTCCTTCTGTCTCCATTATGCTCTCCCTCTCCCCTCTCTCTCCTTCTGTCTTCTTTATGCTCTCCCTCTCCCCTCTCTCTCCCTCTCTCTCCTTCTGTCTCCTTTATGCTCTCCCTCTCCCCTCTCTCTCTCTCCCTCTCTCTCCTTCTGTCTCCATTATGCTCTCCCTCTCCCCTCTCTCTCCTCTCTCCTTTATGCTCTCTCCCTCCCTCCCCTCTCTCTCTCCCCTCTCTCCCCATCCCTCTCTCCCCCAGTTTCCCTCCCTCTCCTCTCTCCTTTATGCTCCCTCCCCTCTCTCTCTCTCTCCCTCCTTCTCTTCTTTATCTCCCCTCTCTCTCTCCCCTCCATCTCCATCTCTCCGTCATCCCTCTCTCTCTCTCTCTCTCTCCCTCCTTCTATTCTTTATCTCTCCCTCCCTCATCCCTCTCTTCTGCTCTCTCCTTTATGCTCTCTACCTCCCCTCTCTCTCTTTCCCTCCTTCTATTCTTTATCTCTCCCTCCCTTCCTCCCTCCCTCCCTCCCTCCCTCCCTCACCTCTCTCGCCTTCCTCTCTCTCCTGACATAATTAGCCATAGCAGTTAAAGGCCAGCGTATTCTCCGCGGCCTTGCCACATTAATTACAGTAAAAACAATATGCAAAGGTAATCACAGAGCAGCGGTTCAGCGGACAGAGCGGCTGCGGGGGGAAACAGGCGGCGCATCAGTATGAGCCGTGTGGAGAGGACAGAGCATGTGCTGAATATGTCATTATGTGTAGAGCATAGATCACTGCTCTCCACGGACGGCAGTAGATTAGGATGCAAACAATGTCCAGAAATTAAATGTATAGGCTGCGGCGTAGATTAACAGCTTATTAAATACATTTGATTTCTATGGGGTCTTATTCATGACACACGTATAGGTCATCTTTTTTTCCTTTCTATACTGTATAGAAATTTTACACTCAGTTTTTATGTTGAAAAAACAAAGGACTCTATTCCATATTTCTTCTGAAGTTGTCAACAGTCGGGTGGAATGAAAAAAAATTGCATGAAGGTATTTTGATTCAGTTGTATTGTGGGAAGCCGTTTCTAGCCGCTTTCTAATGATGTGACTTTAAAGCCACACTGCGTAACATTTTGGACTGTTGCCTGCAAAATAAAACATGCTCCACCGGCTAGACACAGAAAATGCTATTTCTGCTGCGGGTAATTAAAGAATGGATTCGGATGAGAACCTGATCTATTTTTTTTCTTCTTTTTTTTTTTTTATCTCATATATGGCTGCTTTAAGTCTACATCTCCATAGAGACGAGCTGGAAGGTTCAGCTTCAGCTCCAACTTCTGCCCCTTCCTACGACTCAGGCCTAGGTCTAGGGCTGGGTACCATTACATTTTTTTTTTTTTAATACCGGTACTTTAATGATTGCTTGTTTACAATACCAATCCCTGAATTTTTTTTAATACCAATCAAGATCCAGAAAACAGAACAATAATCATTTATTCCATAAAAGACTATTCATTTTAAATTTGCATCATTTATTTGAGTTTAAACTACCAAATAACTTCCTTTAAAGCAGAACTAAGTAACTCATGTGCCCCTAGAGGCCATAAGCGCCACTGCAGGTGTTGTAGCATATTACGTTTTTTTTACTCATTAATTGTCCGTGAAGGTAAATACTACGCTGACAGAAAAGGCAAAGAGACAGAAGGATATTGTTCATCCAATTACACAATGGAGATACATTTTTTTCACTCAAATGTGGCTGTAAATACTGTTTAAGTAGCCCTAGCCGGCAGTTAGCTTTGCCCGTTAGCGTGATTCTTCTTCGTGATTCTATTAGTTTGTAATGGTGACTCCGACCTGGTGGCAGCCAAGTTGCAATTGTGGTTTTCTGGCCAGAGACACCAAGGGGAGATGAAAGACCCCCCAATCATCCCATTAACACTTGTATTACCCCCAGAGGGACTACGGGAAGGATGTATTAAGGTAAACAAGTTACTTAGTTCTTCTTCCTCTAAAAATCTCTAAAGATGTTCTTTTTTTCCGATAGATACAGATGGCATCTCTGGGTTATGGATCTAGTTTTATACCCAGTAAAGTTCAGAAACCCATAAATGCATGAATAACGGAGAATGATGCTACATGCTAACGCTAGCTATGGCTGCCGTTTTGTTGCTTCTACTGAACCATCTGCTGTGAAAAACCATCCACACGGACCCGATTTACACTTGACTATTTGTGTGTGATAAATACGTTTATATTCCACCAGAAAACAGTCCAAAAGGGTATGACACTATGCCGTCTGTATCTATACCTCCTTTCGATACTCTTATGTTTCCGACATCGTATTAACCCCCCCATAGCAAAACCCTGGAATGACTTTCATCAACAGAGCTGAATAGAGAGACGAGAGCATTTATATTCCTGCCTTTTGACTAATTTTTAAGTTGAAAAACAATAAAGCCATCACAATAAAGTTGATTAAATTTGATTGTGCACTTGCGAAGCATCCCTAACTGAGCCTTTGCAAACAAACATACACACAATTAGAGTCAAAGCTAACATATTATGTTCTGCCTAATGCCGCTTCATCTTCAAAGGCCTCTCTCAGCCGCTCATTAGCTTCCTTTGAGTCGGCCGATCTTTCAAAAACACTCATTACGTAAACGCACATCAGCAAATGCCTTAAATTAAACATCTATCAAAGCGAGGGTGAAAATAACATTACGTTACGCCTTGGAGTAAAATTCATTTTATAGATTAGTTAAAGAATTATAGGCACAATTTGCATGGAAGAAGAAGAGAGATGGTGTTTACAATGTTTCCATCTGGACAGTAAAGCAAACCCCGAGCTTTTGGAAGATGGCGGCTCTTGTAACATATTTTGGTGCCTGTTGCTTCTTGAAAAACAGCCCTAAACCCATTCAAAGCCTCGCGTGGTGTTTCTGTTGGACAGAGAGTTGTTTCCCTGTCGGAGGCCGCCGCCCGCCGCATTGGTGAATCTCTCTGTTCCATTCACGCAGTCGGCAGCGCGTCTCTGAACTGCACCGCTCCGGCTTCAAATTCGCAAAACAACTCCCAAATCGCTCCTCGCACTCTCTCTTTCTCCATCGATTTTCATTCACGTCTGCAGTTTGCCCCGATCCATTCTCACTCAAAGAAACAATGGGGCTTGTACTTTGTGGAACAAGATGAACTTTTTTTTTTTTTTCATTTAACCTGTTACTGTTACCCCGAGCAAAGAGTTAGGGTTATGATTAGGGTTAGGGATGTCAAATGTCTTGGCTTTCCTCTCCTGGAACCGCCACCTTAACGTGATGGAGGTGTTTGAGCGCCCGAATGGTCCTGGGAGCTCTGTCGGGGGCTTTGCTACCCTGGTAGGGTCTCCCAGGGCAAACAGGTCCTGAGTGACAGGTCAGAAGCCCCTTATGAGAGACCAACAGGCCCGGTTAGAACCATGAGGCCGTCCTTCTTCCCACTACCTGCAGGAGGAGCCATAGGGGATGGTGTAATGTAATTTGGACAGCTCCAGATGGATGGATGGATGGATGGATGGATGGATGGATGGAGGTCTTGGCTTTTAAATTAGGCATGACACTAGTATATAGGCTGTAAGCTCTCCAGTCAATGCACGATTTGGATATGCATAATTGGAGAACCTAAACCCTGACCCTAAGATGGCAGATAACACGATATGGCTTACGGTCAGCGGCAAAATAAATCTTTAATTGCATTTCTTTTATTGAAGAAGCTTTTAGATTTCACAAAATCATGTATCACCCACATTACTTACATCACTTTAGAATCTAACTTTTCAGGACTATTCGGAGTGTTTCTGTATTTGAATTTTTTCCCCCCATTTTTGCAATAATTTCATCACTTTTTTGTCATTGTTTTAATCAAATTTTAGCTATTTTTTCCATCACTTTTTAGCATTTTTAACATCACATTTCAGTCATTTTTTTCATAACTTAAAAATAATCATCATATTTTAGCAATTTTTTCATCACTTTTTTGTCATTTTTTCCATCACATTTCCATCATATTTCAGTCATTAATCCTCACTTTTAGTCATTTTTTCAACACATTTTTGTCATTTTTCATCACTTTTTTGTCATTATTTTATCAAATTTTAGCAATTTTTTTCATCACTTTTCTGTAATTTTCCACTTAAAAAAAAAATATTAATTACATTTTTCCAATTTTTTCATTTTCAAAAATGCTATTTTTCCCTTTTTATCCTTTTTAGTGGGGTAGTACTTTTTGCAGCGTATCAGACTTTTGCGCTCCAACAGTTACTCATACACAGGCAGCACTATGTACTTTTTTACTCCCTACTTTAGTCACTATTCGGGTCAATACTTCTACTTCAGTACAGATTCTGGCTACTCTACCCACCTGGAGAAAACGTGCTCGGTTCAGGTGGGGGTTAAGAGGTTAACATAAATAAATCTGATTAGCAATCCCTTTGTATAGGAGGATAATACTTTTGCTATTGATTTGAACGCACCTTTGTAATCAATCAAACATCACCAAATCCTGCATCACCCACATTTTGCATGTTCCTTAAGTCACGTTCGATTACAATTTTTCACCTACTATTCTGGGTGTTGCCGTGGAAACCTGCGGCCATTAGAAAAAACACTCACATGAAACTCAAAGGCGAACAGGCGGCATGAGGGACGGGAGAGAAAGTGTCAGACTGCCTCCCAACGGTCGGCTCAAGCATTTTCAACACAATACTGAATTATTCATCAGGCAGCGGCAGCAGCAGCGTTACTCTGACTGCACAATGTTGTCACTTTTTATCGCCGTCCAGCCAAAGCCCATCTAAAAATAATAACAAAAGCTTCGGAGGTGTGATTATTATATGTGGGTTTCGATGGAAGTTCCTGTCTCGTGTTGATACTTTTTATATACTTACGTGAAGACCATCCCATGTTCGTTGTTTGGAAACAGCTCTTGAGTCCTTCGATAACTAGCTCAGACCAGTTAGATGGTTCATTGTATTGTTTTGGCAACTTTTAAACGTTGATTGTTGAGCTAATGGTAAATGACCCCCTATGCGCCCAAAGAATGAGACCAGCTGACGACCTGCAGGCCCTGAATGACCAGGTTATTCCATGTATGAGTTTCTTCTTCCCTGATGGCACGGCATATTCCAAGACGACACCGCCAGGGTTCATCGGGCTCACATTGCGAAAGAGTGGTTCAGGGAGCGTGAGATGGATCAGCTGCCAGAGTCCAGATCTTAACCCCATTGATAAAAATACAAATAGTGAATATCAAGCGTGGATTTAAATGACTTGAATTGAGAATATTCCGCTTGTTTTGAGCAGTTTTCACCCATTTAGACATATTGAGACTATTGGCAAATCAATTACCCTGAAATAAGGACAAAATGTGTTGAAACAAGAAACTTATGAAAATGCACAACAACTCTAATTTAAATTATTATGCTCAAAACGATACATTTAATCTCTTAATCCCCGCCTTAACCGAGTGCATTTTCTCCTGTTCAAATTTTAACAGCTTCTCGACTGGAGCTTACAGCCTGTAGGCCAGAGTAACACCTCATTTGACCTACAAGACTCATCTAGAAGGACCTTTTCCCCTCTTTTTTTAAATACCTTTTTTTGGTCATTTTTTCATATCTTTTTCATTTTTTCACCATATTTCAGTCATTGTTTTATAGCTTTTTTGGGGTATTTTTTTCCACATATTTGCAATTTTTTCACCAGATTTTTGCAATTTTTTCCCCAACACATTTTGTCATTTATTCATCACTTTTTTTGTCATTTATTCATCACTTTTTTTTTCTTTTCTTTTTTTTTGCAATTTTTCATCACTCTTTTGTCTTTTTGTCTTTTTAATTTTTTGGTTATTTTGTCATCACATTTTTGTCACTTTTTCATCATATTTTTTTTTCATCACATTTTTGCCATTTGTTATAGCTTTTTTTTGTCATTTTTTCAACACTTTTTTTGTCATTTATTCATCACATTTTTTCATCATCTTTTTGTCATTTTCCATCACTTTTTTGGTCATTTTTTTAATCACTTTTTTGTCCGTTTTTCATCACATTTTTGTTGCTTTTCTGCTCAGTTTTGTGCTCAGTTCAGGCAGGGGACAAGAGGCTGAAAACTAACTACTTATTTACTTTATGCAGTATATCAGACTTTTGCGCTTCAACAGTTACTCAATACACAGGCAGCACTATCTCCAAGTATTTTTTTACCCCCTACTTGAGTCATTTTTCGGGTCAATACTTCTACTTGAGTACAGATTCTGGCTACTCTACCCACCAGTAATACAGCAGTAATATAAGAAAGCAGGCGGGAGAACACAGTCAGTGAGTAAGGATAGGTTTTTATTGGTGTTCGAGGAAAAAAAGCCATCATCCCTGTGGACAGCACACAATACTGGTGAGGAATCAGGGCTCGTGCTGCTTCATGGGACTTGTAGTTCTTTATTAACAGTCACAACGAGAAGTTAGCTTAGCATCCACGAAGAGGAGAACATACGAGAGGCTGAGGACGTTATTGAGAAGGTCCTTTTGTTGTATTGTCGTTTTTGTGTTACCCGCAATGCCGTGTGTTTTTTTTTTTTCTTTTTATTGTACAGCAGCAAAAACCATATCTGCCACCAATAAAAGTGAAACCGGAGCGCTTGGAAACCGGAGCGCCCCCGTCCAGGAAAAGAAACAACATGTCCAACACAGGAACATAGAAAAATATCACTGTCGAAAAGTCTGTAAAGAGATATCCTCAAAATCTGGTGTCAAAAAGGAACAGAAATTCCAAAGTTCCTTCATTCCAGTTTGAGTGAACACAAACAGGGGGTGTGGGAGGGGGGAAAACGGATGGTTCTACATTTCCCAAGATGCACCTGTGGCTCGGTTTAAAAAGTCTCCACAAACAGGCTGTTAGGAAATCGAGTAAAAGTCACTGTCGGGGATCGGAGCAGAACAATCCGATCGGGAAGAGAAAAAAGAAAAAAATAACAACGATCAAAGGTTAGCACTGTCCGTTCAGCGGGAAAACATCAGCAAAGAAAGAAAAACGTAGTTGCCATTTCTACACAAAGACATTTTTCAAAATTCAAAACCATTGAACCAAACCCCTCCACCAAAACGTGATTGTCCGACCACAAACGCAGGGGGGGGAGAAAAAAAAAAGAAGAAAAAAAAAACGAGTCTCGCTTCGTGGGCTGCCGTCTTTGGGTACGCAGTGTCCGCCTGAACTACAAACCAACACTTCGATTATACTCCGTTCAAAACAACATGAACGAACAGCTTTAGAGTTAGTTAGATTTACGTATAGACCGGTGTTAACACTATTGTAACAAGGTAGCTTTAAATATTCATAAAACTCTGTTAGATTCTGTTGAAAATATATATTTGTGTGTTGTTAGTCATAAAAATATTTGGCCTTCTAGCTATTTAGTAACTGCTATCTTTATTCTTATATAAATCATTTCTATAACTGTTTTTTTTGTGTTAGAAAATGTATAATTATATTCAGGTTATTCAGTTATGGCTTCTAATTTTCCTGTGAGGAACAGTCTATCGGACAACTTTGGCTAAACATCACTATCGTTTATAAGACCTATAAGTCGAGTTATAGTTAGCTCAGTGTTGTAAATGCAGTTTCAACTCTCAGTCGATCTACTTTATACTTATTTAAAGTATACTTATTTTGCATCTTCTTCACAAACCTTACATTTTCACAGTTTACTTTACAGCACAGGAATAACAAAGTATTGGGAAGCATTTTGTAATCGTGTTTTCAACCCAAAATTCAAGCCCTGTTCGGGAAAGTTGGAGATTTTGCATTAACATAGAGTTAGGATTGATCATATTACCACTAAATAAAGTAGAAGGATTAGTGTGTGTCCTGTTTCAAAGAGTAAATGCAATATAAGTACTATCATCACAATGCTAATACACTTACGTACTATGCGCTTTTTGACAATCTTGTAAAGTGATTTGTAAAATGCTATTGTATTGCGAAATCCACTGAGATTTCTGGGATACTGATCTGTAATAATAAACTAATGCTACTCACATGAGAGCATTCGGACACTGCAGTGTGTTAGATTTATTTACCAGTACAGACACTTTATCCATGGACTAATTATAGCCTCATTCTTCTGGAAACCTTGAGGAAGTGGGAGAAGGAAATCCTTTAATGGACTTTCCATTGAAACTGCCTCTTTAAGTCATTATTGAACACAGGCTTTTCATTGTGACCGCCATATGCTTATCTTAAAGTGATCGTCTGTAAGTTACACAAATTGAATAGACTGTATATAGTTGATCGCCTGGTCTTGACATAAAGTAAGTCATACAAAAAATATATATATATATGTAGATTCTTTCCCTTGTCCCCCCTTTTTGCGGATTTCAGCAACTAATCAGAATCTATTACTTTGACCAATGAGACGAGCTTTCCTGTGAACCGTCCAATCAGAAGGGGACTTTATCCTTTATTCATCACCTATTTTGTTCCTTTAACTATTTTTCTATTCATCCTGTTCTAAATAATAGAGCTGGCTCCAAAAAAAACAATCGCTAGCATGACCGTGCTCTGGTTGAATGCAATGGAGCCCCCTCAGTCCATCACTATTGTACGTTCTACGATAGTGAAACGGCAGCTAACAGAGCTGCATCTTTAAGCAAATCTTTGCCTATGGACAATATTGGACAATCCCAAACTCTACCTGTGTGCTGTAAAGTAAAGCGCAAAATCATTCAAACTTTTAAACACAAAATATCTCAAATAAAATGATAAAATCCATGTAAGGTTGAGGAGGCGGGGTTTAGCAAATGGTTAGTTGGTCCGACGAGAACCCTGGCCCAAAAAAAACAAACAAAAAAACAAACAAAAACACAACAGAATTAACCTACAAAAGGTTTCTGCAAATGGGGGGGGGGAAGTAACAGCGTTTATAGGCTCCCCCTTTCAAACAATAAACTCTTTAAAGCACATATTTCATCATCAAATAATACATTAGTTTTTTTGCTTTTATCAAAAGAAAAGTGTTTTTCAGACAAAAACACCTGAGAAAAACTGACAAATGATTCCAATGAGTTTTCCCATTATATATTCAATTATGTATATTACAAGTATAATCACATCATTCAAGCATATACACATATATATCAATAGTACGAGAATAGATTAATATTTCGTAATGCAGTTGTATGGTACAGTAGCGATAGGGTGCGCTCCTTTCTGGCGTCTCATTGGGTGTTAAAGGAGAGGTATAGACATGTGTGTAAATGTATATATAGTATTTACCATTTTATCCATACAATTTTCAACAAATGTAAAAACTAAAACATAGCATTTAAGAGACAAAGGAAGGGAAATAGGCAGTTTTTAGTCTGTGTGTGTGTCCGTGTGAATGTACTGGGTAATATGAGCACCATCAAAAGTCTATAAAGGACGGGACGACCACGGCAAAAGGTGGGGTGGTGTCGGTGTGCGTGAGTGCATGCTGAACGTCTGAGCAAATCAACCCGAAAAACAGTTTCATCTTTGCACCTTCTGGACCAGCGGGGAGGAGGAAACGGAGACGAGAGAGAGCAAGTGTCCGGAAATGGTAATGAGCGGGAGAGCCATGGAAACGCTATCCCGAAGAAAGTTTTGTACCAGTATGTCGCTGCTTATTTTTGAGTCTGGAAACAGGCAATGCTGTTTTAAGTGGAAAGACGTGTGAGAGTTAGCGAGGACGGATGCTTTAATAATGTGGAATAGAACCCGTTTTGTGAAGAGGATGGACTTTTCTACCGACTGGAACGTGGAAGTTTAGTGTGTCCTGAGAAGTTAGCCTTTCCCAGCTCAAATGAATGATAAAAAAAAATGCAGGTTTTGCTCAAAGATCAAGGGCCAGATCTTCCGCCTGGCACAAGGACAGCGATGTTAGACAAGGTCTTCTTGCTTTTGCACTATTTGACTGCACCACTGGCGAGAGGGAGTCGCTTATTTAAAAAAGAGGCCGACTGAGGTGTGGATTATTCCAAGCAGAACTGAGCTCTGAGCCTCACATTCTTTTCCTCGTTTACATCGCGCTGCCTCTTCCTTTAGCATCATAGGTCTTGAGTTAAACACTGTCCCTGACCGATGTCCCGAGACAAAGAGATGTAGCTACAGCTGGTCCCGCTGTGGTGCCAGTCTAAACTCATTAAACAAACAAAAGCATGTATTCAGCCCCACCTCCCCTCTCCTGGTTGGTCTGGTTGGAGGAAAAAGGTTGTTCTTCCTCCTTGTGGTCTATACCTGAACCTTAGTTTGCTGACAAAGCCTTTTGAGAGGCGTTCGACGCTCCTACTAAACGCAAAAAAGTTATGCTATAGTCTGCCTTTAGAAACACAAGATCGGGCCCCTTGTCTTTTCTGGATTTGTTCTGCACTTTATCATTCTTCTATGGTTCTATGTAATGATTAGTGCAGCACATGTTCTGGCATCGGCTTGTAAATCACCATACTACTACTATGTGCACATGAAACACATCTGAGAAAGATATTGTTTGAAATATCCTACAGAATGGAAGATGTAGGAACCTGAAAGGGTTGTTCTTCCTCCTTGTGGTCTATACCTGAACCCTAGTTTGCTGACAAAGCCTTTTGGATGAGAGGCGTTCGACACTTCAACGACAGAGTACAGAAAGTGACTCAAGAACTTTCATTGAAGTTGTTCTACATAACATCGCCTTTGGTCATGGGAGTCTGTCCTGCCCACTTACAGCACTGGGTCTGCATCAGTGCGTTCGTACTAAATGCTATAGTCTGCGTTTAGAAACACAAGATCGGGCCCCTTGTCTTTTCTGGATTTGTTCTGCACTTTATCATTCTTCTATGGTTCTATGTAATGATTAGTGCAGCACATGTTCTGGTATCGGCTTTGAAATCACCATACTACTACTACTATGTGCAGATGTGATCGATAGAAGATGTGGGAACCTGAAAGGGGTGTTTTAATTACCGCAGCATTGTCAGCGGTGTGTGAATACAAGCTCTTTCCTCGCCGCTTTGGCTCCGTCTCCGTTTCCTCTCCGCTCATCCCCCACGAAATGTCCGCTCCCACAGAAAATCAACACAGTTCCAAAGAGAAGAATAAACCAATGTCCACAAAGAAAACGAAACGGAAACATCGTCAAAAAACTATACAATAATTCGTAATATTCCACCTTTGCCCGTGTCAGGCCCATCTCCAAAAAAAAACAATCATTACTAAGATTTCTCTGTCTTGTGAAATACCTGATTCGAACCTGGATACATTCTGTCATCGCCTCCGTCCGACCAGCCTCGCGATTTAGACGTTTATTTGTTGCAGAGTTAAAAAGCCGGGGAGCGGATGACAACTCTTTTTTTTTGTTTTCATGTGTGGCCCCATGACTGTCCAGCTCTCGCCCCCTCCCCCCCTATAGAAAATATCATACAAAAGTTTATCTCCAAATTCTTCATCTGTCGCTATCTTTGCTAATAGAAAAATATACAGTAATATCCTATGTCAAAATCTCCGTGGACGAAATCCCTGCGACTGACTTGTTCCTGCTTCCGACTGGACTTTTTAGACCTTCCTCCCGATTCGACAAAAATATACACGTTTTTATTGAGCATCGTGTCCTATTTATAGAAAATAATTACACGTTCGAGCATCTCTTTTGCGCGTGTGTGTCCGTGCGCTCCGGAAAAAAGCTTTAAAAAGTGATCTTTCTCTCGTCGTTTTGTTTCCACTACTGTGAGTTGTGTGTTCAGGAGGAAGAAAAAACAAAACAAAAAAAGGTACAAAGTCGGGAGGTTTCGAGCGGCGCACTACTCGCACAAACGCGGCGCCACACCGGACATAAGCGCTGACTCTAGGGGGCGCTGTAAGACGACCAGCTGCCAGTGGGTTCATATAGGAATACAGTACGTGTGAAAGGTTCAGCTGAGACTAGATGACCAAGCCAATAAGTGCCCAGCAACCGACAGACCTCTCATACATGGGAGAATGATGCGGATTCTTATTTACAAGTGTGTTAGCTGCTCTTTACGAGATTTCATGTCCGATAGAGTCGAGTTAACCTCAAAGAAAAGCAGCTCTTTTGACTCCACGTAACCTGATGTTTCTTTTTGTGGCAGCCCCATTGCCCAGATAAATGAAAGCTATCAATAGCCATCACTATAGGCCTCCCGATTTCCAATGGTTTGTTAGGAATTTCGGCCAGTCGTTGAATTTTACGGCATTTCACGTCCTCAAAACCAACAGGCCAACGACAAAGGACCCGCACATGCATAATATCAGGTGAAAAAGGTCTCGAAATCTGGTTAATTATGGTGTCGTTTGGTTTGATGTTACTGGAAATGCACTGTTTCCAATGGTCTTGCTACGAATTTCGGCCAGTTGTTGAATTTGACTCTATTTTATCTTCAATACAAAGTTATAATGTCTTTAGAAGTTGAGAAATCTCACGACTGTCCTTTGGGAACCCCTGATCTAGGCCTAAGAATGCCACAATAAACATACACTGCAAAAAGTAATTAACTAGATCCGTATAAACATCTCAATTTGAGCATAATAATCCAAATTTTAGTTGTTTTGACTAGTTAAGAAGTTCTTGGGCATTTGTCCTAGATTATTTCACTTGTTCTGAGATGTTTCTGATTCGTTTCGATGCATTTTGTCCTTATTTCAGGTAATTTTCTTTGCCAATAGGGTAAGAAAATTTATCTTTTCTCATTGGCAATTTTATTTTGTTATTTCAAGCGAGATTTACCCTAGAACTGGTCTGAAATGTCCTCAAACAAGCAAAGCAAACTTGGTCCGATCAGGAAAAGTGTCTAAATGAGTGAAAACCGCTCAAAGCAAGACCGACAATTTACTTTTTGTAGTGTAATGTATATTGTTTTTATCTTTTTGAAATTCTCGTTATACTTGGGTAGATCGGTGAGCTGTCTTTTCTCCACGTCTCGTTCAAACAAACAAGATAAAAAAGTAAATCACTGTAGCTTCAACCTCCGACTTAACCGCACCAAGAGAATATATATATATATATACATATACTCACACTATTTTAGCATCTGACACGTTTTTAAAATCAAAGAACACGATCGCACATTAGCATACACTATATGACGCACATTTTTTTCCATTAATCCCATGCATTCAGATTTGCTTAAGCTTTGTTGCTGGTGATTGGCTTGTTCACATAAAACACACCCCCTACAAAAAAAAAAAAACACAAAACCTCATCGCGTTTAGATCTGGTGTGGCGCGGCGCTTACTACCAGTCTACGCCTCCTCCGCCTCCCTCCTCCGCCTCCCCTTCGCGACTTCCGACTAAAGTGCTGCTGTGAGTGGGTTCTGCTTGTACCCTTAAAACTTTTCTATCCGAAAGACGGCAAAAAAAAAAACAACTTCAGAGATTAGGCTCCGCCAAGACGTCGCTCGCTTTTCCTTTCCCCGCTTCCCTCCTCACAAGTCTCCGTGGCGAGTTTCGTATTTGTTGAGGATGTTCCGACAGCGGCCGAGCTCCTTGCGCATGTCGGCCACCTCCTGGCGCAGCGCCGCGTTCTCCCGCTCCAAAAAGGCGGCGCGCACCGAGATCTGGTTCTCCTTCAGCCGCCGCGCGTCCCGGGACCTCTTGGCCGCCTCGTTGTTCTTGACGCGTCGACTCCAGTATTTATCGTCCTGCGAGGTGGGTGGGGGGTGTGGGGAGGGAGGAGGGATGGGGACAGAGAGAGGAAGAAACAAAACAAAACAAAATCAGAGATGAGAGAGGGAGAAAGCTCAATAACAACTGTACACTGACGTTTGTAAAGCAGCACGGAAGCTTTGGCAACTTTAAAGGCAACATATGTAAAGATTATTGTAAAGATTTCATAAACGTCCATCCATCCATCCATCCGTCCATCCATCCATTTCTGCTCCTTTTGACGTGAAGGAGCCGATCGAGCTTTGCCCCGACTCAGCTCCCTCTTCACCACGACAGACCGATACAGCGACCACATGACTGCAGACGCCGCACCGATCCGTCTGTCGATCTCACGCTCCATCCGTCCCTCACTCGTGAACAAGATCCCAAGATGCTTGAACTCCTCCACTTGAGGCAAGGACTCCCCACCGACCTGAACTGTTTGGTCTAGCGTTAGGGGACTATCTCACCGGAGGAGATTTGTTGCAGAGACATTGCGCAATGTCTCTGCAACTCGGATGGATTGCACGCAAACATAGGGCCTATCTCACCGGCCTGGAGACTAGGTGGAGACGAGAGTTTCCGCTCGATGTCTTCGAGCCCTGGAGATAAGGCAAGTCTCCGGGTAGTTTTGGTGAAAACTTGTTCGATTTCAGCAGAGTCTGCAGGGAGACTTTTTCAAGACTCCATGCAGTTTTTGTCACGTCCATACAATGTCTCCGAGACCTGTTGGATAGTCAAATCGGTTCGCTTTCACCGAGACTAGCTTGAGACTCACCTCATTTCTAGGGGTCGTCTCCGTGACCAGTGGCAACTCGGTGAGATAGGCCTTTAAGTGTTCACATCTAACCTAAGGTTTGTAGCACATTGCCAGTAACTCTCCATCATTAAGTCAGTGTCTGCAACGGAATCGGTAGTGGAAGGACAGTCTGACTGTCCAGGATGAAGCCCATTGTTTTGGATAATTACTTCAAAAAACCCAATAAGATGGAAGACCTCAGTGATTGAGCAAGATACTGTTGCTTCTTGCGAAAACGATAATTCAGTGACACATCAGTGTTACATCTGAATGTGTCACATGTGGGGTTAACCAGGTGGTCATGACATCTTGCTAACACTTGCAGTTGCGAAAGCTTACATTAAAATAGCACACATTCACAGCCAAAATAGACACACGGTGTATCAGTTTAAAAGGGTTCAGCGTTTGAATAGATAAACATTTGATACGCTTCTGTGATTGAGAAACACACACTTTAAATCCCTGCATTTCAGTCTTTTCCTGACCTGACTGCTTGATGTTTAGCGAGTGCAAACGTGAAACACAAGCTAAAAGGCAGTTTCACTCCGACATAATGAGATGAAAGATTGATGCACTGACAGGTTTCCCATTGGGGACTTTAGCAAACAATTATTGTCCAAACGTGACTAATTCTCTCTTTGACAACGCACAACGAAATGATCATTGAGTATTAAGCAAATGAGTTTCTCCCCGTCGACGCTGCTTTTATCAAACCCATAAATCCCGGTCCCGCTCGTGTGTTGGCGGGATATTACGCTACGCCGGATGATTGCTCTAAAGAGGAGTTCAGATGATTTATAAAGGTGCCGGGCTCATCTCTCCTCGTGTTGCCGTGGCCTCGGGAGCTGCAGCTGCTCTCACGCAGAGGCCTTTATATCTGAACAGGGTGCAGCGAACAGACGGCACTGGCAGAAAAGAGATATCCAACACAGGGGTTTATTATGGTTGCTATTGAGCGGCATGTGTCGATTTCAGCGATGTTGTCTGTTTTATTTGAAAGTGATGTTAGTTTGAGGAGGAACGAGGGTTTGAGTGTCGCAAACAATATGTGCCCAAAGAATATGATCACCTGACGACCTGAACATTCTAAATGACCAGTTTTCTCGTTAGATTTCTTCTTATATCGTTTTCACACATGGATCAGAGTCCAGATCTTAACGCAATTGAGAATCTTTGGGATGTGCTGGACAAGGCTTTGCGCTGTGGTCACACTCTCCCGTCATCAGTACAAGATCTTGGTGAAGCATGATTGCAACACTGGATCTCTTGACGTGGCAGACACTTCTTGAAACAATGAAACAGCGAATTTGTGCTGTAATCAAAGCTAAGGGTGCTACAACAAAAATATTAGAGCATGTGACCTTTTTTTTGGGCTACTTTTGTTTTGGTCAGCAGCAGGCCCATGCACAGGGGGGTTGGGTCGGATGGGAGGGGCCAGAGGGGGTTGAGTCCCTGCCCCTTTTGCTCCGTGCCCCTGAAGTGCCCTTGTCCATCCATATTTATTTGTATTATATTTTCTTTAAAGCTTTGCCATGGTCCTCATCATTGATTTTGTTTTTGTACATATAATAAAATAAAAATGTGTATACAAATATGTTTGTTATTGTTATCCAATTGCCTTGACTATTTTTGTTGTATCCATACCAATAAATATATGAAACAGAATAATAATAGCAGTTGGCTTTCCCCAAATCTATTTTTTTCGCTCCTATACAGCTCCTTTTACTTTTGTATAAAATAAATAAATAAAGTGCCCTTTTGATTGTTGAGCCCCTGCCCCTCTGTCGCTCTCTGCACGGCCCTGTGTGCAGTGTATGTAGACCACTAGCTTGTGCTTAATATAAAAACATATTAAGCTGGAGTGAAATGTGGGCGCACTCAATATCTGAAATAAACACGAGATGTTACAATAAGTGTATATTGTGTCCATGGGGAGTAATTAAACAATGATATCCTTGATTTTGTTCATTGTTCATTGTCAAATTACATGTTATTATGTAAAAGTCATAGAAGATGAATTGAAATGCTCAGATGATGAATGAGTTGTTAAAGGTTGGGCATTGAACCCTGTTTTCATGAAGCCTTTGGCGTTAATATTATGTCCTGAGTTACTACTACCCAACTACCCAAATTACTACTAAGCGTCAGAGTCACTTTATCTGTTTTCAACCCTTTTAAACTGATACACCCTTTAAGTTAAAGATCACCAGGCTGAAGCAGTGCATGATGGGACTTACCTTCTGCTCGTTGGGCACCAGCATCTTCCGGGCCTTTTTGATCATGGGCTGCGGTTTGAGCTCCTCGTCGGAGAAGCGGTGTCTCCGCGGGTCAAAGGCGTCCTGCCCGGGGACACTGGACAGGGCGAGGTCCGCCGGGTCCGGGTCAAAGTTCACCATGATGTCCGAGCTTCCGTTGGTGCCCGCGGGGGTGCCAGGGGGGCCCGCCGGCCCGGGGGGGCAGGTGGTGGAGGGAGACTGGTCCTGTGGCACCGACTGGCCTCCTGGAAAACCCAAACATAAACAAAGGAACCAAGCGTGAGATTGATTCTTTCTTTCTTTATTTTCTTATCTTTCTTTTCTGCTCTTTTTGTAGGTGAATATGTTTGAGCCTGAAGCCACTCACTTTCATATAAATGCATTTTCACTTTTGACCACAAGGAGTCGCCAGTGTCCGACATTTTCCCACATCCGTCACGTGAGTCGGGTTCATTTGAGCGGATTAAAGCAGGCTCCTCTGTTTCTACAAGGACTTTGTTTCACAGTCCACTTTAGCGGTGAAAATAAAGGTCTGTGTGGACGCTCGGGGACATCTGTGAAACAAAATGAAATCCTCTATTGGGGAGGAATGTCATCAGCGTGGGCGCCATGGTCGGCTGTGAAAGCATGAAGGCTCTGATGCGAGGAGGATACAGTCATGATGATACTGTCCTGTGCATCTGGTCCTAGGTTCATCTGACAGTGGAGAAATGTGCACACATGACTGAGTACATTACTCCACACGTATCCCTGACACGCTTTCTTTCATGAATGCAAATGTTCAATTACCCAGTACATACAGCACGTCCAGAAAGAGACATTATTCTGGAATTCTAGTGTTTAAAATTGACCAGAGATGTACAACAGAAGAACATAGCTGATGCATAGAATCTTATGTCCTATGTCCAAAACTAGAGATGCACCGATCCAGCTTTTTTGCTTCAAATACTGATACTGGGGATTTGTGTATCTGCCGATATCCGATATTAACCGATACCAATAAAGTCTGATCTTGTAGCTCTTGTAAATGAGATGTTGCATATCAATCATATCTACTAATAAATTACACTTTATCATATCACAAATAGCCTATGTTAGATCAGTTTTTCTTTAACCAATATAAATACTTGGGACTCAAGTAGTGGCCAATTTTATTTTATTAAGTGATCCAGCCTTGATTAGCGCTAGCTTAGCATACTGTTGCTAGCCGCGGCATCAAAAATAGACTGAATTCTCCAGGTTTTGCCCTTCAAAATGAGACACAGCATGCCCATATTCACTTAGATTTAGTCGGTAAAAGTTGTAGTTTTAAAATGGTCAGAGCCAAAACACCTGGTATCGGTTCAGTATCGGATGTACCTGATATCCTATTTTTTCAAGTATCGGCTGCGATATCCGATACCAGTATCTAATCAATGCCTCCCTATCTAAAACTAAACCACCTTTTGTTTTGTAATTGTGGGCTCCGGAGGCCTCCCCCACGGAATATTTCCTAAAATTGCCATAATTGCAGTATTTTCGAGTAAGTGTTTGAATCATAGATTAGTGTATTTATATTTCACAAAATCATCTTTCATGGCTGGTTCTTTCCCCCGGGTGTGACATTAATATTCAAGAAAAGAAATGGATGATTTGTTTAAAACTTCATGCAGTGAATTTCCAGTAAACCCGCGTCCTCCTAAAATATCCACGAGTGAGTAAAAGAGAGCGCAAATATTGAGTTCACCTTTGTTACAGTGACGAAGGTTAGAACTCGTTCTGCTCCACAGCTGGGACAGATAATGAGGTATGTCCCTAAAGCAAAACGGACGGACCCAGCTGCAAGAAGTCACTGGGTTTATTCCAAAAACCTCCTCCAGTGGAGTCCTGACGTCTCCACCGGAGATTTAGAGCTCGTTTTCAGGAGCAGGAGATGCATTTTTCTTTGATCGAAACACCTGGACTGTACTTTTACTTCTAGTATGAGATCACGGTCTGTCGAACAAATCCCCTCCACGACAACGTATATTGAAGAAGTGAACAAAGGAACCAGATACTTTGGAGTAATTTCATTGAGTTATAGCTTCACAAGTACTAGCCTTAATGAAGAATATAGTGATAACTGTTAAAATATAGTAGTAAACCATAACAAGACCACCATGCATTGTTTTGAAGTGTTCTTCTAAGATATGGTACTTTTTACTTCTGCTTGAGTAATATTATAATGAAGTATGTGTAAAAATAGTTATTTGTTCCGCAGTGAGTAAGTCTTCAAGCGGCAAAAGCTTCATGTGACACATACAGTATATGTAGTTTGTGTATATTCTTCAGAGTAATATTTTTTGTATATATTTCTTGGCATTTCCTTTGGAGATACGAGGATTTTTACATCGTTTCAGGCTTTGTTTCTCATCATTTATGTCACGTAAAGTAAGTAATGTAAAGGCGCAGAGAGCAGAGCGGGTCGTCTCGTGATCGGTGGGTCGGCGGTTCAAATCCCTTGGGCAAGACACCTCACCCACCTGGCCTCCAGTGTCTGCATATTGGTGTGTGAATGGGTGACTGGTTCCTTGAAGTAAAGTTCTTTGAGTGCCTAAAGCAGGTAGAAAGGCACTATATAAATGAATTAAAATTTAAAGTTACTCTTACTTGAGTAAATATTTTCGCTACTCTACCCGACCTCTGACTAACTTGGAAATCTCTGTGATATTTATCCACTATTTTTACTCATTTTATTGTTTTTATCTGTTTTATTTCTATTCATGGTTTTACATAATCTATATTGTTTTATGTAGGTTAGAGAGCTCTCCATAGAACCAGTAAAAACTATGCACTCTTTAAGGAGCTATACCTGATTTAACTTCTAGCAATGGAATGAAATGTATTTTGTCTTCCTTTTGGAAATTGTGAACTCAAATCTTTGAGGGGAAAACAGCGTGATCAAATGATGAAACATTTGTCAATCAATTTTATGAACTTTCAGGCTATTTTTCTAGCATTTTTGTGAAAGTGACCCTGAAAAGTGACCCTGCAAGTTGTGAAATGTGCCAATAAACTTGTCCCTGTAAAGAATTCGGATGCTACAAAGATATTAGGAAAGTTATGAATGAGTTTGAACCACAACTAACATTTTAATTTACTGGCTTCCACTTTCATTGTTTGCAATAAAAAATCAGGTATAGGGCCTCTAAAGGGGCTAGATGCAAGTTTGCCATTTTATACTCACTACTGCCACCTCAGGTCATACGTGTAACTGCACCTTCTATATTAAGCTTGTGCATGACGGCACTTCAGACCCGAATGAACACCTTTTTGAGTGACAGTTCATGATTTTAGAGGCAGTTGTGGTGAACAGGTCTGGGCTCATTCTACATTAGGACATGGCTGGAACATGTAGAGGGAGGAAAATACATAATTTTAACATTTTTAAACTCTGTATAGTCCCTTTAAGGTGAAAGATCAAGCTTTAGCTTCATCGTTTTTCTCTACTTGGAAAACATTGAAGCTCAAAAATCCTATGTTTTCATTTAGTCAATTTCGAAAACAACAGAGAGTCACACGGCTATAACACTAGACATGCATCAATTCCCAAAGCAAATACACATTTTCTCTTTTGTCTATAGAGCTATGATGGGATGGAACGTCTTGCCACTAAACCTGGTTTAAATAGAAACACAAATCTGTTTTCAAAGAACGACTGAAGAACTATATTGGTGTTGATTATCTTTGAGGATGCAGAATGAAGTCATGTTTACATTGGACTTGTGTTTTTGTATATGGATGCTTTTAACAAGGACCCCAGGAAGACTAGCTGGCTGTAAGGCTCAGCTAATGGGGATCCTAATAATAAACTAAACTAATAAACGAATCCTTTAATGATTTTACTTCCTCTTTAGTGTTTTTTTTTTTAAATTTTATGTGCTTTTTATCCAGAGTTTAACCATCTGAGCCCCTGCTCCCCCGCACACTGACCACCAGGTGTCAGCGCGGAGCCAGCCAAAGCCACAAAGGGCATCGAGTTCATGTCAGGCTGGATCTGGAGTGTGAAGCATCAAACCTTTTAACCCTTTTGTGGCATCAGATATAAAAAAAATAAAAAGAGAACTGGTCACAACAAACGGCATCTATTTACGAAAGAAGCGGCGGTTTCACATGACAGCAGCAGACAAGGCGCCCCTTTGTGACATAAGGGAGATTTACAGAGATATTAATAAGGTTATTCCAGGTTTCAGGAGTTGATCATGCGGACAGTGATTGTGGAGAGAGAGAGAGAGAAGGAGACACAGCTTGCAGCCTCCATCTGCACTGGAAAAAAGAAAAGGCAACAAAATGCATGTTTTTTTTTTTTGGTTTAAAGAAAAGCTTCCCGTTTTCAGAGCGATGGTGGGTTGGAGAGAGTGAGATTGGAGCTGCTGGGGCTCTGGGCGATGTGCCACGGATTAAAAATAACCACGGAGCTGCAAACTGGTAAACTGTGCAGCCGACTGGAGCAGGCAAGAGCGGGGAGAATTCGAGAGGACAAATTAATGGATGCAATTTAGTCGATACGTGAAAGGATAAATACGTGTTAGAAAGATTATCGACATTTTAAATTAAGGTCTTAAATGTCATTAGCCGTTTTTACTTAGTGCGTTTGTAGATATGGTCCCAAACACAAACACAACTGCAGATTTTGTGGAAATTTCATGTTAATTTTGCGCAAATGTGTGTTTGTGGCATTACATGTATTATGTCAGTGCATTAAGGAGAGACAATGCAGGTGAATAGGGAGAAACATTATAATTTTGATGAATCGATTTGAAACTTTTGCTGTAGATTACTGATATGAAGCTTCAGCGCAAATTCAACCTGGAAGTTGTATCTGCAGGCTTCATTCATCGCCTCATCAACGGCAACCTTCACTAATCGCCCAATCACGGCCCCAGCACAAGCCACACCTTTGCGTCAGCCAATCGTCGCCCAGGATCCCATTCTTTAGCTCCCCTGTCAATCACTCGGCTGTTTCCCAGCTGTGCTGCGCCCCTCCTCAGCCCCTCCTCCGCCTGGCCTCTCCTCAGGCTCTGCTCATCGGGTTGACCGGCTGCGCTGGGTCTGGTTCTAACACCACCAGAGTCCGGGCTCCGGGGGAAGATTCTGGCCATCATCCATCAACGCCATGTGTTCCAAATAATTACTGCATCTTATCTTCCACCGGCACCTGAGCCCCAATCATGATTCATGTTCAATAAACTTTCTAATGCAGTCTGTCTCTGAGAGTCTTTTCAGGCTGAAATATACATATGCGGAAAACTACATTGCTAGTTTTTGGTCATTTTATGTTATTATTAAAAAAAAAATGTAAGCATAAAATGACCAAACTTCATCTGAATAATGTATAAAGCAGGGTTTAAATTGATAGTTTCATTTTGTTTTTTCAGGGGAGATATTGAATCCTAAGTATTTATAAAGCTGGTTTAGCCCAAACTCGTTTCATGATCTCACTATCCTTCCCATACATCTGAATTGTTTAAGCTAATTGATTATAAGCATGTTTCACGCCGTGCACAGCAGTGCTTAAAGGGACTATACAGAGTTTAATGTCCTAATATGTAGAATGAACCCAGACCTGTTCACCACAACTGCCTCTAAAATCCTGCACTGTCACTCAAAAAGGTGTTAATTCAGGTCTGATGTGCCGTCATGCACAAGCTCAATATAGAGACTGCAGCTACACGTAAGTCCTGAGGTGGCAGTAGTGAGTATCTAGCATCTAGCCCCTTTAAGTAAAGCAATAAATTGCGCTGATTTCAATTCTACTTCGATCTTCTTTCACTCAATAAACAATTAGGTGAAGACCATGCACCAAGGTCTGTTTTTTGCTTTGTTTATAATATACCCTCAGGGTTTAAAAATCTGTAAAAAATCAAATTTGCCTTGTTTTATGATTTGCCTGATTTGCTGATTGATTTACTTGTGTATCATTTTGAGAAAACGAAGGTTGTTGTTTTTTACTCTGACATTAAAACTAAGACAATGAAGTTAATCAATGTTTTAACCTGCCGTGTCTCGCCGTAAATCTGACTTGCTGCTGCCTGCACAAACGGATTTCAAGTGCATCTCTCAATGGAAGCTTGACAACCTTCTCAAAGCGCTGCCTCGTATTATTTATTCATTCACTCATTGTAGCCACCGCTGCCCTGGGATAGACTCACGGAATCCGCGCTGCACTTCTAACACTGTGCCCCCTTTAAAAAATGAATAATAAACTGTTCTATGATTGAATCCAGACCATGGCCTTTTCTTTAATTCACTCTTCCACAGCCTAAATCTCACTTTGATGAATGCGCTGCTGCAAAAACCCCAAATCCTCACCTCCACCCCCTCGCTTTAACGCTTTAAAGTGCTCCTGCTCCGTATACGTGACCTTTATCTGCTTCTATAGACTCCGATGCCCGAGTGCGGAGAGGGATGAGCTGGCAGCCTCAGCGCGAAGCCTGATCCCGGGTAAATCCTCCTCCAATAACAACCATTCGGGGCCAGATTTTGAACTCGCGCCAAAAACTCTTTATCCCTCGCTCTATCTGTCTCTCCCTCGCTCATTTCCTGTCTCTGAGCTGGACTGGGTCAGATGTGAAAAGGTCCACAGAACGCCGAGCACGTTTATGTTCATTTAAGTCGTATTACGTTTCTCTTCCCTGCGTCACCGGGTGGTATCAGGGTCCGGAACTACGTAGAAAACGTCGATCTTTTGAGGCTAACGGAGCTCTAGTGTGAGATGAACCAGGAGTACCAGGGTTTGTGCCAACATGGAGGCGCTAAATGGTGTTATTTAAAGGTTCCTGGCTTAATAATTACATTGCTTGACTATTTTTTAAGTTAAGTTAGTCAAAAATACAAAAAAAACATATGATCCAGTATGCATTCAGCTGCAGGTTTGGCTGAAACAAGCAGCTGATGATCAAACACTGAAGAGGCACCAAGAATCCCCCACACCTGCAGCACAGTGGAGGCAAACGAGGAGGTATACGGGCAAGACTCTAGCTAAGCCACACAAGCCCTGCTATTGCGTTTTTATATTCACTGAGTCCTGGCTCAGCTCTAAGGCGGAGTTTCAAGGTGAGAAGAGCCAGGGGAGAGGGAGGAGGACAAAGATGAGCAGAGGGAGAAGAGAAAGGAAGAGGTGGAGCTGACCAGTGCAGGACACCACGCTCTGAAACAGGGAGCTGTTTCAGAGGAGGACTGAAGGCAGTACATCGGTTCGTTGTACATTTGTATAATGACAAATAAAGGACTTACTTACTTAAAGGAACAGGCCACCGTTTTTCCATCCTGAGATATGTTCTTACCTGAGCTTAGACGAGTTGATGCGTACCTGTCTGGTCTTTACGGTTGCGCTCAGTCACGCAAAAAGACCAAAGATGATGTTAGCATTTAGCCTTTCCTCTATGGGGCCAAACGGGGGTGAAGTTAGAAGAAGCTCCAAGTATCCAAGTACAGTCGGTACACATGTCGATTTTCGGACAAAAGGGGAACTATATTGTAAATCTTTAGGAGTGAAGATATTACTGCACAGACGTCGAAGTGCTCCTAAGGTATTATTACGCTTAACAATATAGTTCCCCTTTTTATCAGCTTCGAAAATCGACATGTTTCATTTTGTATAACTTTACTTGGATCGTGTACCCCAGTTTGGCTGCATAGAGGAGAGGAGGAGGGGCTAAATGCTAACAACATCTTTGGTATGTTTGCATGACTGAGGGGACGCGTAAAGACCAAACAGGTACACATCAACTCGTCTAAGGCAAGAACATATCTCAGCATTTAAAAGCGGTGGCCTGTTCCTTTAAATTGAATACATATATTTGCTCAAAAGTTGCCCATTTTACCCCATTTGCTTTTGAATATTAATATTAAAATCCCACTCATTCCTCTGTTTGATGCTACTGGTATGAGTTCAACACCTTTGGCATCTTTTGCTTCTCAACCAATCACCAAGAATTCTACTGATACTGTATTAATGTGCTCTCTCCCCTCCCACAGCTGTTTGCAGTGAATCGACTCCAAATCTTTGAGAAACGTCTCCCATATTCATCTGGAGCAGCGGCACGTCCCAAACTCCCGGTAAAAGCAGAAGCAGCCGCAGTCAAAGCTGGAGCCTACACATTTCGCGAGACCTCAGATGTATTTTTATTCCCTCAACGTTGTGTTTTCATCATATTCCCAAACAGTGACTAACGCGCGGGTGCAGAGGTGGTTCGGGCCCGCAGCAGCGCGACCACGTGACCACCGCGCTTCCTCCACTTCTTTCACTAATGCTTTGTTTGATGTAAAACCATCCCTTCACCTGATCCTCCTCCGCAGCCCGGCGCTCGCGGGGCCGGGGGGGGGCGCAGGTATTTCAGGACGAGCCGGGATATGAGCAATGAAGAGGTCTGAGCGGTCAAACGGAGAGCAAGCCTACTCACTACACGCCGCTTAAATACCAGCGCACAGCTAGGATGGAGCGGATTTTAGCCAACGCTGAAATCTGCTTTTGTATCATAAAAAGGGCTGGGCCGTTAAAGTGACAGTCTGTAAGTTTACATGTTTGACATATTAAATAAATTGCGTATAATTGGCCACCCGGGTCTGCAATTTAACACAACACATTTCTATTGTCCCTCCCTTTGCTGATTTCAGGAACTAATCAGAATCCCCGGGCTATCGCCTTGACCAATGAGGCGAGCTTTCCCGTGAACCGGTCTGTCGGGTCCAATCAGGAGGGGCGGGGGAGGAGCTTGATCATTTCTTTATGAACGTTTACTCTTCTCATTTGGCAAACTAGGAGTGGCTTTCTGGTCCAATCAGGAGGGGGGGGAGGGAACTTGATTGTTTTCTTTCAAATTTCACTCTCTCCTCACTTTGCAATCTTACAGACTATCACTTTAAATGATACAGTATTGTATTGGGGAAAAAAGTACAAATAAAAGTATCAAAAGCAGACACTTTATTGGTTTTATTTGGCCGGGACAGTGCATGTTGATGAACATACATGGGTCTCATGCATGTAAACACACCACGCCGGATTGTAGCCTCAAACACACTCGCATTCATCCTGATCTGCCTGTTTTTCGTGGTAGAGGAAACCGGAGTACCCGGAGGAAACCTAGGCAGACATGGGGGAAGAACATGCGAACTCCACACAGAAAGGCCCCGTCGGGTGGGAATCGAACCCAGGACCTTCTAGCTGTGAAGTATGAGCGCTAACCACTGTGCCACTAGCTTTGATGCATGTCAATCCAGGGAGAGCCTTAAAGGAAGTTACTTGGTTGTTTCAGCTTAAATAAATGATACAAATTCTCATTAATGTTCTGTTTTATGGCTCGAGATGGCAAATATTTTAGTATAGTTATCGTAAAAAGTATCGTTCAGGTATTGGTATCCCAAAAAAATGTGACAGACCCAGCACTAATCATGAAGACATGACCATCAGCAGAGAAAACCTACAAGAAACCCTAAAACAATTGATCATGGAGCCCCCTAGAGGTCATCGTGATGGAAAGTAAAGGTACTACAGGAAATGTATGAAGCATGAACCATTACTGTGTGGCTGCATGAAAAATGTAAGTATGTTCAGGATCCATAAGCTCATTTTGAACTTGTACAAGAAAGGAATTGTCTTTGCAACTTCGTCAAATCGATCGTTTTTGAGTTGTGAGTTGTAATTCTATGTCTATTCCTCACAAACCTTGGCCTGCTACTTTGTGCCAGTGGTGGGTACATTAGCCGACCACTACCTAGCGATGCCTTTGCTGATTCACTTTGTCACCATTTCACCTGCTTATCTTCAGATGACAATGACAAATGACAAAGTATTTACCGAAAACGACGCTGAAAACGATTGGAGACGATGGGGTTGCGCTCCTCCATCAGTTCGCATCAGTCTCTCCGCACAAACACTTTTTGCAGAGCCTGTGTTTTCATCTGTTTTTGTCGTGGGAGTTCGTCGAGCGTTAAACTCGGAGCCGTGAGTCAGATCATGTTAATGTGACGCCGGCGTTCAGACAATAAGCGCTGCCGGTTTCGTGTGAGGTGCTTCGATGACAAAGTGTTGGCCTATTCTTTCACCATTACACCATCAATTACGGCCGTCTTTCAGTTTTGTCTTTGTTTTCTGGTTCCGTTTCTGAAAAATGTCGGAGATAACGACTTTGAGAGGTTGTTTTCCTGTGGAGAGTTTGTGAGACCATCTCGGATAGATCAGTAATTAAAGAGTTAGTATTGAAGAATCACTGACAACATGTTAAACAGCTTCGCGTGGGATGTTAATGGTTCACCGGTGGAAACTTCAGTGCAGGGTTGCCAGGTATCAGCCCAGAGATATAGGAAATAACAGCCAAATCGTGCAGGCAGATAGCGAGGCTGGAATGATCAATGTAGGGCAGCTCGATTATTGAAAAAATAATACTCACGATTATTTACATATATTATGTCTGTGCATTAAGAGCATTAAGGAGAGACACTGCAGGTGAATAGGGAAAAACATACAAATTTTGATAAATCGATTAGAAACTTTTGCTGTAGATTACTGATATGAAGCTTCAGCGCAAATTCAACCTGGAAGTTGTACCTGCAGCCTTCATTCATCGCCTCATCAACGGCAACCTTCACTAATCGCCCAATCACGGCCCAAGTGCAAGCCACACCTTCGCGTCAGCCAATCATTGCCCAGGATCCCCTTCTTAAGCTCCCCTGTCAATCACTCGGCTGTTTCCCAGCTGTGCTGCGCCCCTCCTCAGCCCCTCCTCCGCCTGGCCTCTCCTCAGGCTCTGCTCATCACGTCAACCAGAAGCGCTGGGTCTCGTTCTAACTCCACCAGAGTCCGGGCTCCGGGGGAAGATTCTGGCCATCATCGATCAACGCCATGTATTCCAAATTATTGCAATCTTCCACCGGCACCTGAGCCCCAATCATGATTCACGTTCAATAAAGTCTGTCTGTCTCTGAGAGTCTTTCAGGCTGAAATATACATATGCGGAAAACTATATTGCTAGTTTTTTTGTCATTTTATGGTATTATAAAAAATAATGGATAGAGCAGGGTTTAAATTGATGGTTTTATTTTGTAGAAAAATATTTTTCAAAGATTTTTCAGGAGGGATTTTGAATCCTAAGTATTTTTAAAGAAGGATACCAGTTTTTTCCTGTCAAAAATAAATACCTAGAAAAAAGTTAAACAAACTGACCTAAACTGAAGACGAGAGTTTGGATCAGGTCACTATTTTAACTTAACTATATCAACTTAAAGGCACTAGAGGGACTTTAAAAAATTTAAAATCATGTACTTTCCCCCCCCTACATGTTCTAGCCATGTCCTAATGTTCAGAAAAAGATGTTAATTCGAAGTGCCGTCATGCACAAGTTAAAGTAGAAACTGCAGTAACGCACAAGACCTGAGGTGGCAGTAGCGAGTCTAAAAATGTAAACTTCCATCTCTAGTCCCTTTAACATTAGCCAGGATCTAAAAACACCACCTTTATGAACATAGGAGTTTTCCTGCTCAAAGTAATGTCTCTGGTTGTGAAGTGACTATCGGAGATTTCGGTTTAAGCTACGAAATAACCAAGAAACTAGAGCTCCCTCATCAACTGAAACGCACACCTTCGCCGCGGACACTTGGGATTTAAGTGGCTTGTTTTCACCGATTGGCAGTTATTGTCTGCTCTTATTTACATTTTCTCCTCACGCAAACCTTTCATCCCATTCCCGCGCGTGCAATAAGCCGAAGTTTAACGACGCACTGGAGAGAATCGCATTTGCAGTCGGGATAATTAAGTCCACAGCGCCACTCAATATACTGTACTGCGCTATATAGGCACACGGTGGAAAAAAAGAAAGAAAACGAGATTGAATTCCTTTACCACTACTGCCGCTGTAAACAAACTGCAGCTCGGACGCGGGGCACAGAGTCCACTGTAAACTCGTATTGCAATTATAATTTCAGGAGAGGTCAGTGGCAGGACAAGGATGACAATGAGTTCAGGGAAAAGCATGAACGGCGGGGAGAGCTTGCTGCTGCTGTAGGTGCCTCAGGCTGATATTCTGCCTCAAAATCTGGAGATGGGCCCGGAAAACAAAAGACGGAAATCCCTACAAGGGCAGAGATAACGTCTACAAATAAACACAGCACCGATGTTTCTCCATGTGGTTAATAATGAGATTTGTAGCTCATTTTCTGACTTAAAATGCATATGACACGTTACACACATTTTTGCTAAAACATAATTAACACAATTATATTTAAGATTTTGCTAAAATTGTACCCAGTTTTCTTTAGCTTGACCTTTTTTGTGATGTTTATAATTTCACTTCCTTATTGGACACAGACGGCATCTCTAGAATCACCCATACATGGTCATGTTTGAAAACAGTTAAGGGGGAAAACAATTTTCTCTTATTATTCAAAAACTACTTTATGCTGAATCATGAATATAGTTTTCTACTAAATAAACATGCACAAAGACATGGTGAGGAGCAAAGTGGTTCAACAGCCCATAAATGCATAAAAAATGGAGAATGCTAACAAAATGCTACATGCTAGCATCATGCTAATGCTAAGCTACGACTGCCTTTTTTTCTTCGCTTCTACTGAGCAATCTCAGTGAATATATACGGATCCAATTTAGACTTGACATTGTCAATTGACAAATGGCAAATGGCAAAGATCCTGTTTTCCCCCTTGACGAGGTCACGCCCCCTTTGTAGATAGAGGCAAACAATTTTACACTGTTGCCGTGCCAACCATGTTATGTCAAAGAGACCCCAAACTTTCCAGTCTTGTACTGAACATTTTGAAGGTTATTGCTGAAGGACTTTTTAAGGTGTTATTCCTGTCTGATTTAATGAGGCGAAATTGAAATGTTTTCACTTTTAAATGGCTTATTCAAAGACTAAAGAATATATTCAAAATCCCCTTGAGAAAACCTTTCTAATTAATACAGTATAACAAAATGAAACCATAAATGTAAACCTGGCTCTATTCATTATTTAGATGATTTCTCCATAGATTCACATGGGAATTACATTGTCGATTCAAATCACCTTTTCTCACAAAGCACTTACCTCCCATCGCAGTGACTATATCTCAAACTAGCTAGATGTAGAAAGATAGTTTTAAAGGGACTGGTTGGTATATATTTCCAAACCTGATTAATTTTGCTTTGAACCCCAGAATCAAGACGAAATTTGACTTTCTTTTTTTCTTTACAGATTTTTTCTCCTCGCCTGTTTGAGCAATGCCGTTACATCTCATGAGGTTGTGCTTCCAAAAGAAACTGGAGGGAGCAGTTTCTTTTTAATTACGGCTCTAATCAGTTTGTTCCACAGAGAAGAGACTCCCCGCGGCACTCGCTGGAGACGGAAGTTCACTCGTCTGGAGAATTCAAAGCCGGATCCCATCATAATTAAAAAATCACTTACACGGAATTCGGAGGAACCTTCAGCATCATGAAACCATTTGAAATTAGCGTTTTGGGGAAATAGTGCGATCCTAGAAAAGACCCTAGAAACGACCCTAGAAACGACCCTAGAAACGATACTAGAAACAACCCTAGAAACGATACTAGAAAAGATCCTAGAAACGATCCCAGAAACAATCCCAGAAACGATTCTAGAAACGATACTAGAAACGATCCCAGAAACAATCCCAGAAACGATTCTAGAAACGATACTAGAAAAGATCCTAGAAACGATCCCAGAAACAATCCCAGAAACGATTCTAGAAACGATCCTAGAAACGACCCTAGAAACGATACTAGAAACTATCCAAGAAACGATTCTAGAAACGATCCTAGAAACGACCCTAGAAACGATACTAGAAACTATCCAAGAAACGATCCTAGAAACGATTAACGATCCCAGAAACGATCCCAGAAACGACCCTAGAAACGATCCCAGAAACGATCCTAGAAACGATCCTAGGAACGATCCTAGAAACGATCCTAGAAACGACCCTAGAAACGATCCAAGTAACGATCCTATAAAAGATTCTAGAAACGATACTAGAAACGATACTAGAAACGATCCCAGAAATGATCCTAGAAAAGATCCTGGAAACGATCCTAGAAAAGATCCAAGAAACGTTAAGTTTCTGAAGTTAAAGGAGATTGCATGAATGAAGTTAAATTCTTCTCTATGTAGTAAAATTGTGAAATACAAGGTGAACATTTTTTGAAAAATTTGGGAAATAAGTAGAAACATTTTGGGAAAAAGTGAAAAAATTGGTTAAAAAAATTAAAAATGTGGGGAAAACAATGGAAACACTGAAAAGTTTGGTGGTTAAAGTGGACAAAAAAAAAGAAAGGGGGAAAAATGTGTGGGAAAAACTGGTTGAAAATGGGGGGAAATGTATAATCTAATATCTGCCCTTTAGTAGTCAAAGGAAGTTTAATTTTATATTTTTAACATTTAATAAATTAAATGGAAGGAAGAGGAATAAATGAACATGAATCTGTTTTATGGTTCCATATGACAAATATTTTAGTATAGGTATCGTTCAGGTATCGGTATCGAAAACCAAGTATCTTTAAAGTACTTGTATCGAGAAAAAAAAGCAACAGTACACAGCCCTACTTCGAAACATCTCCTTGAAGCACAAACTTTGGCGAGTAGCGTTTCAGTAGCGCGGTCCAGTAGCACGTATCGAGTGAACGCCGCCGCGGAATTACAATCTGGGTGCTAATCTCGGCGTTAGCCAGCGCCGCCGTAATCGTCTGGACTCTTTCATTTCCGCTCTGGTGTTTATTTCTGTGGAAGCGCGGCAGAGGGCCCTGCCTACAGCTGTTTGTGTACGCTCTTCACAAACATCACATGGAAACCCGATCCGTGGCAGGAATGCGATATAGGACCAGAGTTACATAAAGGGCTCCCTCCTCCCTCAATGTAAACACGCCGAGACGGGACGCGCCTGACCCTGGACTGTGTACTGTACCATTGTTCCACATGAGAGGCGGCTGAGTGGAAGGAAATCTGCAGACGAGTTATGTAGTAGTAAGTTGAGGCATGGAGTATTTCACAACAAATTGACATGTGACTTTTTACATTCTGAAGTTTTACGAAATTGACTTTACAACTCGCACTACAAGATTTTGGTAGTTGATTCATGCGTCATCTATAGCCTAAAGATGATGCTTGAATCCACTATTTACTTTACTATTTACTTAGAATATGCACATTTACCCTTGATTTGAGTGGCTAAGTAAGATAATCTGCCAAAGGAACAAGTATTTTTACACATATAAGAGGAAAGAGTATCTTAAAGCAGTACTAAGTAACTTTAATAAATCCTTTTTGTAGTCCCTCTGGGGGTACTACAAGAGTTAATGGCATGCTTGGGGGGTCTTTCATCTCCCCCTGGTGTCTCTGGCCAGAAAACCACAATTGCAACTTCGCTGCCTATGGGTCGGAGGCCCCAATACACACTAATGGAATCATGAAGAAGAAGCTAACAGGCTAACAGGCAAAGCTAACTGCCTTTTCTGTCAGAAAATTTACTCTCACGGACAATTAATGAGTAAAAAAACGCAACATGCTACGACACCTGCAGTGGCGCTTATGGCCTCTAGGGGCATGAGTTACTTAGTACTGCTTTAAGTTAAGTGATGCTTTATTAATTGGCTCTATGCATTTTACCCATCCTCAGAAACCTGTAGGAGCAGTGAGCAGCAGCGTAGGCCGGCGCTCGGTGACCCATCTCCAGATGCGGAGCCAGGCTGATGGCCAGAAACACCTGGCCGGAGGATTAACCTATTGTACAGGGAGAACATGCAAGGAGACATTGCTAAACATGAGCGCTAACCCCTTGTCTTTTGCTTTCATGAGCTAAAGAAAAAGTACATAAAAAGTGTTTCCAGTAGTGTATACGTATGGTTTTAATCGAGTGAAACTGATTTACATTGTTGCCATTTGAATTCATGCGTCTCGTGCAGGATTTCCATGAAAATGCTTTTTTCTTTCAATGGTTTTCAGCAGCCTTTCAGATCTAGCATTGTCTCCTACTGATTATTTCTGCACATGACTCATGTTTCTGCCCATTGTGTGTGTTTTGTGTTGTGTGAGGCACTTTGGCCAAGGTGGTATGATAATACTGTATGAGGCACCACAGGAGCAGGTCATGTGCGCCTCTTTTTCTGTACATTATTCACAGCGACATTGACAGGCACTTAACACTCACACATGTGCACAGAGACGGAACAGAGCAGGAGGCACATGCTCTGTCGCATGACGCAGCAGAACCATAGTGACAATAAATCAGACAATGAATGAAGTGGGACGCCAAAATGATGCTTTTCTGTCTTAAATGTGTCGAAATGAGATAAATCTGGACCAAAACGGTTCTGGAATGTAACTGAATGAGAAAAATCATGACTATTACTGAACTTTTATGCATTTTTAAGTTGCAAGGCAAATCCCATTTAGGTGGAAGATCAGTGGAAAAAGGAAGAAATTACATAAATCTACATGATTCAAGAGATTAAATCTAAAGCTTTGTCTTAGACACAAGATACAACCTCTTATTGCCGATGAAAGAAGTACATTTTGTCTTAATTCAGATGCTTTTGTATCATTTCAAGTGAGTAAAAGCGAATTTGTCTGCTTTCCAGTGGGATTTCTGCTCATTCCATCGGCATCAACGTCTTTATCTCCTCTTAGTTTTGTTCAAACCGACTCCAATTTAACACAAAGAACTTTTATTCAAGCGCTTTTAAGTCATTTATCTCATTTAAGACGGTCATTTTTTCCAGTGAGTGGAAGGGCCACGGTCAAGGAGGAGGTTGATAATGTCAACAACGTGTTATGTCACCGCAACCAGACCCCCCCCCCACACACACACCTCCCACCCCCCAGGCTCTGTCGCTTTGTGTCCAGACAGTCAGCAATTTTACTCATTTATTTGTCCACAATAAAATGACTCACCTCCTTTCAGTAGGACAAGTAATCTTCCCATAATAACCTTTCTGTGTTGTTGTAGACATCTGGCTGCATTGGTGAGCAAAGTACTCAGTGAACTCATGGACGGCAGGGGTTATAGGTGAAATCCCTGTCAGTTTTGTCAGTTTTCGTAGTTTATCTTATATCACCTAGTTGCCTAATGTCATTAATGTGTTTAATCATTGTAGTTTTCTGCATCTTTACCACAAAGAACATTATTAGTCCTGCAGCTCCTCATTGGTCACATTCACTCGCATGCGTCAACCTAGTGAAAAACTAGCAAAAAAACGAAAGATTACATAGATATTATTTTATTTTTTTGCTTTTTTAGGTGACTCTTTACAACTGGACTTTTCACTGGGGACAGAAGATAACGAGTGGAAGCTGCTGTGAAGTTTTAAAGAGGCTACGAGCAGTAAATGGGTTGTAATAGTAACAATAATAACAAGTGTGCAATAGCCCTAATGAGCTGCCACTGGTGCAATGTTTCAGTAGTTTTATTTCAAGCTGTAAATTTGTCTATGCATGTCATCAATGGTACTACACAAGTTGAGAAACTGCTGTATTTTGGAGCAATCAGCCATATCGGTTTCCTATTGATCGGCGCACATTCAGTTAAAGTCTCCATCTGGACTTGTGGAGTGGGTTTCATCATATTCCCCATGGCTCGTCTTGGTGTAACCTTACAGTAAAACGCTGGCCAGTCTGGATGTGAAGTGGTGAATGACTTCCAGCCCAAAGAGGAACATGGTTTAACCCCCCCCCCCCCCCCCCCCCCCCCACACACACACACACACACACACACGCTCCCTGGGCGCTACAGCTGTCCCACTGCTCAGGTTTCACAAACACTCTCCACAAACTCCTCCACTGTACGCGTTTAATTACTCCGCACAGGGCACTGCAAAGGTCACATGGCGTTAAATCCCCAAACGCTGATGTCACTGACGGAATGACTGAGTTCAGCTTTTAATTACGAGAGGCCGCGCTGTACGAGTGTCTGATAAACCACAAAGGACGCGTGTCACTGTCGGCGCAGGTCAGTGTGCCTGGACAAGTGACATTGAGGCTTTTAACATTCTTAGGGTAGACTATAGTGATTTTTCTTTTCATTTTTAAATTTGAATTGTCTTTGCGAGGTTTTAACAGTGGCTCAAGGGTCAGGAGTCTTCCTGGAGCTCCCTCTACAGGCTGTAGCGGGAATGACTACATGCCAGACCACAGCACACCGTGTCACAGCACTTCAAAGGCTTCTCTCAAGCCGTGCAGGGCTTTAAACACATGTTTTATACATTTTTCATAAATAAATAGGTCACTGTTAGCAGAGAGAGAGCATATATAGCTCTTTTTCGCAGGTTAATAGTGAGTCGGCGACTGATAGGAGTTTATCTGCTCCAACTGAAGCATGAGCCCTGAGGTTTCTCTTTTCCTGCTGCTCCTCTCGTCCCTCCCAACACAGTTAAAGGAACAGGTCACCATTTGAGATATGTTCTTGCCTGAGCTTAGACGAGTTGATGCGTACCTGTCTGGTCCAAAGATGCTGTTAGCATTTGACCTCTCCCAACATATTCCTATAGCTCCAAACAGAGGTGGAGTTGGAAGCTACCACGCTCTTCCATGGGCACAAAGACCAGACAGGTACACATCAACTCGTCTAAGCTCAGGTAAGAACATATGTCAGGATGGAAAAACAGTGGCCTGTTCCTTTAATAGCTCTCCCTGTCTGTCACAGGCCAGAGTCCCATCTGTGCCTCCGCAGGATGGTTAAAAGCCTGTGTTTTCCTCGGAGTGCGTTCTCTCATAGAAAATAAAAGAGGCGACTTTACTGGTGCGTTGGTCTTAAGCATAAAAACAAACTTTCAGTTCCGTGAACGGGATTAGTAACTCCGTGGCGCCCTGATGGCCACACTTCGAGCGCAGACTGGCTCAGAACCGACTCCGTGCCGGATTATGGGCTTTAAAAATGTGGAGGACAGTTCAGTATTTTACTTATGATGATCAATAGTATTACCAGTACATTTTTGTGTTCGATACTGGTACTTTAATGATACTTCATTTACGATACCACTGCCTGAACAATACCTGAAATATTCATCATCTAGAACCAGAAAACAGAACAAGATAGATAGATAGATAGATAGATAGATAGATAGATAGATAGATAGATAGATAGATAGATAGATAGATAGATAGATAGATAGATAGATAGATAGATAGATAGATAGATACAGGCAGTGCTGGATGCTACTGTTTACCCGTTTATTTGCCACAAACTCGATCTATCTCCCATTCACTGCAGAAGTCTAGACATTTGTAACACAAACTGCCGCGGAAATCAATAATAAATCAACAAAAGACAAAGCACTGGCTCAAGTCCACGTTCACTTAAAGTGGAGACATTTCCTGCCTCGGGAAACGGGTCGGCCATAGTCGGAGGAAAAGGGATATGAAATTATAGCTTTTATTGAGTTAACTTAGTAAATGTGAGTTTGGACCACAACTAACAACATCTCCACTAATGTCTTTTAATTTGTTCAATATGAGAAAGTGTTTATGCTGCACGAATCCATGCTTTTGCTTTTGTCGCTATTGTTTTTTTTTGTGAACTGAATCTCTCGCCGGAAACCTCTGAAGTCGAGCATGAACGTGTCAAATATTTCATGCAAACTGGAGAAAGCGGTCGCCTCCTGAGCGCTTTTGTAGAGCAGTGTTACTCCAGGACACAAACACATGAGATCAGCGTGTGCGTAAACGGGTCCAATCTGTGAGCCGCACACATTTTCCGTCTAAAAAAGAGCCTGAGATTAAATATTGGTTTAAATCCGGTGCACTCTCTCCTCTCTCCGGTGTCTTCTTCTGGTCTGTTTATCCCCCCCCACCCCCTCCCACTTTCCCTCCCTCCCCCCTCCCTCCCGCCCTCTGATTCGCTGCGTGTCTCCGGTGCAGCAGCGGCACGTGACGCGGGCGCTGCACATGTGCGAACGCGTGAGGCGCAGACAAACACTGTCGCGAGCCCTGATCTGTGAGTGAGCGAGTTATGGAGGGAGGGAGGGGGGGGGAGGGAGGAGAGGGGACAGAGTGCAGAGTCAGAGAAGGCCTTAACCCTCTCCTCACTGGGATTAGCTCAATGTCAAAGCAACACTTCTGCTTTTAAAGAGACAGGAGGGAGAGCGGTTTATGCAGAGAGCGGAGAGGCGAATGTCAGGCTTTTCCGAGGCCATTTTAGCGCACGGATACGGCGCACTGCAAAAAGTCACCCAGCAGGGTTTACACAGGCGGATGCAGGTCACATGTAATGCTTTTGAATGCCCAGATACGACACTTTAATGCCACAAAAACAGAATCAAACTGGGCATATTTCATTCCTTTAGATTTGCAAACATCAAACAGAGGAAAGACAATTGGACAACCTTACAGCAAAAAAACATTTCATCCCAAACTGCAGCTGAGCATGTTTTAGACCATCACTTTTGGTGTTTTCGATGAACTTATACAGTAAAACATTTTGAGCAATATCATTATTTTCCAACAAATGCAGATTTAATGCCAGTTTTTGACATCCAAGGCCTGGATTTTGGCACAATTAATATATTGACTTTTAATGCTCAGAGGAAACCCTGTCTAGTACAAAGTGACATTTTACTTAATAAGTGCATTTGTCCTCGATTTGAAAAGCTGATTTCAAGAAATCTGTCCATGAGGCAAGTTCTGACACTTAAATTAAGTCAATCTTGTTTCAAATAACTTGTGGTTCGAGTTACTGAAATCAAGAGCAACTGACTTATTTAAAGATTACTTTTTGTATAGTATTTTCAAAGCCATGAACACAAAAAAAATATCTGAGCATATTTCATTTGCAAATCGTTAGCCACATAGCATAATTGCCTAACTCATTTTTGTTTTTGGAAAAGAGGTAAAAAGACATTTTATAGGAAACACATTGTTTTTCTCTTATCGCCATTTTAACAATACAAAATGAATTATGCTATGTGGATAACGAAATGTTAAAGTGCATATGACAGGTTTTAATACTTAAGGAAATATGACTTATTTAGATGGATCACATCTGTTAGAAGTAATTATAATGTTATTCATTGAAGCAGCGATTTAAAGGCAGAAAAATAAAGTCTTATTTTAACTTCTGAACTACAAACAGGAAGTGACATAGACAGAGGTAAAGCTCCACAGCTGTTTAACTCATTTCCCATTGACATAACATGGTTGGCACGGCAACAGTTTGGTTTGCCTCTGTCTATGTCACTTCCTGTCAGTGTCCAATAAGGAAGTGAAACTATAAACATCTCAAAAATGGTCACATGTAAGAAAGCTGGGCACTTTTTTTTCTTTTTCTAAATCTTAAATATAATTGTGTTAAAATGTTTCTAACGTGTCATATAGACTTTAACATCAAACAGTGAAATGTGTTTGTGAAGGTTCTCGTTCATCCAGAGAGTATCCTTAGTATAAAAGATGAAATCATCGAATCAAACAGAGAAATGTCAACAATGTCAGCCTAATAATCTTTTGAATGTGTTTTGTAACATAGTATTTATATTTGACGGGTGTAGACGGTAAAGACAGTCGAGCAATGTCATTATTTCCAACACATTTTTTTTAATCTAATGCCAGTTTGAATCCAATACTTATGAAAGCGGACTTTTCCACACTTTTACTTTGCTCCTGTATCACAAACAAAGTGAGCACTTCTTCCAACACTGTTCTAATAATAGATTTTTTTTTCATTTAGTGCAATGTGTGACTCCCAAAAATCTGCCGCCGAGTAATTCAGCACAGACAGGTTCGTCTTCTTGCCCAAGGACCCAACTTTTGTTTTTACGATGTTTTTACACTTGTGCGGGAGGTTTGAACCAGCGTCTCGTTGTTTCAGACGTCATTATTAATGGACACGTCCTGCCTCCTGGAGCTGCGTCCCTCACAGAGCTTTCCATTCAGACGTACGCGCCTCATTTACACATGTGCAAATCCCACAGGCTTTAGGTGAACCTTCTCAGTCTAGACTCTGGTGTTTAAACAGAGATTTCAACCACAAAATGTCTGTGTGAGGAGACTTAAGAGATTAATCAGTTATTTAACAGTGGACATTTGCTCACACATTATACATATTATTACATCCTGAAAAATATCACAGAATAAACTAATCACAATAAAATAAAGGAAGTGAAGAGCAGCAATGTTTCCATCAGTTTGTCCCACAGCAGTATAGAGCTAAAATACTAAAGGGCCTCACCGGAGAGAGTTGTGGAGACATTGCAGAGACTGTCGTGACTGGCTGTCTCTCCATCATCTCCGCAACATCTTGGCAACTCAGCCTGATACCAGCCTAGACACTAGCTGGAGACTAGTCACAAAGATGTCTCTGAGACGTCCC